>NW_015505260.1:1808748-1828024 GCF_001515645.1 Sinocyclocheilus grahami | reverse complement strand
GATATATATATATATATATATATATATATATATATATATATATATATATATACCTATATATTTATGGATGTTCCCAAAGAGAGGTTTCATCAGATTTTGCTAAGTAAACCCAATTTTGTCTCCAAATAATATTCTCCTTGACACACACGACTGTCATGGTCGGCGAGCGTTCTGCGACATGATTAATCTCCTGCAAAGGAGGGTGGGCCGGCGCAGCCAGAACTCATTTGGTGTGTTGCTATGAAATGGCTGCCCATCAGAAATATCTTCATATATCTCTGTCTCATCTACATGGGTGGAAATGGAGGGATGAAGGGCTGAAAGGAAAGAGGGAGGGTGAAAGGGGCGTCCGGAGGAGAGAGGTCAGCGCATTCAAGGAGTCCATCATTCTGACGTGTCA
This sequence comes from Sinocyclocheilus grahami, assembly GCF_001515645.1. Classification (NCBI taxonomy): domain Eukaryota; kingdom Metazoa; phylum Chordata; class Actinopteri; order Cypriniformes; family Cyprinidae; genus Sinocyclocheilus; species Sinocyclocheilus grahami. Next base: position 1,827,624 of record NW_015505260.1, on the reverse strand, counting down.
AAGCGTCTCTTAACTGAGTTTGTGGACGTGTCAGTGTGTGTTCAGCGACACGAGCTTCAGCTTTTTCAAGCTGTTCTGAGATATGAAGTAACTCTTTGAGGAGACAAATCAGATGTGATAAAATACGTCTTTCATTAAGCTCCAAAAAGCAAAAAAAAACTTGAGACAACATAGGTTGAAAAAATAAACAAAAAGGAGGCTCTGACGACAGTACAGCAGAGATAAACGTAATGGTAAAAACAGTGATTGTTACCAAACAGGTTTCAAAAACGCTCCCCCGTCTTCCATTGTTGTTACTTTCTTAACACATGGTTTATTGTCAGTCTTACATCAGCACATTAGAAACTTCCAAGGTTTTAACACTGGCCCGGATCTCAACGTATTCTTGATAAAACAATACCAGCTGAGGTAAACAGCTAAAGGTAAACAGAGTGTAAAACCCAGAGGCGACTCTAGTTCTGGACCATCTGTTCAATTCACTGCGATTAGGCAGGCGTAATGGCAGATATCTGAGTGCAGAAACTGAGAATGAAATACCTGCATGAGCTCAAGGGGCAATGAAAAGCTGTTTTGCCACTGCTTCTTATCCACTATTATTGTTATAGTGGAGTATTCTGCGAGATCACAATGTGACATGGTGGCTTTGGCAGCGGTGCTTTCAACTGTATTACTACCGGACGATTGAGACGTAGGTTTTTTTTACTAAAATGTTAAAAACAGATCTTGGATGCTGATTTGTTAATACAGCGTTTCAAGCCCAAAGTATACAAAGATATACTAATTAATTTGTCCACAAGTTGACAACACTGGCCCAGCCCATTGTTTCACAATTGAAAAAGGAAACAGAACAACTAAAAGACATTAGAGACACAACAACAACAGACGGCCAGTTTAACGAGCGTGTGTGTGAGGAAGAAGCTGAAGTATGAAAGAAATGGCAAAGGCATTTTAACACTCATAACTGTACAGAAATTAAGCCAGTTTCTGCCATGGACCACACTGTGGTATTTAAAAAAAATACAATATTTTAAGTTGGGAAAATGTGATTATATATACAGATCTTTGTCTTATGTATAAAATCAGACATGGACTGGCTCCTCCTGTATTGAATCAGTTTGTAAACGTAGCACCATCTGGTTACAGATTAACGAGAAGTGCAGTAAGAGGTGATTGTATAGTCCCTTTAAGAAAAAGTGCATTTAGTCAAAGTGTTTTCAGTTAGGGCTGCTCGTGAGTGGAACTCCATCCCAACTGATATTACAAATTCTAATACTTATTATTCTTTTAAGTTTCGCTTAAAGAAATGGTTAATTGAGAGTCAGCATTGTCAACATTAATTTTATAACTTAAACTCTACTGCTGTCTTGTCTTTTTTGCTTTGCTAGTTTGCTAGTTTTGTTATGTAAATGAGGTTGTTTGGTATAGGACTGATTGAATGATTAGGGTTACTGTTATTTGTTTGTATGCTTACATTATTTTTGTTTGTATATTGATATTGTGATATTATTGATATATTGTTTATTTTGTTTGACAGTTAGATTGTGTGTATGAGTGAGCTGTTATTGATGTGTTGGTTATGTGTATAGTATAACTTTAAGGCGGATGTTTTGTTTTTAGGAATTAGTGTGAATGGTACATGTATTTTAGAGTATGTAAGTATTATGTATTGATTAATTCTTTATATTTTTAGGGTGACAATTTTACCATCAGTCCAGGGACTGCAGATGCAAAATAGCCTTCTGGCTAATTCTGGCACATTGTGCATTTATGTATTGTTGATGTGCATTGTCCCTGTTAAATAAACCTGAAATAAATAAATAAATATAAACTCAAAATTGTGAGAAAAAAGTCAGAGAAAAAGACAATTTATTTATGTATTTAATTCAGTGGTGGAAACGGGCTTCTATCTAAACAGCACAGACACTGGACAAGGCTAAAATTTTCTAGTGTGCATGTGTTGACCATTTGGGTCTGTGTATGCTTTCAAATGTAGACTTTGAAGGGCTGTGCGCTCAGCTGTGCATGTACGCAAAGAGTTCATGTCAAAATCTGTAAGCATTCTTTGGGCATTAGTTGAGCTAGAAAACTATATATTAACAGCTATTAAGTGAAGCCCCAACAATTAATAATACACATAAAAAGTACATTTTTACAAAGTTAACTACATATCAGTCCTGTGAAGTCTTATAGTACAAGAGACTATTGGGAAATTTCAGATTTTACATCTGCAAATGTCAATATACGTAGCTCAAAATGAGCTGACATGAGGTATTCAATCATTTCAGAAGACCTGGTAAACCTTCAGATCTGTCAGGAAGTTTTTACTTTCTGGAAAAAAACGTGTTGTCTTGGCCTGCTCTCTCTTTCTCCAACTTTGAGAGAAGCCAGGCACTGCAGGATAATCACAGTTTAATAGGAGCAAATATTGAAAGCAGGAGCTGACCACCAACCAGATCCCCTTTCCTAGCGCTCTCTCCCAGTGCGCCTGAGAAAAACGCTAGCACATGGGTGCATAAGAAATCGATCATTTCATGATATATCAATTAACGTGAAGAAATGGAGGAAACCTTCATATTGACGTTCGTTCATTGTTTGCATTGGAATCGTCCAGTCGAACGGCGTTGGAAACGCAGCTCTGTCGAAATTCTGACAACCTTGTTCAAGGGAAACAATTCACGTGTACCAATCTAGAGTTTCAGCTCGAAAACCGAACAGAATATAATTGGCATGAGACTAAAAACCGGCCAAGTCGCCGCCCAGATAAATACATTCACGTCCTTTTTGTAGCGTACATGCTTCTGTTTTTTTGTACTTGTTCTTAAGATAAACTTGCGAGGTGCGTGTTCCCTCTCAGGCGTCCTATTTGCCATGCAGAGCCATTGCTTGCTGGGAGAGGGACATGTCCACAGACTGGGGCCTCTTTCTAATGATTTCCCACACCTGCACATCTGCTGCCGTTTTAATTAATACTCTAAGGAGGTTTGTCGCGAGTAATCAAAAACATTGTCACTTACGGAATCCTTCATTATAGAACAAAAATCAATACTTTGCATGAGTTGAATGAGGGCACTTACAAAGTAGTCCACGTCGCAATAAACAATCTAATAAAGGTGGGATAAAAGTGTAGAAGACTATTCCAGGCATTTGGCACTCCAGGGTTTTTTTGTGAAGCAGCAACATGTGGTGAAGGGCTGGGCATCATTTTTATGCAGGCCTTGACACATTCCGCTCCTGCTTCTTTAACTTTCAATTCTCCCAAGCATCTCTGCTTCACAGCCCCTGGCTATTGCCTTTCTCAATCTGTCCCTGGGGAGGCAGGAGTTATGGGCCCTGTCGATTGAGGAGAAAGGGATGTTATTCCCCTGTCACCCTCACCCGGTCCGCCAGCAGCCCTGCCCTGATCTATGGCCACCGTGGCGGGGTAGAAGTGTCTTGATGCACCATTGGTTTCCAGTGCTGTCACCCCCAACCCTGACGCTCAAACTCATACTACCTTTACAACCCCCTCACCGACACTTTAAAACACTCCCCCTCCATGATTCTTGTTGGGGAGCTCTCCGAGGGGCAGGGATATGACACGATGGGTTTGAGGAGGTCACCCCTAGAGGGATAAGGTCTAGTTGGCGTCACAAGTGGGATTAAGTGACACCTGGTGGGTGTTTACGTGAGATGGCAGATTGCACAATGGTGTGGACAGTTGATCACAGTATTGAGAGATTGTGTCTAATAGACATTGCGATCTTTAAGGACTTGACGGAAACTTTCGATGGCGTATGACAATTTCATGAAACTTATTTGAATACTAATTCATTATAAGCTCTGTTAGCTCCATTCCAAAACCTAATGAGCTGCCTCACTGTCAGCTTTCTACATATTCAGCTAATTTCTAAGGCACCACGCTAACCATAATAGAAACTGACATTATAAGCAAACTGTTTTGAAACAAGTCTTTGTTTATTTGTGCAACACAGAAAAAAAGCACTCAGCACACTCAACCCGACTAACAATCAAAGTTCAAATAAGTATATGACGTTAGCATGCTGCTAAACAAATGACTCTATACATTGATAGATACACTAAGTGCACTAAGTACTAATAATAGCATAAAATATTGGGTAAAATTATAATATATTATTTCACTGGTGTATTTTCAAATTTAAGAATAATTTATAATAACATTTTCATTATATAAAATTGTAATACAGTACAGTATGATACTCACACAGTAGTGAATGAGATTTTCCATAATTCCGAAATTTTCACAAAAATGTAACAATACAAACAATCATAACAGTCCCATTTTTATTAATACAAAATCTGTTATATTTAAAAAATATAAATGTGTACTTCTTATTTTGCATATGAAATATGACTTGGACTCTGATACTGCCTTTAGTTTCCTTATTACTTTTTCCTAATTACTTTTTTGAAAAACATTATGTCACCAGTGAAGGTTACTTTGTTAATGTTTTTTTTTAATTTTTTTTTTATAATTTTCAAAGTTTTTAAATTCCTTGTTTTATTGTTGTGATTATTGTTTTTATTTTATTTTATGTAAAGCACTTTGAATTACCATTGTGTATGAAATGTGCTATACAAATAAACTTGCCTTGCCTTGCCTTGCCTAATGTAACAGGTTACAGATTACAAGTTACCCTATTTAAAATGTAATAAGTAGTTTAATGTAAAAGTAATGTAACTGATTACATTAGATTACGTTTTGATTACTTTTCTACATTTCTAATGTATGTTTTCAACAGTTAATCATTTTCAAACCTTTAAACCAGGCAGGGTTAAACTTACAGTAGTACTCAACACTGATTACTGTCAGACTTTCAACTGGGCAACTGGGTATGGGAACAGCCTGAATGAACAAGTAGAACAAATCTGAATTTAAAATCATAAATCAGTAGACAGACACACGTCTCCTTATAAATCCAGCAGCATTTTGCTTGCAATATAAATATGGGGGAATTGATGTCAGATCTCCATACACATGAGAAGACCTACAGGGCACACATCCATCTGACATGTGTCGAGAATTAAGAAAAGGGGTGGAGAGATGGAGGAAGGCCTCGGCACACAAGACCTCCGAGATGAAACAGAGAACTTACCCTCCATTAGCCTGCGGGCAGAAGAGTGACACTTGGCCAACCGAGATGCGCATAAGTGACTTTGGATATGAACTATAAAGGAAAGGATGAAAAAAGCTGAAAAAACTGATGCAGGTGGTTATGTGACAGTGACCCCGCTGGGGATGATCTGACTGAATAAATAGACAGATTAATAAATAAATATATTTTAAAAAATGGGAGACCGAGGAGGGCTGCCATCCATCAAAGATCCTATTACCACGAAACCTGGAGCCATATGTATAAGGCAGCTGGGATCCTAAGCAGATACAAATTCAACTTTTCCTTACAATTTGTTATCGCTGACATCCATCAACCAACACACACACACAGATACACAAAGACACTCTCACACCGGGATGTCTGCTCGATAGGTACAGCAGATTTCAAGTAAATCAGTAATATCATCTGTGGAATTAAAGAGTTAAAAATGAAGGAAATGAGAAGGGAATGATTTTTTATTTCCTCAGAGAGAGGAATGTAAACAGCTATCTAACCACTACCATATTTTTGTAATATGTTTATTTGGGTATTTATACTAACAATATCTAATTGTGTATTCAGCTTGTTCAATCAAATGACACGGTCTTCATTTGGGACAACAAACATCTTATATAAAATGTCAGACCACTCAGTTTTCAAGGTCAGGTGTTGTCAATCTTTGTGAGTATGTGTGTTGGAGAGGGAGGTGAGGATAACAACAGATGGATTCAACTTTGTTAAAGATCCACTTGTAACACTGGCAGAATTACACACTTTGTTACGCGTTACGTTGCATGTTGATATGCAATAAAAAATGATTGTGTTTCAATAGAGGTTGAAATGCAATAATTTGTTGTGACATCCAACGTAAACGAATTGTTACAATTAGTAGTGACACCAATTTGTTGGCAACACTGAAAATGTAGGAATGCAATGACAAATTACTGACCAGAGCATGTGAGTGGAGTGGTAATATTTCCTTAAGAGCGCAGAGCGCCTTTCTGAAGATTCCGCTCCGCTCACTCAATACGCTCAGTGCCGCTCGCTCAACCCAGAATGCCGTTTGGTGATTTGCTTGTTCGAGATCGAGAATCTGTAAAGATCGAGAATAGTAGAGCAGTTATGGAGTTCAGATATTGTTTCAACGAAGTTGCAAGCCTTATACATAAATGCAAAGTAAAAATCAGTTAAGCATGAGCAGGGAGAAGAAACTGAGAGGGAGTGCGGGGAGACTGTTAAAGTTAGTACAGATTCATATTGATTACAGAAAGCACGAAGATGTATGCAAACATGGTGCAGCAAAAGGTGAGCTAGTTACATACCATAATAAATGAATAAACAGGTAGGCTAAGGTTATATTCAGTTGTACGGAGCCCCGATCATGACATGCAGACAAAATCAAAGCCACGACTTTAGAATAGGCTAGTTCTCTTTTATGCTAGGACTACATTATGGCCACAAATTAAGAATGAATTTTTTTAGTTTAGTCTAAATTATGGCCACGAATTAAGTATTCATTCTCTTGTTTAGGCTTAGCTGCCACGAATTCATTCATTCGTTAATTCGTTCATTCCCTATAGTAGGCCTAAATCGTGGAATCGTGGATTACTTATTAAAATCATTATTGCTTAAACTTAATAAATAATAATAAATAAAAAAAATAATAAAACCTGCAGACGTCGTAGAAACGAATTGTTAATTCGAATTATATTCGGAGCTCCGTATTTATTAAATAATCTCAGTTAAACTGTAGACCTAAGCTAACACACAGCTGTATATAGGCCTAAATACAGAACTACAGAGTACAGAAGATATAAGCCTACACCACTTAGGCCTATTCAAATATTATTAAAAAAAAAAAAAAAAAACTGACCCGAACCAATAGGTGGTCCTTCAGAATGTAGGCTAGATATAGGCAGCAGTAATTTATAATCTAATATAAAGCACACAAATTTGTTCTTTACAGAACGGAGCAGGATCTGAGTGGGAATTGGTTTACGGTGAGCGTGAGCGGAATATTAACGGAGCGCTTGCTTGGGCGGTTAGAGCTTCGCTCACATGCTCTGTTACTAGCACAACCATAAGCTGACTAATCACTTAAGTCATCTAAAAGTTTCATTTGAAACAAAATGATAATCTTCGTTATCATTAGGTCTGAAACAACGAACTGGTAAAATTGTTAATTTTTTTATATATTAAAGTTTATATATTATTTACACCAATATATACATATATATGCAAATTCATTGAATTCTACCAAACATTGTCATACCAGAAAGCTTATGAGAAAAAGCTTATGAGAACAGTTACTTTAATATACAGTATATATATATATATATATATATATATATATATGTATATTACATATACATGTAACAATAATAAACTCAAATTGATGAGCATTTTGAGTTCTGCAAAACAAATTCATATACTACAAATTCATTTTAGCGAGCATTTATAAGAACAGCACATTTTAACAAGAAATAAAGTGTATTCCTAATGCTTAATTTCAGGATTAAATCATCTGATTTTGGTAACATTATCTTATTAATCAATTATTAATCTGATTAATTTAAAAGTGACAATGAAACACTTGCCCTATTTGTCCACGACCTGACCTCAAATTTTGTCACTTCATGTCTCACAACTTCCTTCAGCATGTCTTACAGAATGTTTTAGAAGTAAAAAAAGAGAGCGGAAATTAACTTTCTGCTTTTGTCAACCTTTTCAAGTTGACCCTTGAGAAGTGCAGCCTTTTGATTGACTTGTATCTCCTTTGAGGTCACCTATTCAAAAGGTGGAAAAGAAGAGAAAAGGAAGAAAGCAAGCATACAAAATAGTACTGTTCCCCTGGACCTTCAGCTTTATTGGTGAATGTACTAACGATGTATAATGTAACATAATAAAAGAGACGAAGTAGCGAAAGAGGAAAACGACTTCAGTTTAAATTTAGTCAAAACTCCACACTTTTCCATAAGCACTTGTCCTTTCCCATTTCCCTTATGCTTATAAAATATTCTTGTTGTTGTAATTGACGGATTGAAACCATTGCCTCAAAGGATGAAAAGACATGGATTGATTAAAAGTGAACGTAAATGCTTTTTCTCACACTCGCTCGGCTACAAGAATTACTTGACCTTGAATGGAAGAGACACAACAATCAGTTATATACAATCAGGACATTCAGCAGCATTTATTGTGAGTTTGGCCCTATTTGTTACGACACCAGGCCTTTCACAGTTGGGCTCATATGCGTATGAGCGGCTCTTCTTCTTAGCACTTAGTTGTGTGGCTGGCTGACTGGTTTAAAAAATTGCTCTGCATTAAAAACAAATATTCAATCATGGCCCACATCGCAACCGATTACGATGAGAGTCCGGGCGAGTCTCGTCAAGATGATTAGTTGCATCGCTCATATGCACAGGACGGCCCCTTCTGCATATGTATATGGTCTGTGTGTGACGCCCGCTAAAACTGCCATTTCATTCCTCTCACAGCAAATTCACCTTGAGTAATGGGCTGGATAATACCAACTGCCAATCAATATGAATTAGTGCATGTGTCTATTTCTGCTTTCTGAATGGCCAAATCATGTTTCATCCAGATTTTGTGCGAGAAAAGCTAAGCCTGGGAAAAAGGACACATGATAGAGTGTCAAAATTAAATTCAAATAATTCAATTTTTTAAATATAATTTTTAATTAATTAATTTTAATTATTTAATCAGTGGAGTAAATATGGAGTATTAACGTAAGTATTAACAATAAATATGAAGTGTAAATTTACTAACTAAATATGGAGCATCAAAATGTATACATAGTATATACTCCTTATTTAATTAAATGAATACGTAGTATAAATTTACTGTAATAAAAATATTCATTAAATTTTATTCATTTAATTAAATAAGGAGTATCAATATAGTTAATATAGAGTATAAATTAATTAGCATATTCATTTATATCTAATTACTTTTATTTTAATTATTAAATTAAATATTTACTTAAAAATAATATATTATTAATTTAATTAATTTTAAATACTTTTATTTTAATTATTAAATTAAATACACAGAGCCAATATATATTATGACTGGCCAATTAGAATAAAGTATTCAACACAGCTGTGCAATAATAATACGATTTTATATATTTTTTCACAAAATGATGTTTTACTTTATTCGCTCCCTTCTCTCTTTGCGAAATCTCTCACTTGCGTGAACTCCCTTTGAGATTACTACAATTCAGTCTTGAAATGCTGATGTCAAAAAAGGCGATCGGATCCCGTCATTTTTCTGGGTCTGGAGAATGTTACAATCCCAGAACAGGCCTGACATCCTAGAGTTCACCCTCTTTGCCAATCACTACTTTCGCTCTCGCTATAATTTAGGACAGATCTTTAAAGCTCGGCTTTATATAAACACACTGGCATTTGAAAATACACACACACATATATGCACAAACCCAAATATACATGTACATCATCTGAGCTGGCCAATCAACCCTTACAAAGATGCTTAGTTTTTTGGGGTTTAATTAATAAATAAACCAATGACTCACTTGTTTTGTCAAAACTCTGGGTGATGTTGTCGCTGTGGGTCAATGAACTGCTGGAGTGGCTGGTAGTGACTGTTTGCCCGTCCAAAACACCTGGTACTGGAGAGCTGCCCGGCATAGAACTGCCCACTGAACTGGAGGGCCTGGAACTGGCACAGTTCTGACAAAAAGAAAAATGCATTTTACTGTCTATACAGTGTGGGGTACAGTTTGAAATCACTAGCTAAAAAGCTTGTTTTGCATGTTTCTATTTAATATATTTTTGTTTATTAGAATATATAGTATTAGCATTAAAATTTGAGTGAAAAGTTAAAGTAAAAAAATTTACAGTTTTTTAATTTTTTATATAACTCTCAGTGAAAGTGGTCGTGAAAAACAAAACTATGTTTTTTTCTTTTTAGCAGTCTGCTTGTCTGTCTATATATTTTTGTCCATTAAAATTTATATATTAAGCATTAGAATTTATATGAAAATTTGAAGTAAAAACAAACATTATTCATTAAATAACACTCCGTATAGAGACTGTATTAAAAAAATGGAGGGAAAATCAACAAAAACTAATGTTAAATATAAAAAAATCATAGTTGAGAGCTAAGCAGTCATGCATTACACGATACATGACCAGAAAGTACACAGACATGCATGGAGGTACCGCAACATAAATATCCACAAAAGTACCACAGGAATGTAAACTAGATCTGACATAAAACCCCACAACCTTACCCTTCATATCACAGAATTACATATAATGGGCTTTGACACAGTCCTGGTTAAGGTAGTGTCTGAAGATGTTTATTTCTTCTCAGACAGAAGTAAATGCATAACCTAGCACTATATCAACATTTAAAATCATAAGAGTGCACATTTTACAACAGGAAATGCACATATATGTAGTATACATCTCTCTCTTTTCAGTCCTATATCTTGTCAAAACTTGAATTAGGATCAAAAAACTAATCTGCTTCCAATTTATATCTATATTTCAGGGCTGTCAGGGATCCAGACCCTGCTAGTATCGCAGTACATTCGTTTTTCATTTGGCCGGTGCAACTGACAGCTTTATTTTTCTCAAGCAATCTGCCACAGTATGTAAAAGTGTGAGGTCACATAGGTCAGGCGACAGTTGGTATGAAGCGCCCTGGCAGCACTGGTCTGGCTCATCAATGAACTGCTGGAGTGGCTGGTAGTGACTGTTTGCCCGTCCAAAACACCTGGTACTGGAGAGCTGCCCGGCATAGAACTGCCCACTGAACTGGAGGGCCTGGAACTGGCACAGTTCTGACAAAAAGAAAAATGCATTTTACTGTCTATACAGTGTGGGGTACAGTTTGAAATCACTAGCTAAAAAGCTTGTTTTGCATGTTTCTATTTAATATATTTTTGTTTATTAGAATATATAGTATTAGCATTAAAATTTGAGTGAAAAGTTAAAGTAAAAAAAATTACAGTTTTTTTATTTTTTATTTAACTCTCAGTGAAAGTGGTCGTGAAAAACAAAACTATGTTTTTTTCTTTTTAGCAGTCTGCTTGTCTGTCTATATATTTTTGTCCATTAAAATTTATATATTAAGCATTAGAATTTATATGAAAATTTGAAGTAAAAACAAACATTATTCATTAAATAACACTCCGTATAGAGACTGTATAAAAAAAATGGAGGGAAAATCAACAAAAACTAATGTTAAATAAAAAAAAAATCATATTTGAGAGCTAAGCAGTCATGCATTACACGATACATGACCAGAAAGTACACAGACATGCATGGAGGTACCGCAACATAAATATCCATAAAAGTACCACAGGAATGTAAACTAGATCTGACATAAAACCCCACAACCTTACCCTTCATATCACAGAATTACATATAATGGGCTTTGACACAGTCCTGGTTAAGGTAGTGTCTGAAGACGTTTATTTCTTCTCAGACAGAAGTAAATGCATAACCTAGCACTATATCAACATTTAAAATCATAAGAGTGCACATTTTACAACAGGAAATGCACATATATGTAGTATACATCTCTCTCTTTTCAGTCCTATATCTTGTCAAAACTTGAATTAGGATCAAAAAACTAATCTGCTTCCAATTTATATCTATATTTCAGGGCTGTCAGGGATCCAGACCCTGCTAGTATCGCAGTACATTCGTTTTTCATTTGGCCGGTGCAACTGACAGCTTTATTTTTCTCAAGCAATCTGCCACAGTATGTAAAAGTGTGAGGTCACATAGGTCAGGCGACAGTTGGTATGAAGCGCCCTGGCAGCACTGGTCTGGCTCATGAATAAAACAAGAATGGCAAGTACAGAAACTATAGAGGGAAGGAGAGAGATGTTTAATAAGCCGCTACATATGTTCAACAAATGGGGCTTTAATATCATGCTGTATATTCATTATCTTCCATTTACAGTACCATTTACATTCATTCAGACTGGAGTAGTAAAAGATCCTTGAGAAATCTGTATAATTACTAGACTCAATGGATCATCATTTAAATTCACTGAATAACAGTCTAGAGAAAATATATAGATCATAATAACATGCCTGATTTAAAACACAAATGTAATATCTTTACCACTAGCATCAAAAAAAGAAATGAACTCAGCAGAGAGAGAAAAAGACTAAATTTGTTGAGACAGACTCATTGATAGATACATAAGCAGAAAGACAGACAGAACAACAGACAGATTCATTGAGATAGATTAATTAAGATAGACAGACAGAATGACAGACGGTACAACAGACAAGCAGATAGACAGACAGACAGAACAACAGGACAACAGAGAAGCAGACACACAGAATGACAGACAGAACAACAGACAAGCACAAAGACAGAATGACAGACAGAGCAACAGACAAGCATACAGACAGACCAACAGACAAGCAAACTGACAGACAGAATGACAAACAGGCAGAACAACAAACAGGCAGACAAAACAACAGACATAAGAGACGAGCAGACAGACAGAACAACAGACATAACAAGAGACAGACAGACAGACAGAATGACAAACAGGCAGAACAACAAACAGGCAGACAAAACAACAGACATAAGAGACGAGCAGACAGACAGAACAACAGACATAACAAGAGACAGACAGACAGACAGAATGACAAACAGGCAGAACAACAAACAGGCAGACAAAACAACAGACATAAGAGACGAGCAGACAGACAGAACAACAGACATAACAAGAGACAGACAGACAGACAGAATGACAAACAGGCAGAACAACAAACAGGCAGACAAAACAACAGACATAAGAGACGAGCAGACAGACAGAACAACAGACAAGCAGAAAGAGAGAACAACATAGACAGGCGGTTGCCTGGTCACAGTGTTGCTAGGTGGTTGCTAGGATGTTCTGAGAGGTTGCTAGGCCAGTGATAAGGTGCATTGGGCGGTTGCTAGAGCATTCTAAGTGGCTGCTATGGTGGTTTTGGATGGGTAGACAGTTACAAAAATAAACATCAGTTTACTCTATGAGTTGGAAAATCATAAGGGTTCCCTCCGGCAAAAAGCCATCCATCTTCAGAACGTCCTGTATGTTATCACTACTATATTGGAAGTCAGTACATTCCCTGACCACTGCTCTAATCCAATAAAGAAGAGTACATTTTCCTTTCCCATTCTGGACCCCGTCCAGCACCAAAGCTATTTGGCGAGATACAGTATATCACCTCTAGATTTATGGCGCAAAACGGCATTAGCTAAAAAACCATCCGCCACACGCGGCCAGCGAATCTCATCGCATGGACTTTGAAAATTGGAAAATTGCCCAGAGAGCGCTAAAGGGTCCCACTGCTAATACGACCCGCCACGATTTATCAGCTGCTACCTGGCACTCGTGTTTGGGGCCACAGTCGTTTTTTACAAGTCCCAGTCTTAACGGTGCTGGGCCTGTCAGGGGGGTCAAAGGGAAGAGGGAGGGGGCCATATTCTAAAATCAATCCACCTTTAGAAATAGTCTCATTCTGTTCTCAATGACCTGGTGGCGCGGCAAGGGCCGAGCAGGACAAACTGCCGTAGGCCATAAACTGTGACAAGCCCGGAGGAGAGTTAATGTGGCCATTCATAGAGGAACCGCTCGTAGTGTCGCTGGAGGTGAGGTGGTTCACTGAAGGGGGGGGTGTCTATTAACTACTTTTAAACCGCTTTGGTGAAGCTAAGTGATCTCCGTCAACAGCAGCCTCGCGTATAAATACTGGCCTGACAGTTTAATGTGAAGAGACGAGCTTCCACAGGATTAGAAACATGTAACCCAGGGCTGCTGCTTGACATTGGCTGGATTGAGGTGGCCTGAGTGGGTGTGTGAAACAGGTTTGGGAGCGAAACATGCACAAAACACACTCTGCGTTTTGAAATTTGCACTATATAAAGAGTAGAGCCCTCCGGTATTCGAGAAAACATGCAAACATGCAAGAACTTAGGGAGAAATTTAAGGCTTTTCTTCTTTCTTTGATTCTGTTGACTGTGTTTCGAACCTGTGGATAACAAGGAGGGGTGGATGGTTAAAATGTCATGAATCAGTACTAAACACTTAATACAAAACACTTTGCGCTCACATGAGTCTTGGGCCCGGGAAGGTGAAATTCAATCCGGACTGGGAATAGAGAAAGCAAATAGCCGGCATTGCATAAAAGTCAATGAGTGCCGCCAAGCAAAATGTTCCAGTTTGTCACACGTAATGGGTCCTGAAAGTGACACGTAGAGTCGGCAAAGTAAGGAGAGCGTCTTAACCTCTCATCCGTCACACCACACGGGGCCACGGGAATGAAGCGATAGAGGAAACGACCACCCTTGCAGAACAAATTACATTTAGACTGTGTGAGAAAAACCGGGATGTTGGACGATGCATGATATACACAGTACCATAAACTCATACTGTTTTATTTTAGTTAGTCGATACCTTGTAAATACACATGACATGTAAAGCCTTTTTTCTAGCAGCATGTTTATTATGTCACAGCAATGCCAATTTGCTAAGCCTAAAATGTCATTTTTAGAAATTCAAAAAATTCACTGCAAAAAAATTTATTATATTAGTTTGTTATTTTAAAAAATGCAATATATGTAATATATATATTTTACATATATCTGTATTTAACTATAAATATGTAATTTTTTTATAAATATATTATATATATATATATAATACATTAACAATTATTTGCACATTAAATTAAAATATTATTCAAACATTACATATTTATTTTTACATTAATTCTAGTTATATATATATATATATATATATATACACACACACACACACACACAGCCATTCAAAAGTTTGGGATCAGTAAGATTTGTAATGTTTTTTACAAAAGTCTCATCAAGGCTACATTTATTTGATCAGAAATACAGAAAAAAACAGTAATATTGTGAAATATTAGTCACATTTAAAATAATGGTTTTCTATTTTAATATAATTTAAAATATAATTTATTGCTGTGATCAAAACTGAATTTTCATCAGAACCATTACTCCAGTCTTCAGTGTTACATGATCCTTTAGAAATCATTCTAATATGCTGGTTTATTATCAATATTGGAAGTTTTGCTGCTTCATATTTTTTTGGAACCTGTGATACTTTTTTTCAGGATTCTTTGATGAATAAAACATTAAAAAGAACAGCATTTATTCAAAAAAGTAATCTTTTGTAACAATATACACTACCGTTCAAATGTTTGGGGTCAGTAATTATTTTTTATTTTTTTTGAAAGAAATTAATGCTTTTATTCAGCAAGGGGGTGTTAAATTGATAAAAAGTGATAATAAAGACTTTATATATTGAGTAAAGTATATCAAATAAATAAATAAAGATATTTATATTTGAAATAAACACTGTTCTTAACTTTATCAAAAAATCATGAAAAAAGTATCAAAGCAAATATTAAGCTGCACAAATGTTTCCAACACTGATAATAAACCAACATATCAGAATGATTTCTGAAGGATCATGTAACACTGAAGATTGTAGCAATGGCTGATGACAATTCAGCTTTGCATCACAGAAATAAATTATATTTTAATGTATATTAAAATAGAAAACCATTATTTAAAATGTTTTAAATGTTTACAGTTTTTTCTGTATTTTTGGTCAAATAAATGTTCTTGATGAACAGAAGAGGCTTTTTTAAAACACATTAAAATCTTGCTGATCCCAAACTTTTGTATATACATATGTTTATACATGTGTATATATATATATATATAAGAAACATTGCAAATTAACTACATTAACATGTATTGACATAAAAAATGCAATATATGCTAAATGTATGAATAAAGTTATATTAACATTATTCATATATTTAGCATTTTTTACCAAAACATAAATTTTTACATTATAAATTAATATACATTATTCAAATATTGTATATTCATATTTACATTTATTTTAATATAAAAATTATATAAAATGTTACATGTAAAACCTTACATTTTTATATATAAAAAATACATTACACTATATAACACATTTTTTGTAAACAATGAATAATTTTGTGTGTGTGTGTTTATATCTATATTTTCTGTATGTCAGTATTCCCCACATCATACAATTAAATCTAGCTGTTTCTTGGCCTGCTAGATATTCTTTTCCAGCCTGGCTGTCAGCAACCACAAAAAACCCGCCTGCATTTCCCAGCACGAGTGCGGCGCAAGCTCCAGCCCTTCGCTGGTGAATATGCATTAACTCTCATTACTTCATTAGGCTCTGCTGTTGTCATAAATTATTGCTGCCATGCAGATATACACACACTAGCATGTTTTGAATAGACACCATCACCGTGACAACAGAGTTAATGAAGAGAATAGAAAAGCTCTGACAGCTCGGAGTCAACGGTAATACGTCAGATTTGCAAACAGACACGCTTTTCTCCCTCTCCCACACTTTCTTTTCAGCAAATCGAGAGCGCTGTACCTTTAATGAATGGAACCGGGAGATCAAATCAATTTATTTCAAGTAAAATAATAGAAAGCTACTCGAAAAAATAGCATTTCCACCATCTAAAGGAACTGGTTTGAAGTTGCTGCTCTTAAAAGCAGTTTAGCTGGTTTTAAAGTGATGTAGCCCTAATGTTCAATATAAAAATATATTAGATACAATTTCCATATGAAAGCAATGCAAATGGACACATTTGCCAAAGGAAAAAAAGCAGAGGTCATAAAAACAGGGATGACCATTATTAAGTAAAAACAGACTAAATTAGATAACAATTTTTTTTAATGATCATAGCAATCAGCTTTAATTCATTCTTGGGGTGGAATTATCTACTGTATATAACAGAGAAATTAAAAAAGGGAAATTATCATCAAGCAAATTGCAATTATCTGTTAGTCTATGATTTATAAGGAGATCACAATATGGCCATTATTAATGTTTCTAAAGTATTCTCATGTTCAACAAATAACTATACAGCATTTTGCATCAGATAAAGCTAACAAACAGATTTATATAGTATCTAAAGTATTTGACTGCAAATTATATTCCCATGGCTTAACTAATGGCTGGTGCACATTGGGAATAAATGGCATGTTGTGTGATTTTACATATTTTCGCTCACACGTTTCCTTTGAGATAATCAAATGTGCAGATGAGTGAAACAGATTTTATTGTCCCGGGAGAGGTGGATGTTTCTTTAAATGAGAGCAGACAGGGTTGAACATTTGTCTTTGGCCTCTTTCTTTTGCTCTTTAAATATTCTGTGACTTTTTGTTTGTCTTTGTATACTAACACTTTGATCATTCTCCTCATTTATTCTATTAAACAAGAATTTCCTTAATGGTGTCAGATGGTGAAACGTAATCTGCTATTGTTTCTTGTCACATTTAACGACACAAATGGAACAAGGTAGATTCGCAAAAAAAGAAAAGGAAAGATTATTACATTTTATATTTACAAAACCCTCTTTGAAAAAAGTGTAAAGCAGACACGAGCTGCTCACAAATTGTGAAGACCTCTGGGTCAAGGAGAGCCGGGGGTTGGAAAATAGATTCCAATGTATTAAAAAAGCCTGTTAAGCAAGAATGCGGCGATGATTTATTTTACAATGCGGAGAGGGTCACCGGCGAGACTCTGCTGTGTCAATACAGGGCTCGGTCTCAGGGCCATCTCCTTATACCTCTTTTGTAGGCACTGAAAAGGTAGAAGCAAAGGTAGACAAAAGGCAGGGGCGCTCCATCTATACTCAGGGGTGGAGATGAAGAAGGAAGAGGAGGAAGAAGCAGAGGTCTAAAGCCTGCTGACTGCACTTATCCATGCACTCAAACTTGAGTCAAAAATATTACACCGACATTTAATTATAATTCATAAAATAATGTTAATTAAATGAATATTATTGTTTCTTTAATATTTAATTTATTAATTTGCTTAGTAACAAATAAATTAATATTTAATCATGCTTAAAAAAAATTTCATCAGAGCAATTAAAGCTTGTTGTATCACCTTTATGTTTTTGCAAGTCCACATTCAGCACAACCCACCTGCTACTACAGGCAACACAAACTACACTTGATGAGCGCAGAGAGCACAAAACAAGTGAAAAGTCGTTCACATAGGACCCATTATGGCATTCAAAAACAGATAGAAAGACTGAAAATGACTACAAAATGTATTATTATTATTATTAAAAATAATATGTTATTATTATTTAGTATTTATTTTAACATGTATAATTAGTATTGCTATTATTGTTAATCATAATATTATTGAATTAGTACAATAAATATTTATCTAGATTAATATTTCTATATTTAAACGATTATTATTATTATTATTATTACTACTGCTGAAAATAATGTTTATTTAAATAAATATGTATTTATTTATATAAATATTATGGTTATTGTTATTACCATTACCGCTATTGTAATTATATTATTATTATTGACATAATAATTACAAAAATTATCTATACATCTATATACAAATATGTATCTATATGCAAATGATTTATTTGTTTTAACATACATATTTAAATATGCATTAATATGAATATTAATAATAATAGAGGAAACATTGCATAAACAGGATGATAGATAGACAGATGACAGACAGACAGGCAGAACGACAGACAGACAGACTGTTCAAGTTTATTATATATACACACAGTTGGATAGATAGATAGATAGATAGATAGATAGATAGATAGATAGATAGATAGATAGATAGATAGATAGATAGATAGATAGATAGATAGATAGA
>NW_015505260.1:1761521-1808269 GCF_001515645.1 Sinocyclocheilus grahami | reverse complement strand
AGATAGATAGATAGATAGATAGAACGACAGACATATATATACACAGATAGATAGATAGATAGATAGAACGACAGACATATATATACACACAGATAGATAGATAGATAGATAGATAGATCGACAGACATATATATACACACAGATAGATAGATAGATAGATAGATAGATAGATAGATAGATAGATAGATAGATAGATAGATAGAATGACAGACATATATATACACAGATAGATATACATATATATATATACTGTATATACACAGACAGACAGACAGATAGAACGACAGACAGACAGATATATATACATACAGTACATATATATATATATATATATATATATATATATACTGTATATACACAGACAGACAGACAGATATATATACACATACATATATATACTGTATATATACAGACAGACAGACAGATAGAGATAGATAGAATGACAGAGAGTGACATATATATATACACAGAATATATATATATATATATATATATATATATATATATATATATACTGTATATACACAGACAGACAGATAGATAGATGACAGAACGACAGACAGACAGATATATATACACATACATATATATACTGTATATATACAGACAGACAGACAGATAGAGATAGATAGAATGACAGATAGATAGATAGATAGATAGATAGATAGATAGATAGATAGATAGATAGATAGATAGATAGATAGATAGATGATAGAACGACAGACATATATATACACAGATAGATACACATACATATATATACTGTATATACACAGACAGACAGACAGAGAGAGATAGATAGAATGACAGACAGATAGATAGATAGATGTTCTTATAAATAATAGCAAAAAGTAATATATAATAATATAATTGTATTATTTAAATATGTATTATTGTTTTGTTATTATGAATGAATTAATCAATTATTTATGTACTTATTTATGGAAAGAGAAATTCAACCTACACATAAGCAGAGGCAAACAAGAAACATATGCTGAAAAACTGATCTTAGATTGGATGAGGATAGTTATACGTGCCCTGTTCACATTTGGATTTGAATTTCAAGAAGGCATTATGGTACATATTTGCCTCTTTCCCAATTCATCCCCAATTCATAGTTTTTTTACTCTTTGGAAGAGCATCTAAATGGTAATAGGCATTGTGCAGGTAAATTTCCAGCCAATCTTCGCTGCATACATATTCGTTTCTCTCTGCGGTGTGTCTGAACTGCCGCTGAGCTCTAATGTCAGAATGTTAAATGGAAGACCATGAGTTTAAAAACTTAAAGAGGCAGTGAAATATTGGCCAATGTGGTTGAGGGATGACTGGCTCTTTACTCCGTGTGTCAGTGTTTAATGGTGGGCCTGGATGCATATAAGTTAGCCCAAGCATGAAGGGCAGTGGGACGCTCATGTGGAGAGAAAAAAAAAAAAGAGAGAAAAGGAGGCTCGCTTTCAATCCGCCTTCCTTTGGCGGGGCGGGGGTCCCATCAGAAACATCATGTCATTTCTCTCACTCACTCAGTCAGCCTTGAGATGCACTGCGGACTTACCTCAGTGTTGTACACTCCATATATCAGGAAGATGAAGAGGCCCTGCGAAAGAAAAAAGAAAGAAGTTGTTAGGAATCTTTTTGAGCTTCTGAAATTAATAAGAACTGTATGAAAAGCATTTCTGAGCCCAGTCTGAGCGCTGCGGACTGATATTTACTACAATGAACTTTGGCCCAAGGTTTCTGAAACTTTGTGGAAGCTACGCAGCCTATTCTTCCCTCGAAAGTGAGCAAGAAAGAAGAACCATCAGTGACACAGACAGACGAAAGCACGAGAAATAAAGGGAAAAGAAAAACCAAATGGAGCTTGAATGGGCTGCCCTTGAATGTATAGAATGAGAGCACATGTGGTGACAAAAAAAAATGGCAGTTTTTCATTATTTCCATGGTTGTGCCTATTCAGTAGAAGAGTTGTGCATCTGCAGGTCTGGAGAGCAAAAGAAAAGAGGGTGAGGGTCAATTAAAAGCTGGACTAACACTTTCCAAGACCAGAAAAGCATTCTTGGATGTACATTCTCAAAGAATATGAAACAACGCAAAAGAAAGGTCGGGTTTTGCGATACAAAAATATAAAATGGTAAGGAATTAGTTCAGCTGAAAATCAAAAGATCATCATTTACTCCTCATCAAGGTGATTTAAATTCATTTAATGGAACAAAAAAAGTTTTGGAATGACATGAAGGTGAGTAAATGATGACTTTTTTAAAGTTAAAGTCTTATTAGCAATGCCATGTTATATTCAACAAAGTGAGTCCAATTTTCCACATCTCTGTATATACTGTAGTCAGCATTTGAAGTGGATCATAAAAGTTCATCAAAGTTGTCCTAAGACAAGAACAGGTATTGTTTTGGTTTTAGGACAACTTTGATTAAATGTTTTGATCCACTTCAAATGTTGACTACTATATACATTTTGCTCTTTACACTTAATATCTATCTGTCTTCGCTTAGAAAATTAAAGAAAAACCATTTAAACTCTAGAACCAGGTTTGAAAGGTGCATGAATGAACTGCCCTTAAGTGAAGAAATAGGGCACATATATATATATATATATATATATATATAGAACGTTCCACATCTTAAGGGCTTTTCAAGTCAATCAAAAGTTGTAATAACTTAAGGTAAACACTTTTCTTTGCTTTTTTAATTTTATTTAGCAGTCAGGTCTGAAAATGTTCTTGACTGTATGCGCAAAAGTCGATACATTTTAGCATTGGTCTAGTTTAATGCATTAGCTTCACAAATGCAAGGTCTACATTCTTTAACTTCAAAATCTTGCGATTACTAGCACAATTCATGCCCCATTGAAAAAATATTTCTAAAAAATGTCCACATATCTGTAAGAGATTCTCGGCGTATTTTGCTCTGTGAACCTAATATCTGTCCCGTCTGACAGCTGTTATAGAGTGACATCAATCAGGCAGGAGTTTGGAACGTCCAATTTGCCACAGCTGGATCACAATGCATCATTATTGACAACATGATTTGAGGTCTATTCCAGATGTCCACTATGTTGCCTGTGATGCCAACCCTCTTCATTTCATCACCACTGGGGAGCCGCAGATCTCCCATGAGGCCATGCTACGCTATCAACTACTGTCAAAGTAGCAGTGACATCTACCATAAAATAAGAGAAAATAAAGAGAAATTAGTTTTTGTATACAAGTCTATGAAAAACAAAATGGCAAAAATCTAAAGATGACATTGCCATATTAAAATCATATTTATTTTGATAAATGAAAACTAGGATCTTAAGACAGTATGTTGTTGAACATATATATTTAAATTCCTCAAAGATTTTTTTTATTAAATCTTTACAGATAACTTCATCACTTAAACACTTATTTGTTTAAATTATTATTATTATGATTATTATTATTATTTAAATAAATATTTGTACATTTATTTATAATATTTAAATAAAAAGACAAATATTTATTTAAATGAAAATAACAATACATCATAATTATTAATAATAATCATCATCAACAATAAATATGTATAAATGTTAAAATTAATAAATTAATATTGCTTTACATAAATATTGTAATAATAATAATAATAAATAAATATTCATTATTTAAATAAATCATATAAAAGTATAATATAATTATTATTATTTAAATAAATACTCATATATTTACATAAGTAATAAAATATTCATTTAATTATTTATATATTTTATCATTCTCATCATCATCATCATCATTATTACTACTACTACTACTACTAATAATAATCCTAAATAAATACATACAAAAATGTGGAGCTGGTCAATTATATTTTGGGAAACATTAAGTAAAAAATCTGTATCATTGTTTACATGTTTTATCCAGGTTTAAACGTTTTAAACCATAGTTTTCCATTTAAAGTCATGTTGAATTCAACACTGCACTACAGTATCCACGACTCCTCTAAGGAATCAATACCCAGTGATAGCGGGGGGTAAATACGATGCAGCATGCATCCCATTGTTTTGCATTAGACTGTCAAATTCCTATTTAGTATTGCAAATGAATTATCACATTTTTGATCATGGGCCTTATTTGTGTTTAAGCTTTCATTGTGTTCTGAACAAAGTGGGAAAAACATCCCTTGCATATTACGAAAAATGATCAATTAGAATATAATTGAGATAAAAATAAAATGGCACCAAAACAATAATGATGGATTGTTTAAAAAGTTAATTCATTAATGACGAGCTAAAAACAAACACGGAAAAATGGAGCACATTTAAATGCATTGTGTTTTTTGGGTTTCGGGGGGAAAAAATATTTCTTTTGAACTCAGCTCTAAAATGGTGAAAATGTATGCAAAGGGATTGTATTGCTATACATCAAACAAAAAACATAAATTATCTCCTAACAAAACTAATTAGGAAACAATTCTGTTGTTTAAAAACAGAATGCAGTCGGAACCAGCAAATATTGTGTTCTAAAAAAACATGTGGCACCCCAGAGAACATGATGCATTCGGAAGTGTGATTTCATTCCAATAAACAGGACATGACATAAATGAAAAACCATTACACGGTATGAAGCTGAATAGACTATATTATTATCCCTCACAGAAAAGTTTTTGTTGGCAAATTAAATATAGCATCTACCCTAACTAAGGCCTATAAATTTGTATTTTAAAAAATAAATATTAATTTAAATAAATACTTATTCATGTATTTTATTTTAATTTAATAAATATTTATGTGAATATATAGAGTATTTAATACAACAACAACTAATAATAATATTATTAATAATAATAATAATAAATGTATATTTTAATTATTATAATTTAAATAAATATTTGTTGAAATAAATATTTATATGTTAAATGTAAATATTCAATTAAACATACACATTAAAAAATATGTGTATGTTTATAATATATTTGGTATTATTATTTTCAGTCAGTGAAGTAGTCTAGGATAATTATTCATTCATTTATTTATTTTAACAAATATTTATTAATAGTAATTTTTTTGCTAATATATATTTAATAATAATAGTAATAATACATTATTAGTAGTAGTAGTAGTATTAAGTTGAGTTTGAACAAAGCATGAAGTGGTAGGTAGATACAGATGGAATCAGTAACTGAAATATTTTTGTTGAGGTTACTCATGCCTGTACCTTTCTGTGTCAAAGACAGATAAATCCTTCTCAAATTTGTGTGCCAGGCTGAAGTGAGGGTGAATGCACTGTACTCCTTCGAGAAGAAAGGCCCTTGCTCCTCATTACCTATGACAAGATAAAGAAATTCACTTTGCTTTTCATTTAGGGCCTTCACGTTTCTTTTTATGGATGTCTGCCTTCCCGCTTTTACTTACTTCGCCTCACCGGCTGCCACGTAATAAATGATTATAAATTTTCACAGATGACCACCTCGTCTTTTTTATCCGTTCGCCAGTCCCCTAATGCACAAAAAGTTAGGGAGCGAGCACGTTCAAAATTTTCCTCCGCAAAACCCTTTTTTGTCTTTATTTATGACGTTGTCCTTGGCAAGGGAAATTTCAATGTACTGAAATGAAAACTATGATTAAAGGGACACAGTGTATGGGCAAAGCGAATGGGGCAGCTCTCCATCTCTGTGCTGTTATATATATATATATATATGATGCTGGGTGACACTACTTCAGGAACAAATGGTGCTGACCGGACGAAAGGATGGCGTGACATCAATGGTTTTGGAGGGAAAAAAGCACTGAACAACATCCACAGCATCTGATTTTAGTAAGCAGTAATGAAAGGAAACAGTATCTATCTAGCCAACTAATTTATCCATGGAAAACACTTTCACGAAACGAGTGGCATTTGAGCAGGACCAGCCCTTCGCTGTTCAGGGTTGGAACCAATTTCTCAATTTAGTGAATAGCGCGGGGGACTTTGATGACGACATGAGGGGTATCAGGTGTGTGTGTGTGTGTGTGTGGTTTGCTGGTGATATTACAGAGGAGTTGAAGGCTAAGTTTGGGTTATGCTCAGGGCAATCTTAAACAGAGGCTAGTTTGCTTGGTGCGACACACAAGCACACAGAAACGCACAATTACACCAGCAAGCCAGATGACTGTCAACATCTGCTGTGGGTGAAAGGACTCCCAAATGTGTGTGTGTGTGTGTGTGTGAGAGAGAGAGAGAGAGAGAAGCAGCCATTACAGCTCTGGTCTATTAAAATCACAAAATGACATTAATGGAAAAAGATCAGAAATGTTATAATTTATGTTTCTATATAAAAAAAATATATAAATCAATATATTCATCACATAAGTGTGTATATAGCAAAATCAATTATTTAATTATTAAATACAGTGTATGTGTCACGTGTGTTTCCGTTTAGTTTCTGTTTGCCCCAATTTGGTCTAATTCCTGTTTCCTGTTCTTGTAATTAGCTCATCTTCGTTCATTTAGATCACCTGTGTTGTGTTAATCATCTCGGTTGCTCCTTAGGTTTCCTGTCTTCATAAGCCCTCAGTTTCTGTCGATTTCTTTGTCTTGGATTAATGTTATTTTTCAATGGTTTATGTGGTTGATGCTGATTAAAAATACTCCTTTACTCCTACTCCTTCGTTGTGCGCTCACTACAACCACAACCCCGTGACAGAATCCAGGACCCGTCACTGACAACGACAACATAATTGGAGGAACGAGCAAGGTTAATCGCCGTGGCACAGGCGAACCCCGACCCGATCGTCTACGTGAGGGCGTTCGTGCCGCTCGCCCTCGCCAGCTCCCTCGAGGGGGAAACCCTTGTGACGCTGTTCTGGATAGGGATTACTTACCATCGCCCCGCGGAGCTCCCAGACACCACCAACCTCGTCTGGAGAGCCTCCTATCCTGATTCGGGACTCCTCCGCCGGCCGTTCCTCAGTCAAGCCCGCCGGCCGCGCCAAAGTCAAGGCCGCCGGCCACGGCTCTTTCTTGCTCACCGGCTGTTTCTGTGGCAAGCCCGCTGCCCACTTCAAAGTCAAGCCTGTAGGTCGTGGCTCACTCCTGCCCAGAGGTCGCTCCAGTGTCGGCTCCAGCCCCAGAGCTTGCTGCAGTGTCGGCTCCAGCCCCAGAGCTCGCTGCAGTGTCGGCTCCAGCCCCAGAGCTCGCTCCAGTGCCCGCTCCTCAAAAGCGCCTTGCTGTGCCTGCTCCTCCAGAGTGCCCTCCAGTGCCAGCTCCTCGTAAGCGCTTCCCAGATCCCCCGTTTAGCCCAGGGAGGGCTCTGTATCTCCAGTTAAGCCCAGGGAGGGCTCCTGATTCCTTGTTTAGCCCAGGGAGGGCTCCTCTTCCTGAGTATAGCCCTTGGAGGGCTCCAGTTCGGGCGCGGTTCGTTTAGCTGGCCCTGGCTCGGTTGGAAGAGGTGGGCTTTCTACTTTCTATCACTTCTGTGAAGTGACCACCACACAAAATATTAAGAATATCAAAAACTTTAGGAGTCAGCTGTCCACGGTAGTCCTTTAGATGTCAGCACAATAACACACTCAGCAAAATAGTGTAATTATCGTTATCGATAAAATTCCAGAAAACATCGAGATATTTTTTTTTTGTCAATATCGCACACCCCTGCATGTATCCACTTGGCAGTTTTTTGTAACCTGGTTTTTTGGGACCCTAATGGTGTCGAGTTACGAATTTTTGATACTGATGCGATCAACTAATGTCCCATTGGGTTCGTTTGGCAGCCATCTTGAATTGATGTCAATGTGAGTGGCAAAAAAACGCCAATTTTCATAACTCCTGAACCACACAACATAAAAAGACAAATGAGCCCACTTTTCCATGTAATTCTGACACCAGGTCATTGTCATGGTACAACCACTCTTTATTGGTGAAAAACAGGCAAATAGCACATTTAGGCTCATAACGATGTAACTCAACTTTTCATGAGCTCTGAAAAACAGCCGTTTTGAGCTTTGTGACTATTAATTTTTAAGCTAATCCAAGAAGGTTTTAAATTGTTTATTTATCTTTATATGTAGGAGAATTTTCTCAACCCATAAAGGAACACTTCATCCTTCAGTTTATCTGAAAACATTTTAAATCACCAAATGTGGAGATGCATGGTTTTCACTGGACACGTAGGATATGAACAATTGTAATCTGAAAAGTAGTACCTAAAGCTGTCAGATAAATGTAGTGGAGTAAGAAGTACTCCAGTACAGAAGTAGATGTAGCGAAACAGAAGTATGAAGTTGCCTAAAATGGAAATACTGAAGTAAAGTACAAGTACTTTGAATTTGTACTTAAATGGTTAGTTCACCCAAAAATTAAAATTAGCTTGTGTTTTACTTTCCCTCGAAGCATCCTAGGTGTATACGACTTTCTTCTTTCAGACGAATCCAGTCGGAGTTATATAAAAAATTGTCCTGGCTATTCCAAGCTCTATCTTGCAGTCAGCGGGTGTTGCAGTTGAACAGTTCACAAGTCGTCAAATAAAGCTCACGCATTCATAAAAAAAACGTACCACAGACAGCTCCGGGGGATGAATAAAGGCCCCCTGTAGCGAATCCATGAGTTTTTGTAAGAAAAATATCCATATTTCAATCGTAATAAACACTTTTCTCTCACTTTCATTATCTGTCATACGCGGATCCGTTCCGGCGGAAGGCATATGACGTATGTGCAGCAAGCGCACCTTTGAGATATGCTAGTCTCGCGAGTTTGTTTAATAGGAGCAAAGGAAGCAAAGTTTCCTTACTTTAGCAAAGGAAAACCAGTCTCCTCTTGGTTTATTTTGAAATCCTCCAAATCTTCAGTTTGTACTTCTAATTCCTGACCGGCGTTTTGTTTTGTTCTCTCTCCGCATTCGTCATTAATCACGCAACGCCGTGCATCTTACGTAATCCGCCGGAACGGCTTCCGCGTATGAGTCAGCGGAAGTGAGAGAAAAGTGTTTAATACGTTTTTAATATGGATATTTTTCTTACAAAAACTCATGGATTCGCTACAGGGGGCCTTTATTCATCCCCTGGAGCCGTCTGCGGCAAGTTCTATTATGAACGCGTGAGCTTTATTTGACGACTTGTGGACTGTTCAACTGCAACACCCGCTGACTGCAATGATAGAGCTTGGAATAGCCAGGACAGTTTTTAATATAACTCCGACTGGATTTGTCTGAAAGAAGAAAGTCATATACACCTAGGATGCTTCGAGGGTGAGTAAAACACAAGCTAATTTTAATTTTTGGGTGAACTAACACTTTAAGCACAGTACTTGAGTAAATGTACTTAGTCACATTCCACCACTGGTTAGTAAGTAGGCTACCAGAAATTACAGTTCCATGAAACTATACACATTAGGCATATGCAATAATTATATAAAAAATAAAAATGTACATACAATTAAATAAATTAGCTAAATGTGTGTACATATTTAATTAAAATATTGATATAATTATTTATTTATAATAATAATCACTATAATATATATACAAACATTTTTTTAAAATGTATATACATGCATACTGTATATATATATATATATATATATATATATATATATATATATCATTGTAATCTACATACTTATATGATGCATGTAATAAATAAAAGTAAAATAAAAAGGAAATATGCATAAAAGCAAATAAATTACATATAATATTTATGCTATTTATGATCATTATAATAATTAATAAAAGCATATATTCACACAGTAACACTTTTATTTTAGTGGCCTACTCTCACCATTAACTAGTTGCTTATTTGCATGCATATTACAACCATTTTGTTTGTTTATTAGTACTTTTTATTAGTTGGCTGTTTGGCTGTTTATTAGTATGAGTACTGTTTATTTATTAGTAAAGCACATATTAATGCCTTATTCTGCATGACCATATTCTAGATCCCTCAATCCTCATAACTAAACTGAACAACAACCTTGCTAAATATTAATAAGCAGCAAATAAGGAGTTTACTGAAGCAAAAGTCACAGTTAATAGTTAGTTAATAGTGAGAACTGGACCCCAAACTAAAGTATGACCATACACACATATGATCTATTTAGATACGAAAAGTAAAACCTAATGGTGCTCAAAAATTTAACGCAAAGCTTCCGCGAAGAAAAGTTCTCAGCAAGTGGCTTTGAGCCAAGACGAACGAACGTTCAAACTATCAGGTTGACATTTAAGGGATAATGTATTGTATATTCATAGTTAACTTATTACATGGATTTTTTTGTTTACATAAAATAATATATAAATATGGGGATATTAAATACTGAATTGAGATTAATGTTTTGAAATCTTACCTGTTTATAAATCTATTATGAACAGTGTACAAAACAATCGTCAGGACAAAATAACTACAGCAAAATTATAGTACTATTAATACTAAATTCCTCTGATTTCATTTTCAATACAATCAAAAACTGAGACGCAAGCTGCATTTGAATGAAACGAGAGAGCACGTCTGCGCCTCTGCGGTGATACAAGAGACATGCGGCGAATTCCAAACAGAAGTGAGCATCCCTATGCCCTACAAAGGGCAGAGCCCTTGAAGTGTGTTCTTTGAAGGGTGTTTGAAACTCCCTCGGGCGAAGGGAATAACTGACCAAATGTTACCTTGACAACGCTGCGTGTGCGTGCAGTAATGTCCTCAAAACATTATTTATGCATCATTCATTAGGGCTGTCAAAATGGCTGAAAAATTTAATTTGAATTTTTTTACTTAAATATTATCAATATTCGAATTATATTCGAATTTAAAAGGCATGATTTCAGTTAGGGGAAAAAAAGCTTTTGGCTTCTCTCCTGAGGCCACAAGAGGGCACATCGAGCAAAATATTATGCACGTTTCTTCAAAGCATAATAAAAAGAACACTACTATCTTTGAAAAAAGTGCATAATGTTTAAAATAATGATTATAAACTTTATATAATTAATAAAGTTGCTTAAACAATTAGAAAAAAAACTGCATCATGCATATGTATAGTTTAATACAAAGGACCGAAAACCAATCACAATCTTCATTTTAAAACTTGAGATGCAGTGGGATGGGCGAAAACCGCTATAAAGTCTTGAGACATGTTTCTTTAAAAGTTGAGCTTGCATTAATTTTACATGGCTTTCTAAACATGAGGCTCTCTTTTGCGAGACGCGAGTGCAACGGTGATAGATGTCCCTCTAGAAAATGTGATAAATATGCGTTCTGTGTGAACTGTTTGGTTTCGGTTTTGACATAAACAACATCTTCCCCGCATTGATTGTTCTCTTTTTCTGCAATATTTTGAATGAACAACGCAGCAGCGCCGCATCTAGTGGGTTCAACTGGACAGGCTAACAAAAGCAGTAAAATGCAATGACACTTACATCGTCATCGCATTTTGTGTGACACTGATAAGGCTTCCTGACACACACCTAAAATTCGAATGCAACGTTTTTGCATTCGAATGTGAATTTTTAATTTGACGAATATTCGAAATTCACTTTTATTTTTTGACAGCCCTATCGTTCATGGAGCATTTTTCTGAAACATTTTAGTTGGACGTTTGTCTAACAGATTTAAACCTTACTAATGTTCTCAAATGTTTGCAAAATTACCGCTAACATTCACAATAACCAAGAAAAAAAGTTTAACATTTTTATAAAAACTGGGTATTTGGTGCTGATAGCCTTGTGGGCAGCACGCTGACTGTTGCGCTTCGGGCGTCCTGGCTTGTGTGAAAAAAAAAAAAAAACTATATTTTGAACATTCAGAGAACATTAAGAATTGCCATTTTCATAACTTTCTGGTAATGTTGGCAAAACATTCTTAGAAAATGTTTTTGTTAGCTGGGTCACACACACACACAAAAAAAACGGTTGTTATGGTGCACAAAATGTTTTCTTTCTAAATTCAGTTTTATTGTTTTCAACCCCAAATTCTGGTTCATGAATATGATTTTGAATTCATTTATTAAAATTTTTAATTAACATTTTATTTCATTTTAAATTTGATCATAAAAAGTTTGCTTAATCAACAAAAGAAAAAAGAAAATTTAATCATTTTTATATTCCACTTTTTCCCCATTGCAATGTGAAATGTTTTTCCATAATTTTTGTGCCCGTCAAGTGTGATTGCTTATAAAAGTAAAAGTGATCTGAGGTATCATTCATATCTGCAGCAAAAACCAACACTGACCATTACTCAGCAAATGTTCCCAGACAAAATCCAGTCATGTCAACAGAAACCTATGCAATCAAGAATTTTGCACACACAAGTTCAAGTGGGTCACACAGATTCACCTCAGCTGTTTGGTTTGAAAGTAACTTCAGTGTGAGCTGTGCTTCATACATCATTACACTACTGACAACAGACAACTGACCTTTTTTTGCCTGCAAAACTGGTGAAAATTCGCTAATCTGACCGCACCTTTATCCAAAATGTGAGTGAAGGGGAGAGAAACACAGAGGCAGAATGAGTGTACATAAGGCCCTCTCAAAGCAGGGAGGAGCTGAAAGCGAGAGCGTTGGAGGGATACCCACAGGCCACCCAGCAGCCAACAGAAGAGGCAGAGAGCAGTGTGAGGCAGTCAGGGGAGGTGGGGAGAGTTATTAACTTAGCCCTGAAAGCCCTTCTTAATATAGGGTCCAGCGGTGATAGCTAACAGAGCCTGGCAGAGGTGACAGCTCTTGGACCTGCTTGAGGAAATCCAATTGAGAAGCAGCCAAGAGGAACAACAAGCGCAAAACAGATGTTCCCTGCTATCGCAGAGCGCAACCCGCATATACAGCAGAAACACCCTCTCTGCTCTGAAATTGGTCGCAGAAAAAAATAACAATCGGCATCATAACAGCCAAATTTCTGTGCCTTTCCAGCTGTCTATTACAAAGTCAAACGACTCGACTATTCAAAGGTTTAATATCTCATTATACACTGAATGGATGCTCAGATGCATCTGAAGGTTAGTCATCACAAGATCACACATTCAGACTTGAGAAAGCTGTAAAAATATGATAATAGAATAGACATTTGTAAAGAAAATATGGTATTATGCCATTTCAGAGGACAGTTTACTAAGCAAATGCTCAAAGGCCAAACTATTTTGTGTGATATACTCTCAACTGAAACTTGAAAGCTGATATGATGGAGGAATTTCGAACCTCTAATGGATGAAAAGAAAAGAAAACTTGCATTGTATTGCGTACAAAGCTTTATAATTGAGCTCACCCAAGGTGTTTGTCATATTTATTGTTGATAAGATAATGTAATTTTACTGAATTGACTCACTCTATCATTATGAGCTAGTACAAACCGATTCATTTGACGTCCTGCACAGCATTTTTTACAAATCTGTTTCATAAATAGCATGTTAGTTGCATTAAAGCATTTCTGAATATTTTCTAATTTTACAGCTTGTATTTAGTGCACATTTATTCACAAATGAGATCAAGAATAAAAAAATTACAATGTTTTTTTTCTGATAAATAATAATTTATAATAATTATATAATTTTATATGTATATTTATTTATATTTATTATATATATGTAAATGTATATAAAATTGTTAAATAATTATGCTATAATAATCATAATAAACTGTAAAATTAAATATAAATTGTATAACAAATTAAATAACTTTGACATAACCAGGCATTTTATTTTTTAAATTACATAATATTATATTTTGTACATTACATATTATATTAAAAATAATTATAAGAAACTTCATAATTAAATACAGCATAAATAATATAATAAATGATATAACTTACACACAATTATGCATTTGTTTGTTTAAATAAATTACAAAAACCACATAATTTGTCTGTGTGCATTATGTATTATATGTTAATAATATATTATTATATTAAAAATAATTATAATAAACTGCATAATTAAATAGAAATTGTGTAACAAATTATATAGCTTGCATTTTATTTTTTAAATTGCATAAATTGTATAATGTATATATATTAAATCATATAAGGAATGATAGCAACTATACATAATTACATTAAATCTTGACATCCAGTGTATTTCACTATTCGTTTGTTTTGTGCGTTCAAGACTAAAATGAAAGAAAAAGAAAAGGCACGACACTAAGAATCCAAAGTAACTAAACACCAAAAGCTCATGGCCCACATGTGTGCAGAAGAGAGAGAGTGAATGGTAAACAAATTCGCTTTTAAACAAGACAATTTCACATTGCATGCTTCGAAGGGCCAAGTCAAACATCCTTGCAGAAAATTGATACAAACTCATAACACATGGGTCAAGCCACACTTTTTGAACTTGAGGAGAAAAGGGGGTCCCGCGTGCCAAAAAACTGTTTAATTAAAAATACTTAGGCATCCAACAGACATTTCTGAGTGCCCCCGCTGTCAGAACGCATGAGACCGCCCTGCCAATCTCAAATTCTAATTACATACTTTCCACTGAAAGCAAGAAAAATGTCAGGCTTCACACGGCTAAGACGGAACAGCTGGGACCGGGGATCTGCTCGGGCCCAGATCTCTCTGAGTTGGCCTCCTCAGATGCGAGCAGAAAATCTACTGTTTAAAAACACAGCAGCTCAGTTTTGTGTTCAAGATCACGCACCTGCAATCATGCATTTGGGCATAATTTGATGTACTAGATGTACTGTAAATAAGGTTATTTGAAGCTAAATATTATTGCAGGTTTTTAAAATAAAATTTTTTATTGCAACAGCAATACAGATTTGATTTAGAAAAAAATCATGCCTCTTGCTCAACAAAAACCCCCATCTATAATAGAGGCTGCTTGGAAAGGGTGTCTGGGAGTCGTCTTGTTTTCTTCTTCAGATTTGTGTGGGCTGGGGGTTAATGGCACATGCCCGAGTCGTGCCACATGCGGTTAAGACACTTTACACCGAGCACATCAATCCTTATCCAGCATAACTCGGCGCGGACGTCACATGCGTTTAGGGTCGACCACGAGTCTCGGGAGTCCTAAGTGAAAACGAATGGTAGTTCATCGACATGAGCACTTCATTCGTCTTCGTTTTCCAGTCTCTTTGTCTGTTTCACAGTCTGTGTTTTTAGACTTCGTCTCCTCGCCGCTGTGAAATAGTCTTCGTACTGTCTGATCATTTTAGCTAGACACATCCTTCCTGCAAGAATACTAATATGTATATTATTATGATGGTTATGTTATTTTATGTTGGTCTGGGTCGACTAAATGATTCAAAAATGCATTAAAAATGCAATTCACAGATAATCATTTGAATAGACATCACCTATGATGTTTTTTTACCCCCAATTTCTGAATTCAAAATGCATTTAGTTTTATTTTTGTGGGGCTTAAAGGAAAAACCATCCTGATTGTGTAATTGGCCAAACAACGAACAGAAAACAAAACAAAAATGGAAAAAAAAGTGGAAGTTTTATTTTAAAAAATATTTTTATATTTTAAAAACATTTGTCTGGCAAATCAAAGTCAGTGTGGTGTAACCAACATGCAAAGCCTTAGAATTTTATAGTCATGTGAAAATATAAATCATAAAACTGGAGATTTTATTACAGAGAAGATCCTCATGACTGTGTCAAGGTCATTGGGCGGTTTAAGAATATCACACATTTTGACCTTTTCATGAAAAAGCAAGATTAATTTGGGTCAAGTGAAATAACATTCAAGAAAGATTCATGACATTTATGATTAAAAAAATCTGCGCATTCAAAAATCTGTAAAATCTTAAGTGCATTCAAAGCCTATGAAAAAATATTTTATTTATTTTTCTTGATGATAACCCCTCTAAACATTTTTTGTCAATAAATCTAAAATAAAATAAAACAAAATTAAATTAAAATTTTAATAGAAAAAAATGAAGTAAAATACATTTTTGTAACCAAAAAGAATACAAAGACTGCAAACCTGGCACTTGCTTTTAGATTTTAATTAAAAAAATGAATTTGTACTATTTCGTCCCTTCATTTTTCATTGACCTCTACATAAACTTAAAGTTGAGTCTTTTGGGTATGAAGAGGTGAAAAGCCTTAAAACTGACTACCATAGAATTCAAAACTGCCAGTGAACCAAACTCAACTACTTGCCTTTTTCCCAGGGCTAATGAGTCCAGTTGAGACGAGTTTTGACGCACTTCAAGCATTAAGGTGGTTTTAAACCTGAACTGAGCCCAACTCAAAGGCAGATGATTGGCACATGCTTTGACTTAATGACGATAATTACTTAGAAAAACAAAGCAGACCACATCTGCACAGTGTAAAAAGACCAGCTCTGCAGCCGAGAGCCAAGCTGCCAGTGGCCCTGTGCTTTTTCCCACCTAGGGTGGGTAACTCTCAACACAAGCCACCGAAGCGACAAGAACCAGATTAATACGAATCAACATACCCTTGTAAACAATCGTTAGGGGCCAGGCAGCGGGAGACACATCACAAAATGACAGTCCCGCCACACAGGAAGGGCAAAAGGGCTGAAATGTGAAACTACTACTGTTTTCATTTTTTAAAAATTAAAAAATAATAACTGCTTCATAACTGTAATTGAAAAAAAATAAAAATAACTGTAAAGAAATGATAATAAATTAAAAAAAACATACCAAACCCACTTGTTCTTTTTTTTTTTAAGCCCCGGCTTAGCGTGCGCTGAGGTCGGGCTAGCGTGAGCCGAAGCTGAGGCTTAGCGTGCGCTGAGGCGGCGGGGTCGAGAACGGCGCACCCGGCAGATGCAACGAATGAGCGGCAACCACATGTTGCCCCAGGCTGGACTCCGCTTTGTCCATGGTGAAAGTTGATGTATTCCCTCAGTGACCAGCACAGATTAGCTCTAGGCATGACGAAACGTATATCGTCCTCTTTTGGAAGAGCAAACAAAGTAGTTTCGCTTTCACAACGAAACACACAGCTCTTCACGACATGGCTGCAGCGTCAACAATACTACAGCGAGAATAAAAGTTACGCCGCCTTTCTTTGCGTGAACATTTGGGCGCCGTTATGCAAATCTTCCCACATAGTGAGGTAGACATGTGGGGGCGTGTTAGAACGAGGCGTTTTAGGCAGGTGTGGCTGACTCTGAACTTTTATAAAGAATATCTCTTTAGGAAAGGAAAAATTGAAATCGCATCATATGACCCCTTTAAAATTTCTTTCTTTCTTTCTTTATTTTTTTTCTGGGTTTCACGCCAGAAAAATCTGTGATTTCCCTTTATTTGTTGTCAATAAATAAATCTTAGCACAGATTTCTGTTTGATTCAGTTTTAAGACAAACCAACGATTAAACCCGTTCATTCTAGTCAACAACAAGCATGCCCCACAATTGGGATTTCTTTCAGATGAAATAATGATTTAAAAAGAGCACGGCCATGAATAATACATATCGTGTTTATTTTGGATTTTATTTCCATGCAGAAAATGAATTGCTCACTGGTAAATTGGCATCAGCGTTTGACAGCCTTAACGGAAGAAAAGAGAAGAAGAGGAAGAGCTTTTCTCTTGCCCGGACTGACCCAGTTCTTGTTAATTATCTGCAAAGTATACATCAAAGCCCACCAAACAGTCCACAGCACTCAGATTAAACCAGATTTAAAAGGCATCCACACAAGCCGCCCATCTCATGAACCTATATCAACTGAAATTACAAATGAAGCCGTCATTGTTTCAATGTAATTTGGGTGTCGGAGTGGTTTCTGACACCACAGGTTGAACATGTGAGGGCCGTGTTGTTGTAAGAGGGGTTGCGAGGTCGTCCCCAGCAGGTCATGTGATCCTCAATCTCCTGCCAGGATAGCCGAGTGATTTGCTTTCCTATGACACAAACTATTACTACACAGAGCCGGCAGGTAATTATAAAGCAAATAAATGCGGGTGGGTGCCAAACGCGACAGGCTCTTTTGGTGGTACGTTTGAGCTGTGGAATTCCCTTTCCTCGCAACAGGAAACAGGTTATTCGCAATAATTATTCGTCGCTTTATGGCCAGATTTCAGCATCAAAGTGCCATTTCTCTTAATGTGGTAGGGTCCAATCTCACACTTCAATGCCATATATATAGAAACATTTTGACGGTGACGAGTTTCTAATTATTATGTTTGAGCAGTATAAGCCAAAAGGTAAAAAGACAGAAAATATATACATACATTATATATATATATATATATATATATATATATATATAAATGTGTGTGATTTAATTGCTTGTGGGCGTTTTTATTTTTTTGTCTTTAAAAGGATGTCTGCCAATTATTGCTTGATTTATAAAAAAAAAAAAGTGTATATATATATATATAATAACTTAATAGACAGTATAAAATATAACTTAAATTCAAGTTGAAAAAAAAAACATTTAATGTGATCGTATATGACTTTGCAATTTAAGCATGATCAGGTATGAAAATATATTGAAACGCTTATGTACATTATATGTTATTATTGCTCAGACTTAAAATAACATCATAGTCTAGAACAGTGTTTCCCAACCGGGGTGCTGTCTGTCGAGAGTAGGGGTGCCGTGTAAAAAAATCATTTTTTTTATATTTTTAAATTGCTAAAATGTTCAAAAAAGCATCTATTATATAATATCCATTTCTGATGTCGCCAATAATTAGAGATGCACCGAAATTTCAGCTGCCAAAAATTAGTTCACCGCTCAGGTTTCACTTTCACGTGGAGTGACGCTCTGCATATTATCCCGCTCTATGCGTGTGTGCGCTCCGCTCAGTCGCTCCACTCGTATAACTTACCGTTCATGCTCATCGGAACAGCAAAGTCCACTCAAAAATGGAACCGACAGGAAACATCGATGTAGTACAGTATTGTTTCTGTCTGCAATAGCCCTACTGTGTTGTAACATGGTGTGGTATAGCCTATGGGCAACTCTGGTAATGCTGCCCTCTCATTCATTGATCTGTTAACCTGTTAACCGCTATGTTATGCTCACCTGTTCTGATAATAACAGCTTTCTAGGACTAAAAATTATTTGGATAATTGGTAAAAAAAAAAAAAAGGTAAATATCTTAACTGTCGTTATTTTTTATTTGTGCTATCATTATTAATTTCTTTATTTGTTCTTATTTTATTACTGACTGCTTACTTGTCATTTTTCATTAAATTCAAAGTTTGAAATCTCGTGCTACTGCACCAAAATTACCCCACTGTAAAATTAAAAAACACTGAGTGAGCAAAAATTTGTGACATAGCTAGTTATAATGGTAATTAAATAATGTTTACATATGTATAAAAGCCTACATTAAAATCTGTCATATAAATTGGTCTCTTTGTTAGAAATTCGCCTACTGATTGGCTAACATTGATGGACAAAAATGTTTAATAATATAAAAAATATCTGTATGACATTATATTCTGCAGTTCTTCCCTGTTGTACCGAATATCTATACTTTTCAAATGATCATATCGAAGTATTGTGGCAAAATTAATTTTGTAGGGTGCCACAAGTTTATTAAAATTTCCAAAGGGTGCCGCGACTAAAAAAAGGACGGGAAACACTGGTCTAGAAGGTAGGTTTATTATACTTAACTAAACTTAAAACTGAAACTAAAATAATTTAAAACTTACCTGAAATAAAATAAAAAATAAAATGTTTTATTTCAGGTAGCTGCCAAGACAATATTTCTCATTTTAATTTAGTTTAACTTGATGTAATAAAATAACTAAACTTTAAAAAAATATATTAGAACTGAAATAATTAATAAAACTATATAGATATAAAAAACTACTAAAAATGACAAAAATGCACAACAAAATTACATATTTTACATACTATAAAATTAAAACAGAAAATATAAAAATAAAATCTGATTCAAAATATTAATAAATAAGAAATCATAAACGATACTAGTTAATACTGCTAGAAGGGTCATAAATCAAACTGTGCACAGAGCACAACTAATATCACATCTAAAAGCTTTGTGTTTCTGCTTGTTGAGACTCAGTGAGCAGAATATTTGTGTAGCAGACTGAATTTTTAACAGACATTTTTCTGTGTTTTCCCCGTCTTAAACAATTCCACTTGAAAAACATTTCCCTGACTGGGGGTTTGGGGACCGGCTGACCATGGAGCCAGAGGGAGTGAGAGACGAGCTGGACACCTGTCTTGACTGAGGGATTCCTGTTCTGTTTTTGTTTGTTACAGAGACTTTTTAAAATTAGACCCTCGTCTCTTTGTGCTGGGTTTACGGCGCTCTTCCAGGTTGCCCTCTCGTGGACCTCAACTTGCATCCATGTCAAAATAATTTCCCAAAACACTGTTAAAGTGTTCAGGAGGTGTTTGTTGAGACTGTTGAAACAGTGTTTGAATATGGAGTCCAATGCTTTTCATTTCCCATTAATATTTCTATTCTAATCTATTCTTGCTTTGAGAACCTTTACAAGAAAAGAGACTAAGTCTAATAAATTGTATGTAATTTAATTTTTCATTTAAGTACATTAAAAAACACCTACCAATTGGGATCGAATTAATTAAAATAATAATAATTTCTGTTAAATAATTTAGGTAGTTGAATAGGTAATTAATATTTAAAAAAGCATACAATTTAATTCTTTGGTTGAAGGATCCAACCTTAAACACCCAAAAAACCTGTCCTGAGTTTGTGACCCCAAACCCCCTTTAAACTCTCAAAGTTATTGATAGAGTTGAAATTATGAGCGTATAATGCTATGGACAATGCATGGTGAGGGCCTATTATATACCGGTAATGGATAGCACTGAGATTTTGAATGATATTGCACTGAGATTGGATGACGGAGGGTCGTGCGATTTATGGCCAAATGAAGCACCTCCACTTCCCCCACCCCATCCTCACCGAAAGCTATTTAATTCCAGCAGGATAGAGAAGCACATGGTGGTGTTTATGGTTCCAGAGTTTGTAAGTAAGACAGGATTAATCAACGAGTTTTGGGGTCATCTGAATGGGATAATGTTGCTTTCACTTTGTAATGTTATTCGCAGATAAATTAAAATGTGTATCTATGTATGTATGTATATAAAAACACTTTGAAATGTTGTAATTCATCCCAACCCACTCAAGAATGTCATCCAAGTCACTTCAAGTCATACACACCTAAAAACTAGAGCGCATTAGCATCAGCGGTTCGCCCGCTCAGTCGCGAGTTACTGTCATTACCGTTAGTTAGTTACTACAGCCAACAGTTTGCTAGCTAGCTGTGCCTTCATCACGGAAATGCATATTACCTGGTTGCGATAATTTACAAAACAGCTCGGTCTCATAGCATTCATTCAGGTTGTAGCTGTATTTGACATTAGCGAGAGACGGCAGCTTTCCCGCGAGTGGGTGTTGTTTCAGCGTCGACAGAGGACATGCCTCCAGCGTTTGAGAACAGAAAATACTAGGGATGCTCCGATCAGGATTTTTGCAGCTGATACTGAGTACCGATTTCTTGTCATGGTGATCGGCAGATACCGATGCCAATATAGACGGTTTCATCTGCGCACGCGCCTGGCCCGAAGTTAAAATCCACGGTTCTCGGTACCAATTTCGGTACCAAAGCAAAACACAAAAACATGCTAATTAAAAAATGTGACTATTCTTTCATTTAATCCAAACTGTGTACTTATTTAATTTTAAAGGGCTTTTAAAACCTTCTAAAGTTATTCAGCCGAGAATAACATTTCTGATTGATATGACACAAACAATGTTAATGATTAACTACTCTAATAATAGCAATGTTCATTCCAATCCGACATTCAAATTAAAATATTGAATAATATTCATGCAGTGTTTCCCACAAACTTGCACTTTATTTGTGGCGGCATATATATGCAAATTCATTCTCTGCCAGCAGGAGGCGCTTGTAGAGCGGGAGAGATAGAGGTTTCCCCAGTAACGGCTGTAATCAAATAAGAGCTGCACTCACCAACGCTGCTCAGGCATTACAGGCAAGATGAAATGAAAATGACATCCATAATTTTCTGAAGACAGTCGGTTTCCTTCAGAAATGCAGTGATATAAAAATACCCGCACCGGGTTTCGACTTTGACACGTGCAGTGCTCATGTTTATTCAACGAAGTTAAAGCCTTTTGGAAAATCTATTTGTGGCGGTGAGTTTTGATATTGTGGCGGGCCGCCACAAATAAATCAATGTTTGGGAAACACAAATATAAAAAATGTAAATGAAACTTACCTGCTTGAACTCTCATTTGATCTGGGTGTCTGTCTTTAAAGTGTTTTGTTAGTTTGATGTGTTTCCTGGTGCCCTTGAGCAAGGCACCGAACCCCCAACTGCTCCCCGGGCACCGCAGCATAAAGGGCTGCCCACTGCTCCGGGTATGGGTAACCATACTTGGCCAGATGTCTCGTCACTTTCCTCATTTTGAGGTCGCCATGTCTCAGTGCTTTTATGAAGAGAGCACATATGCACACCTTTCGGATAGCGCATCTAGAACCGGGTTGACCGGGTACTCGGTACCACCGGTACTTAAAAAAACCTGGTACCGTAAACGTTTTCATTTTTTTAGTACCGACTTGGTACGGAAGTACCGGGTCTTTTGACAACACTAGTCATAGCATTTCCACACCGGCGATGACATGACTGTGGCGCCAAATCATTTACGTATGTCCCCCACACATCATGTACGTCATCACGCGTTGACGTCATCAAATTGCGATCGGTTTGTGTGTGTATATATATATATATATATATATATATATATATATATATATACACTATATATAAAATATGGAATGATCAAAAAGTCTAAATGCGGAAAAAAAAAATTAAATGCCTTCAAAAATGTATTAATAGTTTCTACATGGATTTTTGCTGTTGTTATAAAATATGCAAATAAAGTAATTTTATACTCAGCGCTCTAAATAAGAATGATTTGTTTGTCATGTTGTTTCCCTCACTCAAAACGACAAAGTGTGGCCAATGAAAAAGGCTTGTCAACATTATTCCTTTTATTGATTTAACAATAAAGTCCTCTGGCTTAAGTTTTATGTTGTTATTGCCGCCTATTGAAAATACAATGAAACATGGAAGGGAAAAAATCACGACAGGAATTTCACATAAGGCCGCCATCTAGGACTTCTGAGTCCCAGATGGCCTTATGTGAAATTCCTGTCGTGATTTTTTCCCTTCCATGTTTCATTGTATTTTCAATAGGCGGCAATAACAACATAAAACTTAAGCCAGAGGACTTTATTGTTAAATCAATAAAAGGAATAATGTTGACAAGCCTTTTTCATTGGCCACACTTTGTCGTTTTGAGTGAGGGAAACAACATGACAAACAAATCATTCTTATTTAGAGCGCTGAGTATAAAATTACTTTATTTGCATATTTTATAACAACAGCAAAAATCCATGTAGAAACTATTAATACATTTTTGAAGGCATTTAATTTTTTTTTTCCGCATTTAGACTTTTTGATCATTCCATATTTTATATATAGTGTATATATATATATATATATATATATATATATACACACACAAACCGATCGCAATTTGATGACGTCAACGCGTGATGACGTACATGATGTGTGGGGGACATACGTAAATGATTTGGCGCCACAGTCATGTCATCGCCGGTGTGGAAATGCTATGACTAGTGTTGTCAAAAGACCCGGTACTTCCGTACCAAGTCGGTACTAAAAAAATGAAAACGTTTACGGTACCAGGTTTTTTTAAGTACCGGTGGTACCGAGTACCCGGTCAACCCGGTTCTAGATGCGCTATCCGAAAGGTGTGCATATGTGCTCTCTTCATAAAAGCACTGAGACATGGCGACCTCAAAATGAGGAAAGTGACGAGACATCTGGCCAAGTATGGTTACCCATACCCGGAGCAGTGGGCAGCCCTTTATGCTGCGGTGCCCGGGGAGCAGTTGGGGGTTCGGTGCCTTGCTCAAGGGCACCAGGAAACACATCAAACTAACAAAACACTTTAAAGACAGACACCCAGATCAAATGAGAGTTCAAGCAGGTAAGTTTCATTTACATTTTTTATATTTGTGTTTCCCAAACATTGATTTATTTGTGGCGGCCCGCCACAATATCAAAACTCACCGCCACAAATAGATTTTCCAAAAGGCTTTAACTTCGTTGAATAAACATGAGCACTGCACGTGTCAAAGTCGAAACCCGGTGCGGGTATTTTTATATCACTGCATTTCTGAAGGAGTGCCCTTGAGCCCTTGAGCAAGGCACCGAACCCCCAACTGCTCCCCGGGCACCGCAGCATAAAGGGCTGCCCACTGCTCGGTAACCATATTCACGGTTTGTGTGTGTTCACTGCTGTGTGTGTGCACTTTGGATGGGTAAATGCAGAGCACTAATTCCGAGTATGGGTCACCATACTTGGCCACATGTCACTTCACTTATTTGCCCACTAGATGGAGTCCTCGACTAATTTTAAATGCCTTTTTGGCTGCACTAGTGGTCTGGTGCCTGATTTATT
The DNA here is from genome assembly GCF_001515645.1 of Sinocyclocheilus grahami. NCBI lineage: Eukaryota > Metazoa > Chordata > Actinopteri > Cypriniformes > Cyprinidae > Sinocyclocheilus > Sinocyclocheilus grahami. Next base: position 1,783,911 of record NW_015505260.1, on the reverse strand, counting down.
TTGCATGTCATCCAGATTGTTAAAGATGCAGATTCGACATTTTTCAAAACTGTGTGTGTATATATATATATATATATATATATATATATACACTATATATAAAATATGGAATGATCAAAAAGTCTAAATGCGGAAAAAAAAAATTAAATGCCTTCAAAAATGTATTAATAGTTTCTACATGGATTTTTGCTGTTGTTATAAAATATGCAAATAAAGTAATTTTATACTCAGCGCTCTAAATAAGAATGATTTGTTTGTCATGTTGTTTCCCTCACTCAAAACGACAAAGTGTGGCCAATGAAAAAGGCTTGTCAACATTATTCCTTTTATTGATTTAACAATAAAGTCCTCTGGCTTAAGTTTTATGTTGTTATTGCCGCCTATTGAAAATACAATGAAACATGGAAGGGAAAAAATCACGACAGGAATTTCACATAAGGCCGCCATCTAGGACTTCTGAGTCCCAGATGGCCTTATGTGAAATTCCTGTCGTGATTTTTTTGAAATTTGAAGAATTTTCAAGGGCGTTCCATAGAAAGCAACCGTGCCAATGAAATTACGAATGTATCCTCAATCAAAGCAACTTCAGATGGTAGAATGTTTCATTCACCGCCCCATGCGGTCTGCATTCATATGAGCACACGCCGTCTCTGCTTCCTTTTAAAAACCATGGGCCACACCGAAGTATTTAAGAGCTCACAACGTCTATATGAAGCACTTAAACACAAGGTCTGCGGCACTGAATGACTCAAGCACCCTGGATACAACGGGGGTACGTTCTCAACGCATGACAAAACAAACAGAAAGTGTGCGGCATAAAAAACGTAAGGCTCATTGACAAGAATTGAGGGAAGCATTGTTAATGACTTCATAAGAAGTTTGTTGATTTGTTGCTGCTGGAGTGGTTGGTTTTTCTAACAAGGTTGAATTTACAATGCAGTTGGGTAAAACAACTGTCATTGTTCTTATTGTCATTTTTCGCAGCTCTTCAGAGCCAAGCCGCTTTCACAGATAAAAAGGAGCAGTGGGCAAAACAAAGGGTGGAATTTAGTGAGAAAACAGTTCAATCAGGTTGGTCTTTAACACATGGGAGTTATATTTTCACCTGCCACATTTGAAAAGGAAGAGGCTGGCAAAATATCCAAGCGGTGAAACGCTCACACAGAGGCCTGCAGTGATTTCCTGTGGATTCTGCATCTCCCAAAAAAAATCTGACTCATTTTCTGTTTGAACTGATTCAGAGCCAAAATCTGTAGTGACATTCATAATAATTTACAAATTAGTACTTACTTTACTTTCACTAAAAATCTGAAGGTATATAGTGTTAAATAATGCCTGGTTGTTTATCAAGTTTAGATTTATGTAATTGTTTTTTTTTTTTGGGAACAAGTATATAATTAAATATAGTCAGTAAAGGGGTCAGTAATGTGTGTGTGTTTTTTAAAAAATAATTTAATATTTTTATTCAGCAAGGACACATTAAATTAATCAAAAGTGGCATTTATAATGTTACAAAAAAATTATATTTCAATTAAATGCTGTTATTTTAAACTTTATGTTCATTAAAGAATCCTTAGTACTTACTTTACTTTCACTAAAAATCTGAAGGTATATAGTGTTAAATAATGCCTGGTTGTTTATCAAGTTTAGATTTATGTAATTGTTTTTTTTGGGGGGGAACAAGTATATAATTAAATATAGTCAGTAAAGGGGTCAGTAATGTGTGTGTGTTTTTTTTTTAAATAATTTAATATTTTTATTCAGCAAGGACACATTAAATTAATCAAAAGTGGCATTTATAATGTTACAAAAAAATTATATTTCAATTAAATGCTGTTATTTTAAACTTTATGTTCATTAAAGAAAACATAAATCTATCACGGTTTCCACAGAAATATTTTTAGTAAGTGTTTACTGAGCAGCAAATCAGCATATTAGAATGATTTCGGAAGGATCACGTGACACTGAAGACTGAAGCTGAAAAATTTAGCTTTGCATCACTGGAATAAATTACAATTTAAAATATATTAAAATAGAAGACAGTTATTTTCAATTGTAAAAATATTTCACAATTTTTCTGTTTTACTATACTTTTTTACATCAAATAAATGCAGCTTTCATAAGAGACTTTTTTTTCAAAACCATTAAAAGATTATTTAAATAATAAAAAAAATAAATAATAATAATTTTCCCCTACCAAAAATAATTATAGAATAAAATACATTACTCAATATTCTAAAAAAAGCCTTACATGATTCAAGTAAAATCAAACTTACACTATCTGTCTATCAAGCTATTTGCAGAGAGGAATCCATATGGAAATATTATTTATGGCATTAACTAAAGAATGATTACAATAAAAATACATCCAAGGAAAACAACATCCACATCTACGACAAACTTACCGTAGGACCTTTAAACACATATTTATTTAACAATCCGACAAGAGTGTCTTTACATGTTTATTTACCATATCCTCAGCGGAGATGTAAAGACACTCTTGTTTTACATGCCTTTAATGTGCAACTTCTCCTATGAAAATAAGTAAACCAACTAAACTGTGACTTTGTTTCAGAAAGGCCTACATCAATCATGACTGTTGAGACATTTTTTAATTAGTGTGGAAGATGAACTATTTATAGTGCGGTTTAATGATGCGAGTCGGGCTAAATCTCTATTGATTTTCTTGTGATATATACAGCTCTATTACAGAAACAACTGATTAAGGAGCTCCACAGATCGCAAGCACAGACTCAAACCGCACAGGCTTGTAACCAATAAAGAGTGACACACTTTTCTTTCTTTGATTGAAATATCACACTGTGATATTCTCTATGACGCTCTTAAACAAAGTTATTGGCACAGCGTATCTCTAAATGAGATCATTTTGAATAATGCCAGTACTGAAAATAAATTATCTGTCGATTTCAACAATATTACAAATATTTTAAAAAATAAATAAAAAAACAACATTTGTGTTATGAAAGCCACTGCACAGGTTTTCCACAATACAGCAAAATAATAATAACTAGAAATAACAAACACAGACATGTATTTAATGCAAATTAACACATCTGCATATTTTGATTGTGCACCTGCTTAAATGTGGTACCAATATTAAAAGCATATTAAATATATATTTTAACAAATATTACAAATGATTTTAAATGATAACAAAACTACATTTAATACACATAATTATATATACAATTCTGAAAATAATTTGATGATCTCAGAAGTGTTAATTTATCATGCACAAAATGATAATAAAAATATACTGATTTGTTTTTCAAAAACTATAAAACAGCAGAATATTGAAAACGAAAAGACAAATACAGACCGGTGATTTAAATTCATGCAGTACACTGTATATTTAGATTTTTGCACCTGCTTAAATATGGGACTCATATTAAATGTCTAATAAATATATATTTTAATAAGTAATCCAAATTTTAAATAATAATCAAATAACACTTTAAAATGAATAAAATAAATGATCAAATGAATCTACATTTCTGAAAAAAATCTCATTATTTCTCGTAATTGCTAATCTAATCATGCACAGAACAAGATTAAAAAACATTCATAAATAAAAACATACCACTTTGTTTTTTGAAAGCTACTGTACACATTTTTCACAAGACAGTAGAAAACTAAAAATAAGACAGACCTGTAGATGATGTGATTTTTGAATAATTTAATGCAATATTCTGCATATTTTGATTATATGCCAGCTGAAATGTGGTATTAATATTAAATTAATAATACACAACATACATATGTTTTTCCTTTTGAAATAATAATAATAATTACACTTAAAAATACATTTAATGACCAAGAAAATTACTAAATTAATCTAAATTTCCCAGAATTTTCAAACACGAAAAAAAGAGCAGCTTGGCTGTAATAAAGCAGTTTAGGAAGAATTTCAACAACCATTTAACGGGAAAAGGAAGTAACAGAGGATCTGTTTGGAATCCTTTGTCTTTCGCCAAAAATAATTTCACCCAGATTCTGAGTTACTAAACGCTGGAAAAGGACTAACACAGAAAAACGTGGACGGCAACTACCATAGAGATTTTCATGGATCGCACGAATGCAGAAAGGCGAGAATAAAGTCCCAGCGTTTACCAGAAGTCTGAATAAAACCTCATTCCACTCCAGTCACACACACACAGATGCTCTCAGTCTGTGCCGTCTCCATGTTAAACAGCAATTATCTCTTCACTCCCCACGGTTTACCTCAGCTAAAACCACTGTGGGCTTCAGCGCTAACACAATCCAACAGCATTCACGTGCCACAGACGCGTTTTCAGACTGGCGCTCAGAAACACTCTTACCTGCAGCAAGTTCCGGAGAGTAAAGACGTAAGCGATAACCACGGAGAACGGCACCAGGATGCCACAGAGCCACGTCAGTCCCAGGATCGGCAACAGGACCAGTATGGCTTTCACTGCCACCCCAAAAGCACACACAAAATCAGCACTGATATAGAAAACACTTTATTTGATTATAATCATGCATATATACGGTCATACACACACACACACTCCTCCACTGGAGAAGACAGATTTCAGGGGTCATTCCCAGCACAACAGGAGCTGCTGCTTATTCTCACATTGTGACAATTTCCACGCTAAATCGCTTTTAATTCTGTTTAGTATAAAATTACCTCCCTATTCAGGTAACCACTAAAGCGAACCAGCTGCAATCCGAACGGGCCCTGCCAAGCAGAGGAAGCGTGTGTTTGATTTTCCTTGGAGAATGCTGGAATTGACCACCGGCTTTCAAAAGTCACATTGATATTTTTTACACACAGGGGCCTTCTGAGGGCCCCACCTCAACGGCTGATGCTGGAGGTCCAGACGCGTTGAAATGCTGGGTAAGTGTGGCAGCTTAATTAGCGTTGTGGTTATTTATGGTCTCAAGGAGAAGCTGAATCTATAAACCAACATGAGAATCACTATAAAGGCCTGTTTTTAAAAATATACCGCCGGGTTCCCGCAGTGACTGAGCTGTCTGAAAGTTTACTTTGAGAAAAAAAAAAAAAAGGTCGAATCGTTCCATTAATGGACCAAAAAACAAACAAAACATTTGATGTTGAAAGAGGCTGTAATGTGCAAATAGATCATTTTAATAGAACGCCGAAATGACTGAGGATCAGTCAGACTCCACAAGCAGACAGGACCACCGATCACAAGCACAGCTGTGAAAGGGTGCCTCCATGTGGTGCTAAAGAAGGAGCTCACGAGCTCATTCATACCCTTCCTGTGGCTAAATATGAGAGGGAGAGAGATGTTCTACCTTATCTGCTCGGAGACTTGTTCTTCTGGGCTGGTGTTCAGGGTCATCATCAAAGATCTCCTCTTGGCTGTGGCGATGGTGATCATGACCACACGGGTCAGAATCATGATATTCACCTTAAATAATACAAATACATTATATAATAAACATTATTATTATTACTTAAATATACACATATACGTAAGTGCACATATATAAAAAAGAAAAAAACGCAAAAAGAACGTGTTTCCACACGTGTGTGTATTGTCATTTTTTTGTATTATATAAAAATACATAAAACTATATAAACTTTACACAAATTTTATATATTAATGTAATAATTACTACATTATTATTATATAGCTTATATATTAACATAATAATAAAAAATAATGCTTTTGTCAAAATTTTAACACATTATTATAAAAGTATTGAATATTGTAACATTCTAGAAATATTTAACATGTATTATATTGTTTTAAACGTGTATGTATTTATTTTATGGTATTTTGTTATTAAACATACATAAAATATTTTTTGGGTCATATGAGTTTTTTATTTATTTATTTGTTTTTATTTATTTATTGTTGTTAGTGTTGTTGTTATAATTATTCTATAAGACAATAATGATAGAAGAAAATACATACCATAACAATGAAGATGACTGGGCCTGCAAAGCCCCATATGACGCCGTTCTGAACACTGAGCCAGCAGTGACCGTCCGCTGAGTATTTCCCAGAGGCAGAGGCCAGTGTGATGGTAACGATCAGCACAGGCAGACCTGTTAAAAGGATAGTTCACCCAAAAATGAAAATTCCGTCATTAATTACTCACCCTCATGTCGTTCCAAACCCCTAAGACCATCGTTCACCTTCAGAACACAAATTAAGATATTTTTGATGAAATCCCAGAGCTTTCTGATACAGCATAGACAGCAATACAACTAACACGTTCAAGGCCCAGAAAGGTTGTAAGGACATTGTTAAAATAGTCCATGTGACATCAGTATGACATGTGACAAAAGTATGCTTTTTTTTTTCTTTCAAATAGATGGTTTGCAGTAACGGTGACACATTTTAAGGGTGACTTAAGAGCAAATACTTTGTTGTATAAGGTTGAATATAAATGTCTCAGTGTACATGGCATGTGTTGACCATCAGTGTTCAATTTTCTACAGTTTGGATGTTAACTATAACATTTGATTGGGTGATTGGATAGTTACAGACTTTAGTTGTCCTTGTCTAATTTAAGAAAAAGTAGTGTAAAATAAAATCATAAAGTATATGGCAATATTCAGTGCAACAATAAAATACAAAGCCATCGAATCAACAGGAAACCTGCATTCCTGTACTCTTGAACCCAATCAATAACTGTGCAGTACAACAGACTGAAGAGGAGATTAGGGGCGTGGCCACATTACCCCAGCCAATCAGGTAGTAGTATTTAATGTGTCGGTCCTCGCTCAAATTAACGCTCACTACTTTGCTCCAGAGCAGCAGCCCCTCGACCAGCATCCAGCTAAACGCTGCCATGAAGAACAAATGCATCAGAGCTGCCACAAGCATGCAGGCCACCTACAGGGCAAAGGTCAGAGAGCAGGCAGTCAAAGGTCAAAAGATCAAACAGCCAAACAAACGTGGCCGTACGTCAGCTTATCTAACGGCAAATATGGCAATGACACTAATGTTGTTTTAAATCACTGTCAGACTGCTGGTGCTATTTTGCTGGTACTAAGTTTGTTCTAGAAATAAACTTTAAAAAAAGACTTGGTTTCCTTTTTAAAAATTCAATATTACAGCCTTGTTAACATTTAATAAAGCAATAAGTCACTTGAGGATGCATTAGAGTGATTTTGCTGTAGTTAAAGAGTGTCGTTAGACACCATGCAAACTTCACCCCCTTAAACACAGTAAAAACACTGTAACACATGACCTTGTGTGGTGTAAACTAATGTTAAACAGACTATTACATTATTATTATTATTAATACATTTATATCACAATTTAAAAAAAGAATTACAATTTATTGTGTATTTATTTGTTTTTAGGTAATTGAAATAAAGTAGAAATTAGATGAATACTTAACTTAAAACCTAGAATAAATAAATAAAATAGACATGTAGCTTTGCCAACTAACTGAAACTGAATAAGCTGTAGTACTAAAATTACTAAACTAAAACTGAACTAAAAATACTATTTATTTGTATTATATTTTGATTATATTTTTATATTTATTTTATATACTGTATATAACATTATTATATTATTATTTAAATTATATTATTTTATGTTAAAGGGGTCATATGATGTTGCTAAAAAGAACATTATTTTGTGTATTTGGTGTAATTAAATGTGTTTATGCGGTTTAAAGTTCAAAAACCACATTATTTTCCACATACTGTACATTATTGTTTCTCCTCTATGCCCCGCCTTTCTGAAACGCGTCGATTTTTACAAAGCTCATCGGTCTGAAAAGCGAGGTGTGCTCTGATTGGCCAGCTATCCAGTGCGTTGTGATTGGCCGAATACCTCAAGCGTGTGACGGAAATGTTACATAAAATTTTGGGTTGAAGGGTCCTTGAACAGTGTTGTAAATACAACTTAACCACTGATTTCTAGTCGTGTCCTCTTTTGGAAGGTCAAACAAAGTAGTTTTGCTTTCACAACAAAACACACGGCGGCCTAGAGTGAGGAATGGCCGGAGGGCTTGAGAACAACGCACCCAGCGGATTTGACAAAGGAGTGGCCGGCGGGTTTGTGGCAACCACATGTGACGACCCCGGGCTGGACTCCGCTTCGTCAACGGTGAAAGCCGATCCGGCGATCCACAGTACTAAGTTGATGTATTCCCTCAGCGACCAGCACGGATCAGCTCTAGGAATGACGAAGCGGATATCGTCCTCTTTTGGAAGAGCAAACAAAGTAGTTTCGCTTTCACAATGAAACACACAGCGCCTTCACGACATGGCGGCGGCGGCAACAACAATACTACAGCGAGAATAAAAGTCACGCCTTCTTTCTTTGCATGAACATTTGGGCGGCGTTATGCAAATCTTCCCACACAGTGACGTAGACATGTGGGGGTGTGTTAGAACGAGCCGTTTTAGGTAGGCGTGGCTGACTCTTAACTTTTATAAAGAATATCTCTTTGGATTTGAGACTTTAGTCTTTGCAACTTTACAGATCTTCTTTATGCACCAAGAGCTTGTAACACTCCAAAGAGAAAGGAAAAACTGAAATTGCATCATATGACCCCTTTAAAAAACATTAATTATAATATCATAAAACATTCTTATGCATAACAGTGTTGTTATCAACTAAAGCTAAATCTAAAATAATTTTAAAAATGTTTTAGGTAATTGAAATTAAGTTTAAATAAAATAAAATGAATATTAAATACAAATTTTAACTTAAAAAGCGAAAATGAGAAATGTTGCCTTTGCAACTAACTGAAATAAGTTTAGGTTGAAGTACTAAAATAATTAAAGCTAAAACTGAAATAAAAAGAAATTAATCCTATACAAAAATACACATTAAAATAATAATAAAAAAAAGCACATAACAAAATTACCAGAACTTAAACTAAAATTAAAATAAAACCTGAACATATAAAAATTTAAGTATTAATACTATAATCAAACATATAAATAATGCTAAAATAACACTGCTGCATAAGTAATTTAATGATTTAGCATCTTAATCATGAATTAATTATTCTGTTCAAATATACCAACAATTACAACCTAATTCAGAATTTTATGCTACCAAATAAAAGTGTGAAAAACACCAAACCTTATTATGAACAGCAGAACCACTGCAGAGAAGGACAATTTGAGCACAAGTCAGAGACACAAAAAGATTTTTATGGACTGATATCCGATCGGATTTCGGGATGCTGTTAAAACAAAGAAACACTTTTTGTCATATATACATTTTTCGAATGGCAAATATTTATGAATGTTACAATTTGGAGAAAAATCTGGCAAATTGTATTTATTTTGGTAACCCAGAAGAAGTGTGTGTGTGTGTGAGTTGATTAGCAGCAAACAGGCCATCAATCTCTTAAAGAAACCAGCTTGGATGATTAACCTCCCTTTGTGTAACCCTTCCCTTTAATTAACTCCCCTGTAATGTCACCATAAAACTTCAGCTTCGGGCTCATTTGGCACTGAGCGCTAATTAACTGATTAGTGGTTTTCAGTACTTATTCAGCCTCACAACTGAGCGCTATTGACAAGCGCGAGGACTGAGAGCTCACAGACTGCGTGGTGCTGAGAGTCAAGCAAATGTTATGCTATGTCGTGACCCTTATGAACCCAACACTTGAAGTTAGACATTATAAAAGATAGCGAATCGAATGATGCCAGAGCACATCATGTAGTGTTTCCCCAACAGAAGCACACAGCTCTTGTCATGCTGTTGGTGTGGTGGTGCATCCGTGAAAACCACTTACTCTAACACGGTAAACAGCATCAAGGTCACCACCAGTGCGCAGAGAGACGCTCCGGATCCGATAAACGTCAGCTTCGTCAAAATGCTCTCCTCTTTAGCACACCACTGCAGGGAAAAGACCCATCAAAACACAACGATCTCATATTCCTTACGCTCTGTCTGTCTCTCAATTTAACTGTCTGGAAATATATACGTTAACTACCGTGTATATGAGGGTTGATGCCATTACTGCGCTGGATGGTAATGTAGTGGCGCTTAGGCATTAATGTGAGATCATATTTGCTACTTATAAAGTTCTACAGAGGAACTTCTCACATAATGCTCAATACAAAACCACAAAGACTAGTATTAAGGCTCGCTTGTGTTTGTAAGCTAACAGTGACCCCTATTGGACAGATTGTGTAATAACAGGAAATGTGATCAGTGAGGACAGTACAGTACATTTAAGTAAAAGGTCAAATGGCTTATTAACACTTTTCAGGCAATAACTTAAGTCTTACATATTGTACCATATTTATATTAGTATAAATATTTTTATTTATAAATAAAAAAATGTAATGTATATATTATGTAATGCATTTATTATAAGTAAAAATGATATTTAATATAGTTGTATTTATTTTCATAATATTTTATATGTATCATATATTTTATATCATATTTATATTTGTATAATTCATTCATAAATAAGTATATACAAGTATATATTACTAATTATATTAATACCTTATTAAAATAATCATTCTTATAATATATACACACACACACACATTATATACATATATAATACACTCAATGAATTGGTTTTTATTATTATTATTATTACTATCATATTTATATTATCATATTATATCTTATGTACATATATTAAAATTATATTTATTTATTTATGTGTAAATATAAATACATATAGTCTAATAAAATATATATAAAATGTAAACAAATTATTTGTTAGATTTTTGTCTAAACATACCCTGTGCTCCATATAATTCATGAGGACAGCCAAATTGGTGGTGTGGTTGCAGAAGCAGGAAGTGACATCAGGAGGAGAAGGCAGCACTCTGCACCATTGTATGACCCACCCTTTGGACATGAGACACTACATCAGACGCAAACGAGACTGTAATATGACACCTGTTAGCAGTTTTGTAACAGGATTACGTTCACTTACCAGATATTCCAAAAGACGCAGACAGGACTGACTTGTTTGAAATTTTTGGCTTTAAGAGGAAAAAGAATAACTAATTATTTTTATACAATATAAAGCTATTTTAGTTTTATTTTTATATTTTCTGTTTTCACTTTAATTTTAATTAAACATTATTTTTTTAAACTTGTCTGCATAGTTAATTAATATTTAATTTTTAGTTTTAGATATTTTAGTAGAAGAAATAAAACAAGTTAAAAAAAATTATTTTATTTTATTTCAGTTCAAGTTTGTTTTATTCTCAGTAACAAAAATGTAAACAAATTATTTGTTAGATTTTTGTCTAAACATACCCTGTGCTCCATATAATTCATGAGGACAGCCAAATTGGTGGTGTGGTTGCAGAAGCAGGAAGTGACATCAGGAGGAGAAGGCAGCACTCTGCACCATTGTATGACCCACCCTTTGGACATGAGACACTACATCAGACCCAAACGAGACTGTAATATGACACCTGTTAGCAGTTTTGTAACAGGATTACGTTCACTTACCAGATATTCCAAAAGACGCAGACAGGACTGACTTGTTTGAAATTTTTGGCTTTAAGAGGAAAAAGAATAACTAATTATTTTTATACAATATAAAGCTATTTTAGTTTTATTTTTATATTTTCTGTTTTCACCTTAATTTTAATTAAACATTATTTTTTAAAACTTGTCTGCATAGTTAATATTTAATTTTTAGTTTTAGATATTTTAGTAGAAGAAATAAAACAAGTTAAAAAAAATTATTTTATTTTATTTCAGTTCAAGTTTGTTTTATTCTCAGTAACAAAAATGTATGCACAAGAAACTGAATTTTTAGGGCTCCAGACAAAACAAAAATTAACAAAGTATAAAACAAAAATGCAAAAGATAACAAAAGTTTGTATCTTTCGCAAATGATGCATAAATGTTTATTTTTCATTGTTTCATAATATTCAAGTGAAACCAATCATTTAGCTAGTCTGCTTAAACCCTGCCCCTTTCTCACATTGAGATCTACCTTCATCCTATCAATACCCGATGTATAGAAGTCCAACCCTACATTTTTAAAAAAAAAATCAATAATCTATTTCGTTCAGATGTACATTACAAATACAGAATAAAAGATATGTAACTACTTGTGTTACATTGGCTAAAGACCCAATGTAATTATGTAATGTAATGAGCTTCAGAATGTCATAAAGCAGGTGATCACCTTTTGGAAACAGGCAAACACTTCCTCTCTGTGTTGAATATAAGTCATTGATAAGTTTTCCACTTGCAGGGTCAAAGGCTACACAGGTCTTGTGAGAAATGATGGAAGAATTGTGATGCAAACTTTGATACAACCCAGAGATGACAAGCTGGTCTTGTGGTTGGACATTGGAATCTATAAGAAACAACAACAAAATGTAGCTTAGCAGAAAATTGATCTTTTTGAACAAATTAATCTGTCTGGGTCCACCGAACAGCCAGCAACCCAAGTTTGTATCTACTCTGCCAATTTTAAGACGTCATCATGAATCATAGTCCTTCACTTTCCAAGTCTGTAAAGACCATGTGTCCTCTGGGTCCATGACTCATGTGAAGTGAAGAGTATATTCTGAAGGGTGGGTCTCAGCATTACTGCATGGATGAAATATCTACAACCATCTCAGCCTGAGTACCAATCCAAGGTTGGACCTACGAATACGTTGGTCTCCTGGCCATCGCCTTCGATGTGATTGGTTGAGTTGCGGGAATTCCCAGAACCCACAACCGTTCCATTCACCCAGATGACCCACTTCCCGCTATTCCCAACCCAACTCGCACAAACAAAGTGCAAGGAGGCATCACTGGGAAAGCCAGTTATGTAGGTGGTGTTTGAACCATGCCCCAGCAATGCAAGGTGGACCGGTTCGTTCCCGGTGATTCGTGCTTGGAGTTGGAATTCTTTAATGAAGGAGCTAATGGCGTACGAGAAGACTGTGGAAAGCCCGTGGCAAGTAGGATCAAGCTGTAGGTGAGCGCAAACCGTAAACGCTTCCATGTTAGGGAACTTGTGGCGGAGGCGAGCCGATTTCCGGTGTGGACGCACGCACTGGAAATTCCAGCATGTATATGTCTGGCGGACCTGGAAAACAACCTGTAATGTTTACTAAATAACAATATTGCCAATGTAGCAAATATGAGGCGTGCTGGGAAATGTGGGATATGGTGCTCAACACTTTTTTGGAACATGCCTGCACTTTCTATCCATACAGGTTGGGTGATATTCAGGGACCATAGAAAACGGTTCAGCTTTTGAATCTCTTCAGTACTGGACACCATCACCAAGGACCCTGAATGCTGGAGGCAGAGTCTGCAGGCAACGTGCCATGGCTGTCGATCTGGCACGTACTCAGGGTAATAGGCATCATGTGTAAGCAGGGTTTTGCTCTCCAATGTAAACACAGGGGTATTTTTTTTTACAACAAACTTATTGGGCACTTTCGGTGTAAACAACTTCTAAAAATAAATCTGTCCATGTGATTTCAAACTCTCCTTTGGATTGTTTTAGTTACAGATAGTATCTTTCATATTAACATCTGTTTTATATAATAGCGAGAGGAATATAACATAAATCCTGCATGATTATATTAGAATGTTAAGCATGTCTTTTATAAACAATTACACTTTGAATGCTGTGATTACCTTTTTCCATGCAGTGATGAATGAGGACTTTGGGGGGGAAAATGTTTGTAATTATTAAAAATACTATTAATTCAATTTAAATAGGTGTTCGTTATATTTATATTAATGATGTGGTCATTTTGTTAACGTAAGTATTCATATCAGGAAGACTTATCATTTTTACCACATACTATTTAAACGTATATAGTATTATGGATTACTTACAATAACATTGGAACAGATCATTTTCAACAGATTCATCCTGCGAACAAAACACATTGGTTAACAATGACGCAAATATAACTTTTTAATTATTTTTTTAACAGCAGTATTAAACACGTATTAACACTTATTTTTAGTAGTACTAAACACAACGAAAAAGTTTACAGACCATTACTTCAGTGTGGACGCACGCACTGGAAATTCCAGCATGTATATGTCTGGCGGACCTGGAAAACAACCTGTAATGTTTACTAAATAACAATATTGCCAATGTAGCAAATATGAGGCGTGCTGGGAAATGTGGGATATGGTGCTCACCACTTTTTTGGAACATGCCTGCACTTTCTATCCATACAGGTTGGGTGATATTCAGGGACCATAGAAAACGGTTCAGCTTTTGAATCTCTTCAGTACTATTCATATTAACATCTGTTTTATATAATAGCGAGAGGAATATAACATAAATCCTGCATGATTATATTAGAATGTTAAGCATGTCTTTTATAAACAATTACACTTTGAATGCTGTGATTACTTTTTTCCATGCAGTGATGAATGAGGACTTTGGGGGGAAAAATGTTTGTAATTATTAAAAATACTATTAATTCAATTTAAATAGGTGTTCGTTATATTTATATTAATGATGTGGTCATTTTGTTAACGTAAGTATTCATATCAGGAAGACTTATAATTTTTACCACATACTATTTAAACGTATATAGTATTATGGATTACTTACAATAACGTTGGAACAGATCATTTTCAACAGATTCATCCTGCGAACAAAACACATTGGTTAACAATGACGCAAATATAACTTTTTAATTATTTTTTTAACAGCAGTATTAAACACGTATTAACACTTATTTTTAGTAGTATTAAACACAACGAAAAAGTTTACAGACCATTACTTCTGTTCATCTCGAGCAGAAACGTTAAATATTCATGTATATGTACGTTATATAAAAACTGAATAAAACGTCCATTACCTGATATGAGGTAAAGTTATAGTCATAAATGTAATATTTTATCTCGAAGAGCAAAGTTTAGCAAACGGTACAGGCGCTGTGCTGTGAGATCCCGAGAAGCAGCAACGGCTCCCGCTCTAGAACACAGAGCAGTTCCCGCCACTCCCCTCACACGAGTTTGTGAGCGAACTTGAATTTATGTAATTTATTTCTTTAAAATAAAGATTAACACGGAAATAATATATATATATATAAAACTTAAACTTATTTTATATTCAGCTAGTTGCCAAGGCAACAGCAAAATCTCAAATAAAAACTACATATCGTTTTTTTTTTTTTACAGAACACTTATTAAAACCTTAACATTATTTTGGTGCCCCCTAGCCCCTTATATAATAATAATAATAATAATAACTTACATTTAAATAGCGCTTTTCTAGGTACTCAAAGCGAGTGTTGGGCAGTAACTAGTTACTAGTAACTTAGTTACTGTAATATTACTTTTTTCAGTAACTAGTAGAGTAACTAATTACTAATAAGATTTCAGTAATAATATTAGTTACCATCCATAAAACAGCTTAGTTACTTTTGATAACTTTTGCCTCAACCCCGCTGATTTAAAATCCAACAATTAAATAATTTCTAGATTTTAAATGTAATATTTTATCTCGAAGAGCAAAGTTTAGCAAACGGTACAGGCGCTGTGCTGTGAGATCCCGAGAAGCAGCAACGGCTCCCGCTCTAGAACACAGAGCAGTTCCCGCCACTCCCCTCACACGAGTTTGTGAGCGAACTTGAATTTATGTAATTTATTTATTTAAAATAAAGATTAACACGGAAATAATATATATATATATATAAAACTTAAACTTATTTTATATTCAGCTAGTTGCCAAGGCAACAGCAAAATCTCAAATAAAAACTACATATCGTTTTTTTTTTAGTTACCATCCATAAAACAGCTTAGTTACTTTTGATAACTTTTGCCTCAACCCCGCTGATTTAAAATCCAACAATTAAATAATTTCTAGATTTATTTTCATAATTTTCACAACTGAAACATGCATGTGATGTCCCCAGTGCAGCAGGCAAGCTTGGAATATGGAAAAGCTTACATTCAGCAGATAGAAATATTGCATTATATTGATTTTGTCAGAAAAAAAGATGATCTAAACACTGTTGAGTAAGTTGTGGCTTTACTTTACTATGGCATTACATCCCACCCACATTCCTCTGATCAACATGTGGTACATTATATTACTATAATTAAAAACCTTTTTGGAAAATTAAAGTTTCTTACAAACTTATGTGATTTGATAAAACGGGTACCGGAGAAATTACAATTAGCTTCAAGCTACATATGACAATTAATGAGATTAATACAGCACTTCTACTAGAATGTCACTATCAATCACTATTGAGTGTTTGTAATAACTTCTGACTGCGATCTAATGTGGATTTTGGTCAAATGATGAGGCAGAAATATGTTGTTAGTAAGAACAATTTTATGTGGAAGATACAGTTACAACTTCTGTGGGGCGTGAAGAAAAATTAATGTAACTAGTAGTGTAACTAATTACTGTTGCCAGAAAGTAATAAGTAAGAATATTACTTTTGAAAGGAGTAACTAGTAATGAGTAATATATTACATTCTTTGAGTAACTAGCCCAACACTGCTCAAAGCGCTTTACATTGTGAGGGGGGGGATCTCCTCATCAACCACCAGTGTGCGGCATCCACATGGATGATGCGACGGCAGCCATAGTGCGCCAGAATGCCCACCACACACCAAATTATTGGTGGAGAGGAGAGAGAGTCATGAAGCCAATCCGTAGATATGGGGATTATTAGGAGGCCATGATGGTCAGAGGGCAAATTTGGGGGGGGAAAATTTTTTTTTTGGCAAAATAATATAATATAGAAATACAGAAAAGGCATGCAATGTGTATGTTTAAATAGAACACCAGACTTCTTGTCCCAGTGAGTGTTTATTACTGAAAGTATAAATTAGTGTGGAACAATTACATGATCCATAGTAAATGCCACTGCAAATGCTAAAAATCAAGTCTCCATGCAAATGATATTGTGAAATACCA
This sequence comes from Sinocyclocheilus grahami, assembly GCF_001515645.1. NCBI lineage: Eukaryota > Metazoa > Chordata > Actinopteri > Cypriniformes > Cyprinidae > Sinocyclocheilus > Sinocyclocheilus grahami. The sequence continues at coordinate 1,767,069 of NW_015505260.1, read as the reverse complement.
GTGCGCCCAAGCCTGTGCAAAGGCTTCAAGTGCAAATATATATACAGAAGTACTATTTTCTGCATGAGTTATAAAAGACTTAGGTGCTTGATCACTTGCAAAATACACAGAAACCCATCTTCATAAGTTATACAATTACGTTCTTCTTTAAAATCCTACAGGTCGTACAAAATTTGCAAACAAACTATTGTAGGCCTGAATGAGTGCATACTGTAAATATATCAAAATGAAAAGTGAGTCAACCTTTGCATTAACCATTATACCCAAAATAGTTATATACATGACTAGTACATGACTTCAATCTGTGGCTATCCAAATCACACCCAGCGGGCATCTCTGGAACACGCGCTAATGCCTGAGGAAAGCGAATACACGACTTTAGGAACCGTTCGATTTCTGCTGCCATAACCTGGTTGAACAAACTGTCTGTCTGTGTCCAGCATCTGTATTCCGTCTGTGCTTTTATCGAACGCCGCTGTCAAAGCCTTCAGCGCCGAGTGCACTTGATCACGGGAGGCCATGATGTTCCTCTCACATGGAAGCTGGAGACTGTCGGAACGTCTTCCAGCCATTTCGTATGGAAGGCCGTTGATGACATCATCAATTGTCTTGGACAGAGACTGTATCGTCTGACTAAGGCCAGCGTCGCTGCCCCTCCCTGCATTACAATAAAATGAAGTCATGTCACATATTTGTCATAGTTGAGAAGTGTTTCATATGAATGCTATTGTGGAAAGGATGCTGTACCCTTCAGAGAGTGCAACAAAGATGAGTGGAGATCTTTGATCGCTCGGTTCAGCTTGAGGAGTTTAGCGGTGGTGTTCTGAATGGCACACAAGTCTGAGCCTTCATCATCCTCTGAACGATCCTCAGCAGTGCCTGACCTCTCCTGTGAAAGAGCAGATGTACAAACATCTCTTAAAGGGAAAGTTCACCACAAAAATAAATAAATAAACAGAACCCAAAGCAAAACCAAACAAAGCCACAAATCAAAACAAAAAAAGAAAAGAAATAAAAACTATTAAATCCATAAAAACTAAATAAAACTACCAAACCAGACCAAAACCGCACCAAACAAAACCAACCCCCAAAACAAAAAAGCAAAACACCCCCCAAAAAAAACTAAACCTAGAGCAAAAAAAATTTAAAACAAGAAAAATAACTTCATTAACAAACAAAAAAACACACACACACACACACACACCAACCCCCCCAAAAAAAGAATATAAGCCTGACCTCTCCTGTGAAAGAGCAGATGTACAAACATCTCTTAAAGGGAAAGTTCACCACAAAAATAAATAAATAAACAGAACCCAAAGCAAAACCAAACAAAGCCACAAATCAAAACAAAAAAAGAAAAGAAATAAAAACTATTAAATCCATAAAAACTAAATAAAACTACCAAACCAGACCAAAACCGCACCAAACAAAACCAACCCCCAAAACAAAAAAGCAAAACACCCCCCAAAAAAAACTAAACCTAGAGCAAAAAAAATTTAAAACAAGAAAAATAACTTCATTAACAAACAAAAAAAAACACACACACACACACACACACACCAACCCCCCCCAAAAAAGAATATAAAAAAAGTAATTAAATGCAAATGAAACCAAAACCTCCTGCCCTCGAAATAAAAACTATTAAATCCATAAAAACTAAATAAAACTACCAAACCAGACCAAAACCGCACCAAACAAAACCAACCCCCAAAACAAAAAAGCAAAACACCCCCCAAAAAAAACTAAACCTAGAGCAAAAAAAATTTAAAACAAGAAAAATAACTTCATTAACAAACAAAAAAACACACACACACACACACACACCAACCCCCCCAAAAAAAGAATATAAAAAAAGTAATTAAATGCAAATGAAACCAAAACCACACCAATTCCTGCCCTCCCAAAAATTAACACAAAACTAAATACAAACGAAACAAAACCAAACCCACACCAATCCTCCACCCTAAAAAGAATAAAAACAAAAATGAAATAAACAAAGCAAACCAAAACCAGACCAACAAAAACAAAACAAAACCTCAACAAAGCCAACCAAAACCCAAACACCCCCCCCCAAAAAACCCCGGAAATTGGAAGTAAAACCATACAAAGCAAACTAAATAAAAACAAAACAAATTTAATAAAAACTAAATAATTAAATATAAATAAATATATTTTAATTAAATATACATTTATTGTTGCCTATTTTATTTGTTTTAGACCACAGGGTTTCAGGTACAGTGGGTGGGTTTGAGGAATGGGTGAGCAGGTGGGGTGCATCCATTTTTCCTTATCCCAGCATCCCATTCTCTTGCTGAACAATAACAACGAGCCTGTAGTTTGTGTATTGAAGATAACAGTTACAGCCACATTAAGGTGACAGATGACACTCCACTCGAACCATTTATTTTGTAAACAGACAAACGACCCAAGACGTGCGATAAGAGCACTCAGGTTCAGCGTTTTACAAGCACTGTCCCCCTCGGTCATTGTTGGGCTGGTCATCAATCCAAAACATTTTACCCTCAATGACAAATAACAGCTGTTTGTAAGGCGTACCGACAAACAACAGCGGAAGTAGCTCTGCAGACTGCTGGCAACATCCATTGCGTTGGATTTCTGAATCTGTGAAATATATTAGAATTTATATCATGAAATGATGTTAAAGTATACATTTTTATCAGTTAATGTGAAATGTATTTACAATATTCACTGGATAAATAAAGATTCCATTTTAAGGTTATTTCTTGAGATAATATTCCATGATATTTATCAAGTGGATTATTTATTAAGACAACTTACCGGTATATGAGCAGATGAAAGATCTCCCTGCATCTCTGTAGTGATCCTCTGACCTATGAGGAGAAGATCAGTCACACTCTGACGCATCCCATCCCACAAAGAATCCACAACTGACCTCTAAAGAGAAAGAGAATGGTGTTGAATTTTTGATTCTGACTGGTTTTTAATGTCAAACCTACTATTGGGCTGTAAATGTCAGCTTGCAAAAGAAATATACCCACGTTGTCTATGATTTCTGAACCATGTTCAGTCAAATGAAGATCAGTCCCATTCACTGCTGCCAGCATACCGATGGTTTTGAGAGCCACGTTCATACACTTGGCAACCTTCCTCTGGGCCTCTGTTACCATGGAGGAGATCTCAGAGTCACAGCCCTGAAAGACCAAAACACAGAAAGACCAACACTCTTAGAAGGCTTTTACTGAAAATTCCAATGTTGATACTTAGCACAACAAAATTCTTTAAAACGACTTCTGTTTTTTTTTTTAAATGTAATATATAATTGCATTTGTAAATGCATTTTACTATTAGATACTTGCGCAAGGGCAAGTTAAACCAATATATAATCAGGTGAGAAATCAAATAAATTGATTATTAAAATGCCTAAATGTGCACAACAATTAAATAAATATTAATATATACAGCTGATTTACTTAATTTTACTGCTAGATATACACTCAATAATCAGTTTAAAGGTAAGTCAGTTAAATTAAAAAATCTTTGTAAATACAACCAATAATAATAATAAAATTAAAGAATTATTATTATTATTGTGCTTTTTTTATTATTTATAGGTATACAATGTATTGTTATTATTAATATTATTATTAAGTGTATTTATCAACATTTTGGCATTTCATTATATATTTTTATTTGATTGGAACTGATTAAGGGGTTTAAATTTGACTTGTATATCATAATAATTTTTTAATTTTGTTTAATTTAAAGAAATATTCAGATATACAGGCAAATTTAAAACACTTAATCGGTTCAAATAAAATAAAAACTTAATATAAAGTCAAAATGTTGGTAAATGCACTCAACATTATTATTATTAATAATACATTTAATGTTTAATTAATCTAAATGAAAGATATATTAACATTTATTAAAAGTCTAAACAGACAAATATATTATTACTATTCTATTAGTAATATTTTTACATTTTTGTGCAAAACTGATAAATTGACAAAAATTGATAAAATGATTTTAAGACATTATTTTGGATGAGATGATTGCATTTTAATTTTTTCTAGGGTCCCCCTACAGATCTAAAAGCATCACATACATGCAACTGGCATTAACTGACTATGAACTATAATGAGCACCTGAATGAGTAACTGAAGGTAGCCTCCAATTTTCTTGACCTCAGTCTTGAGCTCCTCAGCTCTCGGAGACACTGAATCAAAGCTGGGCTTAATGCTGGAGACCCAGTGCATGGTAATGAACACGGCCCTTTCAACAGCAGACGTGGCCTTCACTAGATGAGTCTGGGCTTCAGTACTGCAGGCAAACACTGTTCACATACACACAAACAGAACGAAATGAGGCTCTTTGTGAGGGCTGTGATGACATAGGTCTTGTGCAGTCATATTGAGCTAAATATTGACACTGATGGATGGCTTTGTTGATTTACGGTTGACTTACGGTTCTCCTGACTGTCGTCGTCAAGGTGCTCGTAGAGGTCTGCGATGGACCTCACGGCACGGTAAACCGCCAGCAGATCTAGGGTCAGTTTGTCAGCCAAGCTTTCGCTCTCCTCAGCTGATTGGCAGGAGCGTAGACGAGCAACGGCAGAGCCAATCAGGCCTTTGCAGATGGCTGGGAGAGCGGAATCAGAGGTGCTGGAGTGCAGAGAGGGGGGCTTGTTCATCAGCCCTAAAAAGCATATCAAAAGTTATTTAATTTCCAGGGGGAAACAGTCATATTTAAGCAGGTTGAAAAAAAATCAAACTAGTCTGTTATTCTAGTATTAATTATTATTCATGTACTATTATAGTTTTAAATATTTTTCTCTTTTAATCTTGTAAGCGCCGCTAGCAGCCGCAGGATTCTCGTGAATAAGCTCTGCTCGCCTGCCGCATCTCTCCAACTGAAAATGAACTGAGCTCACAGTTGCCACGTAAACTGTGCAGTACAGAAGATGGGGGACAAAAGGGGTGTTCCAGCCACCCAAACATTCAAAACCAATATTAAGCATAATCAAATTTTTTACTCCTGAACAAAAAAAAGTGTACAAATTTAGTCAATTCAACATTGTTTGGACCCCACTGCCTTTCACTGTATTGACAAAAAAACACTGAACCATTCTTTAAAAAATATTTTCTTATTTTCTTTGAAATGACATGACGGTGAGTAAATGATGACAGAAACATAATTTTTGAGTGAATTATCTCATCAAAACCACTAATCTGAATGATGCTAAACTAATTTAAAGAGTCGAAGAGCCAGATACAATATAAAGGGTACTTTACCAGTGGACTGTGAGGGACCACAATGCAGGCTTTGAATGGGGTGCACCCGGATCTCATAGAGACGGCCAGAAATCCTTCTGCTCTTTAGCAAACTTCTACTCCTGAGCCACAAGAAACAGAAAAAAAAGAGATCCAGATACTTTTGAACTTATATCTTGACTTGAACCATCATTATCAGTCAGATAACTCTGCTTCTTTAAAGGGGTCATATGATGCGATTTCAATTTTTCCTTTCTCTTTGGAGTGTTACAAGCTCTTGGTGCATAAAGAAGATC
>NW_015505260.1:1758866-1761307 GCF_001515645.1 Sinocyclocheilus grahami | reverse complement strand
GTGGATCGCCGGATCGGCTTTCACCGTGGACGAAGCGGAGTCCAGCCCGGGGTCGTCACATGTGGTTGCTGCAAGCCCACCGGCCGCTCCTTCGTCAAATCCGCCGGCCTCCGCTCTCTCAAGCCCGCTGTGTGTGACGCTGTGTTTCATTGTGAAAGCAAAACTACTTAGTTTGGCCTTCCAAAAGAGGACACGACTAGAAATCAGTGGTTAAGTTGTATTTACAACACTGTTCCAGAACAGTTCAACCCAAATATTCTTTTGTGTGCAGCGCATTTTATGGAGGACTGTTTCTTGATGCTGGTAGAGCAGACTACAATGCCGGCTGTTCTGACTCACAGACTGTAAGTCTTCATATTTAAAGGATTTGCCACTGACGATTCAAACGCGAGTTTTGAGCAGTGTAGAGCAGCGCTTGTTGTTTGTCGTTTCTCCGATCACAAATGCAGACATGGTTTTATGTTTACGAGGCGCGATGCAACGCGTAAAATGACAGTATAAGTCATTATAATCTATAATTATGTCCCCACTGGATGCAACAAATGCCTCGTTTGTAATGGGTTTTAATGTTTTTGTCTCCGGCTGGACAGGGCATCACAAAGTACGTTTTTTATATTTAAAGAATTTGCCGCTGACGATTCAAACGCGAGTTTGGAGCAGTGTAGAGTAGCGCTTGTTGTTTGTCGTTTCTCCGATCACAAATGCAGACATGGTTTTATGTTTACGAGGCACGATGCAACGTGTAAAATGACAGTATAAGTCATTATAATCTGTAATTATGTCCCCACTGGATGCAACAAATGCCTCGTTTGTAATGGGTTTTAATGTTTTTGTCTCGTCGCTCCGGCCGGGACACGGTATCACAGTATGGTAAGGGACGTAACATTTCCATCACACACATGAGGTATTCGGCCAATCACAACGCACCTCGCTTTTCAGACTGATGAGCTTTGTAAAAATCAACGCGTTTCAGAAAGGCAGGGCATAGAGGAGAAACAATAATGTACAGTATGTGGAAAATAATGTGTTTTTTTACCTTAAACTGCATAAACATTTCATTACACCAAATAATGTTCTTTTTAGCAACATCATATGACCCCTTTAACAGCCGGTTACATGATGAACAATTTGAGTTGAATATTGTTTACTGTTCATTCCAAGGACTGAAAGACATGAGAGGAAGTCAAGGGGTGAAAAGCAAAGGCATATCTATGAGCTGTGAGAGAAAGGACTTAAGAGTTGTAGAAGGGGTTTTGATTCACCAATACTGAATTTAGCTGTAGTCACATGGTCATGTAGGCAATGAAAATGGGTTTAAAAATGCTGCAGGAATGTGCGTTTCCATAGGGCTCGGTTTATAAAGGGAAAATTATCATCATGGTGTAAGACAAGACCCAGTGTTGGGCACAAAGTATGCTTCTGTTCTTTCGTTCCTCAACACAGAAGTACAGAGAGCCAAAGAGCAGCATCATGGACTCCATGAGAAGACTAATAAATTCAAATACCTTCTGCGAGAGAAAGACGAGGTTGAGGAAGAGGCAGATAGGTCTGGTTCCCACTCATCATTAGGGTCGTAAAACACGTCATCATCTTTAGAGGCGCTCTCCCCCTACAGCCAATAAACATCAGACTTGGTTTAGCCACCGGTTATTTTCGATAATAATAACAACAGCAAGTGCCCATACTACATGCTTCCTGCTTTTACTGGATAATTACAAGGAAATAAACGGGCTTCAAATTGCCTCATATATTATGGTGTTCAAACAACTAAGCTCTGCGTTAAATACTCAGCACTTTGTTCAAATCAAGTATGGTGCAAATTTCCAATTTCAAGTAAAAGCTACACAAAAATAAAATACAACAAAGCTAAACGCTACATATAATGAAATAAAAACAACCAAAACTTTCCAAATGACTTGCTACACAAAACAAAAACGTCACACACAAAAAAAACACATACATATATATATATATATATATACAGTGGGTACGGAAAGTATTCAGACCCCCTTACATTTTTCACACTTTGTTATATTGCAGCCATTTGCTAAAATCATTTAAGTTATTTTTTTTTCCTCATTAATGTACACACAGCACCCCATATTGACAGTAAAACACAGAATTGTTGACATTTTTGCAGATTTATTAAAAAAGAAAACCTGAAATATCACATGGTCCTAAGTATTCAGACCCTTTTCTCAGTATTTAGTAGAAGCACCCTTTTGATCTAATACAGCCATGAGTCTTTTTGGGAAAGATGCAACAAGTTTTTCACACCTGGATTTGGGGATCCTCTGCCATTCCTCCTTGCAGATCCTCTCCAGTTCTGTCAGGTTGGATGGTAAACGTTGGTGGACAGCCATTTTTAGGTCTCTCCAGAGATGCTCAATTGGGTTTAAGTCAGGGCTCTGGCTGGGCCATTCAAGAACAGGCACAGAGTT
>NW_015505260.1:1750537-1757824 GCF_001515645.1 Sinocyclocheilus grahami | reverse complement strand
ATCACAGTATGGTAAGGGACGTAACATTTCCATCACACACATGAGGTATTCGGCCAATCACAACGCACCTCGCTTTTCAGACTGATGAGCTTTGTAAAAATCAACGCGTTTCAGAAAGGCAGGGCATAGAGGAGAAACAATAATGTACAGTATGTGGAAAATAATGTGTTTTTTTACCTTAAACTGCATAAACATTTCATTACACCAAATAATGTTCTTTTTAGCAACATCATATGACCCCTTTAACAGCCGGTTACATGATGAACAATTTGAGTTGAATATTGTTTACTGTTCATTCCAAGGACTGAAAGACATGAGAGGAAGTCAAGGGGTGAAAAGCAAAGGCATATCTATGAGCTGTGAGAGAAAGGACTTAAGAGTTGTAGAAGGGGTTTTGATTCACCAATACTGAATTTAGCTGTAGTCACATGGTCATGTAGGCAATGAAAATGGGTTTAAAAATGCTGCAGGAATGTGCGTTTCCATAGGGCTCGGTTTATAAAGGGAAAATTATCATCATGGTGTAAGACAAGACCCAGTGTTGGGCACAAAGTATGCTTCTGTTCTTTCGTTCCTCAACACAGAAGTACAGAGAGCCAAAGAGCAGCATCATGGACTCCATGAGAAGACTAATAAATTCAAATACCTTCTGCGAGAGAAAGACGAGGTTGAGGAAGAGGCAGATAGGTCTGGTTCCCACTCATCATTAGGGTTGTAAAACACGTCATCATCTTTAGAGGCGCTCTCCCCCTACAGCCAATAAACATCAGACTTGGTTTAGCCACCGGTTATTTTCGATAATAATAACAACAGCAAGTGCCCATACTACATGCTTCCTGCTTTTACTGGATAATTACAAGGAAATAAACGGGCTTCAAATTGCCTCATATATTATGGTGTTCAAACAACTAAGCTCTGCGTTAAATACTCAGCACTTTGTTCAAATCAAGTATGGTGCAAATTTCCAATTTCAAGTAAAAGCTACACAAAAATAAAATACAACAAAGCTAAACGCTACATATAATGAAATAAAAACAACCAAAACTTTCCAAATGACTTGCTACACAAAACAAAAACATCACACACAAAAAAAACACATACATATATATATATAAAATAAATTTTAAACCCTAAATAAAATAAAAAACTAAATAAAACACAATGTTGAGTGAAATGCTGCACAAATAAAAATATAAAAAATAAAAATAAAATAATAATAATAATATGGCAAAGCACTATATAAAACCAAAATTCTGATGTCAAGGGGGAAAAAAAACAAAAAAAACACTAAACAATAAAAAAAACCTAAATGAAACAAAACATTAAGAGATGCTACACAAAAAAAACACCAAATAAAACCCCACCAAAAACAAAACAAACCAAACTAAAAAACAAAAAAAACAAAACAAAAAAAAAAACAAAAAAAAAATTAGATTAAAAAATACAAAAAACAACAACAACAAACCAAAAACTTCTGTGTTTTTTCTTCTGTGAGTTTTAAAGCTACAAAAACAGAAACCAAATCAGCAAATGGTTGCATCCAGTTAGAGACAAAACCTGGATTAACACTGAAGAGGATATCTTTGTCACTATATGACGTCAAAAGGTTAGGACACAGTGTAATGCTGTAACTACTTTGCTACAAATGCCACTATGCAGCAGGGTTACAGCTATTTATTAGGTGAACATCTTTTATTTAAGCCACCTGCTCAAGCTCTCTCATGGCAGCCAAGTTGCTCTGGAACTTCTCCAGACTCCAGAAGGTGGAAATTCCCAGTTTGGTGTTCTGAACTTGGACCTGCAGTTGGGCGTTTTCACCCTCGCTCTCTTTATCAGTTGCCTCATGTCTGTCATGAAAACACAAATCCACGTCTGATTCCATCCAAAAACGTTCATGTTTAATAAAGGCAGAATTTACAAACTACTCGCTTATAAACAATTTGACTAAACTTTTTCAGTCATTAGTGATTGCTGGACAGGGATTTTACATTTATTTATAAATGCTGTATTCAGAAAGAGCACTTTGTAGCCAACTAACTGGAATTACTTTTCCATAATAACGAGGAAATTAAATTCACTATAGAAATTTCTATTACTTTATTGTTTATTAATGTAATAATTTATTTAAATGTACTTAATATTAAATTAATTGAATAAAATGTTTTCTAAACTTCCTAAAATTGTTCCTAAATTTGCATGAATTCTGCTTCTGGTTAATACTGTAACAATTACGTTGATCCAGGAACATTAAATCAGTTACACCTGCTAATCAACTGTACCTGCTGAAGACTGTGTGTTTCCTGAGATTGGCACTGATTTTGTTTGCTTCTTCAATCATCAAAGACAGCTTCAAGGCATCCCACTGTGGGTAGGCTGCAAACACTGAACAAAAATATGGTGAATAACACACCGTTAAGAACATTACTGATGGAAAACCCCAAATTTAAAGTGTGCATGTACCTGTTTTAGTGGCCTGGACCATTTTTTGAGCACGTTTTCTCTCAATCTGAGCAAGATCTTCTGCAATCTTCCTCTTCTCTGCTTCAAGCGCCTCTACAATTTTAGCATGCCGGATATCATGATCGGCCAACGCCTATGGAAAACAAATCTGAATGAGTCACAAATTAAAAGATGATGAAGCCATCTTTTGTATAAGCGTTGCTAAATATAAAAACTAAATAAATAAAATAACTAATTACTAAAGTACATAAATAATATAACTAAACTAGCTAATCTAAAAAAAAAAATATGAAACATAACTGAATAAATATACTGAAAATATTCTGAATAAATATAACTCAAATTAAAGCTAACTAAATTAACTACAAAAAAATTATATAAATTAAACTAACTGAATAAATATTAGAACTAAAACTAAATAACCAACTAGCTAAACTTATGATTAAGATTAAGTAACTTTTAATAACTAAAACTAAATAACTAAACTAAATAAATATTACAAATTTAACTAGCTAAATTAACTAAATGAATATCTAAACAAAATGGATAACTATAACTGACTAAATAAATAGTATACATAAATCTAAATAAATAACTAAAACTGAAGAAACAGTATAACCAATTACTTTTTTTTTTTTAATCAGATACATTTTATGAATCACCAAGGACCACAGTTTCAGCTAAAAGTACTGAAGAAGAAAAAAAAGTCCTAGCTGGCCTGAGGGTGAGTAAATTAAGTGAGTAATTTTCCTTTTTGGGTGAACTATCCCTTTAAGAAAGAAAGAAAAAAAAAAAAGACCATAAATTTTGATTTGAACTGATCTTTCTGGACCTGTCTAGTAGCCTGGGCCTCCATCTGCAGACGTCTCTTATGGGTGTTGACTTCCTGCTCCAGCAGAGACCTTGCTGTCTGCAGTTGCTCTATCTGACCGACGACCCTCTTTTTATCCAGCTCCTGGTCTCTCTTCCGTTCACTCTCCTCCTCCTGACGAAGCGTTTGATTAGCTGGAGAACACAGGAGTCACACACACTACACACTGACATGTATGCGAACAGCTTACCAGCTCTCGCTCCAGAACTTTGATCCTCTTCTCATACTGACTCTTCTGCTCGCTCAGCTCTTTCTGTGCCATCTCTTTTGCCACCTGAATGCCCTGCATCATCTCCTCTTTGGCCTTCAACCGAGCTGCCTCGATCTCCGCTTCAAGTCTATAGAGAAAAATTTAAATAAAAAACAGACCTCTCCTCATATGTTTTGGCCTTCTTTATAAAAATTTGATTTGATTTACAGCAGCCAATTTTACAATTCTTAAGCATTTTCTCCCATTAAACCAAGTCAAATGAGTTCCTGTAAATAAATTGGTGAATATTGGGCTTGTACTCACTGAGCTCTCTGGGCCGACAGCAGCTCGTTTTTAGCAAACTCAAAGTCCTTTTGACCTTCTCCACTGTTCCAACAGGACGCACGCTTCCCGCTCTGAACCTCAGCGGGGTGGTTGAACCGAAAGTAGTGATCTCCTCCAAGAATCACACGGTCTCCCTGAAATAGAGAAGCAAAATTGAATAAACAAATAACTAATTTCATGATTTATGTGGAAGTTCTCAGAACAGAGGGCATTTCAGACGTTTCGCTTCAGAAGAGCGACAGGAACTCACGTGGTGGAGAACAGTGCACTCAGACACAAGATGTCCATTCATGAAGGTCTTGGCATTTGCCATCGGTTTAATTCTGACGGTACCTTTCACACTAGAGATGACACTGAAAATACAAGTAAAAACATTATGACATTGGAAATATATTGATTGATATTACATTTTTAATTGTTTGTGCACAGCTACTAAATAACATTTAGATTACTTTTGTCATCATCGCTGAGTTAATACTGTAAGCACTAATAATTTACTGTAAAAGACTGTAAAAAATTTAATCTTCATGATCAGCAAATCTCAAAATGAATGTCCATTTTTCATACAGTACATTCTAATATTGTGATGCCCAAATTAACCAGCATTTAAAATTTTAGTTTAAGTGTTTTATTTCTAATTTACTTAGACAAAATAGTTTTGTTTTTGATTGTTTTATTTTTTTAACATCAGTCAATTTATCCGTTATCGGTCATAACATAAAAATACATTTCCTGTATGTCAGTAAATATATAAGCATTTTTAGGGGGATTTTAACGAATTTATCATTCACTGTAATCATATGGAAAAGAGCGACCAGCACATTCTTCAAAATATCTTCTTTTGTGTTCCTTTGAACAGCATCATTTATATACTATTATTAACATTTTAAATTAGGTTTTATATTAATTAGTTTTATAATTTGAGTTTTCTTTTAGTTTATGTTTAAGTAATTTTACACAAGTCTTATTTTAAATTTTTAAGTTTAGGTATTTCATCGAATATATTTTTTTATTTTATTTCAGCTTTATTTCAATTACTGATTTTAATAGCTTTAGTTGAAGGGATAGTTCACCCAAAAATGCTAATTCTGTCGTCATTTACTCACCCTCGTGTCATTCCCAGATTGTATGAATTTCTTTGTACTACTGAACACAAAGGAAGATATTTTGAAGTATGTTGGTAACCAAACAGGTGACGGTAGCCATTGACTTCTATTGTATGGGAAAAAAATACTATAGAAGTCAATGGCTACCGTCAACCGCTTGGTTGCAAACATTCTTCAAACTATCTTCCTTTGTGTTCAGTAGTACAAAGAAATTCATACAGGTTTGGAACAATATGAGAGTGAGTAAATAATGACAGAATTGGCTGAAATGTTCCTTTAAATGTACAAGTCCAATAATTTTGAACATGAAATGCCTCCTTTAATCAAATCAAAAATGAAGTGAATGATGGAGTGGTAGTAGACTGTGGATGTGACCCGTCTCACCAGTGCTCATCAGCGATGAGAGCTCCAGACAGCTGGATGTCGTGAGCCGACTCAGACTTGAGCTTGCCGACCTTGGTCTCGCCCTCTTTAATCATGTACAGCAGCATCTCTGACAGCTGCGGATCCTCATTCAGGTTCACAAGGTTAGGCAGCCGATTATCCACTTTAAAGGTGACGCCGGCGCGCTGAACGAGGTTTGGTGAATAAACAGACAAAGAAAGTGAAGAAGAAAGAGAAAGAAAACAGCCATGAAGCACATTTGAAATGCTCATCGATCCATCAGACACTGAAGTCCGACCGTTATTTGCAAGTGTGGAGGCGACTCATTACCTGCAGCTCTTTGGTTTCTTCACGTTTCCTCCTCTCTGCCTCTTCCAGCTTTTCTTTCCAAGTTCTGCACATATTGAATGACACATAAAATGTAAAACCTTGATATGAAGTAAGTGTACATAATTTTAAAACATTTGTCAAAGGACTGTTCGTTTTATTATGTGTAAAACATCTTGGTGCACCTTTGACACACTAACTGCACGTTTGTGACAACGTTTTATATTACATCGAAATATATTTTACATCATTACAAAGCAAGTACACAAAAATGTATTATATAGATTAGTCAATAAGATGAACAATATAACTAAAAGTCATTAAAAGTGACCACATGTTGTCAATCAAATCAAAACTGACCCCATTTACTCATTAAAAAAAATTAAATGTTTTGCTTTATTCTGATAATGCCCGCTTTCCCCATTACAATTAATTCGCAACAGACATTATCAAGTCTCTCCGTACTAGATATTCCTCCCCAAATATACTGTTTGATTCGAAAATCAAATGGGTTGTGCACAGCACTTCATTTTATTTTCATTGCATAATGCGAGTCATAACCCTGAGTTTTGTAGTTTCTATCCACACACCTGTGAGCTTCGGCCATTTCATGCTCCTGTTGAGAGAGTTTAGTCTTAAGAGAGGTGATCTCTTGCTGAAACAGTCTCATTTTCTCTGGCTCGATGCCCTGAGAGCTCATCTGAGCCGCACGGAGCTTATCCACCTCTGCTTTCAGCTCTGGACACACAGATTCAGAAAAAATTAATTATGTCACACACATTCTTAATAATATACAAAGATAATCTAGGTAAATAAAATAATTTTGAATCTAAACTCTGCAGGGCTCCGGCCCTCCAGAAATAGGCCCTTTTCACATGACGTCACGCAACTTCCGTTCTGATGCGAAGCAGGGTATTCTTACTTCCGCCAGCATAGTAAGCGCTATCGCTACCAGCATGGAGTTCACCCAAACGCTTGTACAACTGCCACAAATATGATTAGAGGATGACTGCTGCTGTCTATTCTAGTCCTCATTCAGGGAGAGGCGTCTGGCATCTCAAACGAACTTACCGAATACCGATCGGTGAGATTTGCCGCTTGAAGTCGAGGGAAGAGTTGAAAACGGAGCACTGCAGTCACTGATTCCCGCGACTCTCGCGCACTGTTTGCTGTCTTTATTGCAGTTAGATGAAGTTGGTTAGATATATTTTTCAAATAAACAAACGTTTTATACATTTACAGTGGTGTGAAAAAGTTGGTTCCTGATTTCTTATTTTTTTGCATGTTTGTCAAACTTTAATGTTTCAGATCATCAAACAAATTTAAATATTAGTCAAAGATAACAAGTAAACACAACATGCAGTTTTTAAATGAAGGTTTTTATTATTAAGGTAAAACAAAATCCAAAACTACATGGCCCTGTGTGAAGAAGTGTTTGCCCCCCTGTTAAACTGTGGTTTATCACACCTGAGTTCAATTTCTCTAGCAACACCCAGGCCTGATTACTGCCACACCTGTTCGCAATCAAGAAATCTCTTAAATAGGACCTGCCTGACAAAGTGAAGTAGACCAAAAGATCCTCAAAAGCTAGACATCATGCCGAG
>NW_015505260.1:1747535-1750405 GCF_001515645.1 Sinocyclocheilus grahami | reverse complement strand
TTTATCTTTTACTAATATTTAAATTTGTTTGATGATCTGAAACATTAATGTGTGACAAGCATGCAAAAAAAACAAGAAATCAGGAAGGGGGCCAAAACTTTTTCACACCACTGTACATGTGGTAACAAAGCCTTTTCATTCAGTAATTTATGTCCTGCTTAGTACAAGCTAATGTTGAACTATTCTTGTACATACAGATGTTGTATTTAAAAATCAATAAATCTTTTCAGTTTTATTATTTAATGTAATTCAGAAATATTAGGTTTACATAAAAAGCTTTTACAGTTAAAAACAGATGCCAGCATTTTTGTAAATAATTATAAAACACAGGTCATAGCTGTTTTTTAAAGATCACATTGCATATAGCCTAGAATGAAAAATACGTTCGATCATATTAATCAATAATAATTCAAAAAGTAAAAACACGGTATACATGTAAAGCGAAATTGAATAGAGGAATTTAAGTAATTGTAGAAGTCCAAATTTCTGTCCAAAAAGGCTGTCCTTTTTGTATTGTTTCAATATTAAGCCATTTTATTCTTGAACTGGATAAGGAGTTTCTTTTCAGACCACTTGCCTTTATGGATGTGAAACTTGCCATGTAGTAAAACGATTTAATATAAAAAATATGATTTGTGTCCATGTCATTTCCCCATAGTAAATAAAAACATCATGTTGTTTGTCTTTTTATTGCCCAACTACAAGGGGAATTTAATTTACACAGTGTACTCACAAATTATCCAAGGAATGACATAAACCGAAATAACAAGTGAAAAGGTTTTAAGTATGTATTTCGTGTGAACGCATAATCGTTGTCATACAAATCTGAAAGCAAGCAGTTTGTGGCAAGCAAGCCACCCATCTAAAGCAGATGAAGAAAAACGTTCGCAAAAGAACCCGACTGTAAGTACATTAACATTATTAGTCTTAACTCTTAAATAACTCTTCATATTTCAAGTTTTTCCTACATTTTCCCGAGAAGTCTCCGGTGTAAAGGTATAACGGAAGTACAGATACACTGCTTTGCGGGAAAGCGGAAGTTAGCTGACGTCACTATGAAAAGGGCCTATTGAGTCTGAGACCCCTGAGGACGTCCCATTAGTGAATATCCTGCCCTCTAGAGGAGAGGTGCGGTGCAGTGTTTCTTATAACACACACCCTTCTTGAAGGTATGCCAGCTGAGGAAGCATAAACATGGACAGACAGAATAAAGAGCTGTAACAGTTACTGACCTCGGATCAGTTTGGCATTGGTGTCCTCGTTGACTTTGGCTATATTAATGATCATACGGGCCTGCTGGGCGTAGCGTAACGTGCTCAGGCTCTCATCCATGTTACTGGCCGCAGGGCTCAGGGTGGCGATCATGGCCGTCTTGGAGTTTCCACCAAGGCTTTCCTTGAGTAACCTGAACACAAGAGGGAGCTGAAGCACTTCTGCTGCTTTTGTCAGCAATAAATCTGGCATGTTATGACATAGATAATTTACAAATAAATGGTATTTTTGTGCACAATTCATTAGTGCCCATTTATTTTCATGATCTTTTATTAGAACATTTAGTTCTTCTTTCTTTTTTTCAGTTTATACATTAGAAAATTATCATTTAATTTTTTTTAAATAATTTTGCTGCAAATTTATTTTCCACTTTTGCAGAGTAAACGAAGGCCACACTGGTGTGATATTAAATTGTATTATTATCATTATATAATAATGTAACTACATTAAATAATATGATTCTAATACTTTATGATTACTATTATTATAAAAAAGATTTTTTATTCTTTTCTTTTTTTATTTATTAATTTTTTTTTGTGTAATTTTCTGCACTTCTAAAAAAAATCCAAATTTTGCCAAGTACACAAAGGCCACACTGGTGCGATAAAATGCATAGAAATATGTCAAATATATAAAAATGACAAATGTTCATTAATGACAATGATAATTAAAAACATGTTGAATTATTATATTTATGCCATTAATATAAACATTATTATATCCGGGGTTTTTTTCCCCTTCATGAAATACTTGAGAGAAAAAAACTGGGACAAAGGAAAAAAACATTAAATTTTGTTTTCAATGACCTTTCTAAGTACAGAAAATAAAATAAAATAATAAAAATGACAATGACAATGTTTGCATTTTTAATTATTATATTTATGAAATTAATAAACATCATTATTATTCTTCTTATATCAAAGATATAAAAAAAATTCCCTTGATGAAATACTTAAAAATAAATAAATAATTTTTTTTTAAAATACACTGGGACAAAGGGGAAAAAACCGTTACATTTTCTTTTCAATTACCTTTCTAGGTACGAAAAATAAAATAAAATTAATCTCACTGAAATTCCATGACATCTGGGCCATGGAAATGCATTACACTGCTGAAGCTGTGACTGCGGTTTTGTTTTGTGTAACACAAAATAACAAAACTGCAGTGAAATATCAAAATAAATCAATACAAATTCATAAGCAAAAGCTTCTCACCATGTGAGCACTGACTCTCTGTACGGGGTGAAGACTTTCTTTCTGGTCTGAGCCTGTTCTGAGAGTGATGAGATCACCTTTCCCAGCGTGAGCAGAGACTTGTTGATACTCGCTCCCTCCTGGGAAAAATAAATAAATTCACATTACAAATATGTCAGATTTAAGATTTCATGATGCACTGCAGTATTTAGTAAAGTATTGTAATCCAATTCACCCCCATTTAAAATGTACAAAACAGTAAGCAGCAGAATGCACTGTGGGTAATCGTGACACAGAGTAAACAGAGCTACTGGATGCTGGATTACCCTGAGCCGGTCTCCACTGGTCTGGGCTGAAGTACAGCGCTCACTTCCTGCCAAATCCACCAGGTTTATCCGGCTGGTG
>NW_015505260.1:1738261-1746354 GCF_001515645.1 Sinocyclocheilus grahami | reverse complement strand
GGCTGTCCTTTTTGTATTGTTTCAATATTAAGCCATTTTATTCTTGAACTGGATAAGGAGTTTCTTTTCAGACCACTTGCCTTTATGGATGTGAAACTTGCCATGTAGTAAAACGATTTAATATAAAAAATATGATTTGTGTCCATGTCATTTCCCCATAGTAAATAAAAACATCATGTTGTTTGTCTTTTTATTGCCCAACTACAAGGGGAATTTAATTTACACAGTGTACTCACAAATTATCCAAGGAATGACATAAACCGAAATAACAAGTGAAAAGGTTTTAAGTATGTATTTCGTGTGAACGCATAATCGTTGTCATACAAATCTGAAAGCAAGCAGTTTGTGGCAAGCAAGCCACCCATCTAAAGCAGATGAAGAAAAACGTTCGCAAAAGAACCCGACTGTAAGTACATTAACATTATTAGTCTTAACTCTTAAATAACTCTTCATATTTCAAGTTTTTCCTACATTTTCCCGAGAAGTCTCCGGTGTAAAGGTATAACGGAAGTACAGATACACTGCTTTGCGGGAAAGCGGAAGTTAGCTGACGTCACTATGAAAAGGGCCTATTGAGTCTGAGACCCCTGAAGACGTCCCATTAGTGAATATCCTGCCCTCTAGAGGAGAGGTGCGGTGAAGTGTTTCTTATAACACACACCCTTCTTGACGGTATGCCAGCTGAGGAAGCATAAACATGGACAGACAGAATAAAGAGCTGTAACAGTTACTGACCTCGGATCAGTTTGGCATTGGTGTCCTCGTTGACTTTGGCTATGAATCTGAAAGCAAGCAGTTTGTGGCAAGCAAGCCACCCATCTAAAGCAGATGAAGAAAAACGTTCGCAAAAGAACCCGACTGTAAGTACATTAACATTATTAGTCTTAACTCTTAAATAACTCTTCATATTTCAAGTTTTTCCTACATTTTCCCGAGAAGTCTCCGGTGTAAAGGTATAACGGAAGTACAGATACACTGCTTTGCGGGAAAGCGGAAGTTAGCTGACGTCACTATGAAAAGGGCCTATTGAGTCTGAGACCCCTGAGGACGTCCCATTAGTGAATATCCTGCCCTCTAGAGGAGAGGTGCGGTGCAGTGTTTCTTATAACACACACCCTTCTTGAAGGTATGCCAGCTGAGGAAGCATAAACATGGACAGACAGAATAAAGAGCTGTAACAGTTACTGACCTCGGATCAGTTTGGCATTGGTGTCCTCGTTGACTTTGGCTATATTAATGATCATACGGGCCTGCTGGGCGTAGCGTAACGTGCTCAGGCTCTCATCCATGTTACTGGCCGCAGGGCTCAGGGTGGCGATCATGGCCGTCTTGGAGTTTCCACCAAGGCTTTCCTTGAGTAACCTGAACACAAGAGGGAGCTGAAGCACTTCTGCTGCTTTTGTCAGCAATAAATCTGGCATGTTATTTTGAGAGAATGTACAAATTGCGCTTTCAAAAAATTGACCACTATGACTGGTTTTGTGGTCCAGGGTCACATACTGTATATGAATCACGATTCTGTCTTCTAACAATTCTAATGGATTCACAAGTTTCAGAATCAATGTTCTAAAGCAGCGGATCTTAATACTGTTCCTCACGTCCCCTGCTCTGCACACGCTCTGCATCTCTCTCTGTTTCTCGCTCTCATTCAGCTCAGCTCCAACAATGAACAGTTACAATTATACACTTATTTTCACAAAGCTATGAGAAGCGTTAAACATGGACGCGCGTGCAGTTGCCGTACTGTATTAAAACTTTAATCAGGATAAAACCATATATTAAAAGCTAACATAAGCAGTAGCATTTACAAATAACAGCGTATCTAAAAGTATGAGACGACAACAACAAACAAAAAACATAGGCCTACCATTAAAAGCCGTGCTTGCACAGGATCTGTACAATCCTCTTCAATAATATCCTCTGCTTCTCAATCGGGCTCAAACTGATAAACCATATTAACATGCCGCTGAGATGAGGGGTGGGATGTTTAGATGCGCACTAGAGGTGGTTTAGCCAATCACAACACACTGGGATAGCTAACCAATCAGAGCCCACCACCTATTTCTGAGTGAGGGGCTTCATAAAAGCAGGAAATGATCAGCGTGTTTCTCAGAGAAGGGACAGAGAGGTGTGGAATAAAGGTAAATTATCTGAAAAATAATGCGATTTTTTTAAAAACGAAGCATTAACACATGTTAGACTGCACCCCATAAACACAATCAAGCCTAGAAAAAAAAAAAAACGTGAACCACCCCTTTAATGCGTTTTATTGAGTTAATGCACTTACAGGCATTTTCTTCTGGTTTTGCTCATCCTTTGCCACCAGCAAATCGTGGATTTTCTCATTGTACACCTCAAAATAGCTCATCTCCAGATGGCAGGAGATCTTTAATAGAAAATAAACGTCAATCATAAATATATCATAAATAAATTCAATCATAAACTGTAAATAAATAATCATCAAATGGGACAGCAACCTCTTTGTTTTCAGTTCTAGACAATCTCGAGAAAAGTTCCTTGCAGAATCTGGGAATAACGCCAGCCTCTTCACCAAAACCCATCATACTAGAAAACATCCAAAACGACACTTTAAAAATATTAATCAGGGCTGCGTTTCTCAAAAACCTAAGTAGATCGTAGATCCATTGCCACCAATGGTCTCTATGATCAACTTAGCTTATGATGCTTTTGAGAAATGCAGCCCTGAATGGTTATTACTGTAAGTACTGTTAATTAACTGTAAAAAAAATTTAAATAAATAATGCAGTTTCGAAGAGAATCATCACTTACGTGTAGGACTTTCCAGAACCCGTTTGGCCGTATGCAAAAAGACACGTGTTAAATCCTTCAAATGCTCTTTCAAGCAAGGGCCGAGCCAGTTTTTCATAAACCACCTGCTGACTGGCAAAGCTTGCATCCGATTCATTAATAGAGCAAAAAGAGAAGTCAAAGGTAAATGTGTAGCTTTGTTTAGTATCTGGATGTTGCACAACAGTTTCGTGGTCGTTCATGAAGATGACTTGACGGGCTTTCTCGTTCTTCTCCCTACAAACACAAATAAAAAGCGAAAATTTTAATGCAAGTGGCACTGTGCACAATAAGATTTAATCATAACTATACTAATTAGATATTACATATAAAAATAATATTATAAATGTTATTAATATAATTAATATTATTACATAATACAAACTAAATACTAAAAAAATATATATATATATATATATATATATATATATATATATATATATATATATATATACACACACTAAATAAATATTTTTCAATAAATAGTAAATAGAAAATAGAGTATATTAAATTTAATATATCAGAAAGGGTAACAGGGTTGACTGATTAATGCATAACTCAGTAGGAGTTAGAGAGTTTAGGGCCACTGTTGGTTTGTAATTAGTGATAGTTTATTCATTTCCAAAATAATATTTCCCAAAAAATAATATTTGTTTGATATTTTTCTTTAAAATAAATTAAATAAAAGGGTTAAACAATTAAGGCTAACGAATGCTGTCAAAATTACAATGTGCATAAAAATTATGAAAACAAAAATGTGATTATTATTTAGGATGCTTGTCTTCCACCTTGCCACAATTTTATGAAATGTCTCTTTCTCTTTTTTATTATTATTATTTTTTTTTTATACAAAAGGGAATAAAATAAATATGTTTGTTGTAATTCAAATAAGTTGAACATCTTTTAGTGATTTACATTTTTTTGAGGATTTAATTGATTTTTAATTAAGTTTTATACACCCAGACAGACAATCACGTTCTTTTTTTTAAAGTAACAAATTTGTAAACTAAAACTTGCCTCAAAACAACATGCCGCCAAAGTAAACGTTTAGAAAGGTTTCTTACCTTGAACTGAAAGGTCTTACTCGAACTGCAACAGTGACCGCACTGTTCTCCATCTTCAGCTCTTGGGGTTGTAGAGCACTCGTTCTGCTCACAGCTTCAAGAGGAGCATGTCCTTCAGCAGGAGCTGCTCTAGAAACACCTGCTCCTCCATGAGCTGTGGAGCTCATTAGGGCTGTGGGTCTCCTCACCTGTGCTGAACGTGAGGCGGGTGTCATGTGCCCATTTAAACCACCAATCTGAACCTTCTCACCTGTTGCTCCACATGTTGATTTAGCCGTTTCAGTGCTCATCTGCGGTGGCTTCTGTCTTCCAGCGGTTGTGTGTTTGGAAGATGCGGGTCTAGATGCATCTTTACCAGCCAGCCTCTCATAGACGTCTCTCTTGACGCTTAGTTTCTCAAACTGGGTTCTTCTTGTAGGTGTCGAAACGGGTTTACCCTCATCATGGGTGGCTCTGACCTTCTCAGAACTTGTTTTCTGAGCACTCCAGGAGGTTTTCCCAGGTGTTTTGATGGTTTCGTGGGTCTCTTTTGCTGAAGATGGTGCTGGATTGGGTTCGGTCAGGACTTTGGTTCTGGTGCGGCGCTGAAGGGTCAGGCGTTTCTCTCCTCTTTGGTTCTCCTGTGTGGTTTCTTCATGGTGGTTTGCAGTGGTTCTGCTGGGCTTTCTCTGAAGAGTGAGTCTGGCACCAGAGGATGGCGTTTTAAATGCGTTTTCTCCACATTTTGTGAGTGCTGAGACCACATAAGTCCTGTTTATTTCTTTGGTTTTATTGAAAGATGATGTGGTCTCTATCTCTTTTGATCCATCCATAATTGTGTCAAAAAACAAGACTTTTGACTATAAAATTGTTTTAAGATTGTCCCACATGTACTACAATCCACAAATGTAATTGTTGTAAGTACACTGAGGTGAATAATCTGTCAAATGACTTAAAATACATCTTTACGTAAACCCATAACTAAAACTGACCTGCGAGTGTTGATATCCTGTTTTGTAAAATATTAAAAGGTCTTTTGTTTATGGTTTTTAAAAAACGCAGTCCTTTCTTCGTCCAGTTTACTACTCACCGTTCCGACGGTAAGAAAGTATCGGACTGGACGCCGCCTCAAAGCGTCAATATAAACAACACCTCACTGTCTGCGAACCGCCATACTGCCGCTCTAATTCAAAACCAGCAGGCGTGCTGTGATTGGTCAGCTCAGTTTGACGCGCAGTCACGCCCACCTACCAACAGATGGCAGTGTCTCTTTACGTATTTACTGTACATGAGGAAAATCAAGCCTGTTTATATTAACATTAATACATTTTGCGCTGATATTTCAGTCACAATGAAGAACATTTTCACACCACATTTTTCGTTTGTGAAATGTGTAATATGAAAAATTATATATTATTAATATATATTATTTTGTGTATTGTTTATTAAATAATAAATAAATTATATATATATATATATATATATATTTTAAATAATCAACAGTTACAAATAATATTTTATATATATATATATATATATATAATTGTGTGTATATACATACGTGTAAAACATCCATACATTGTGCTAATCTGTATTTTACTGCTTTTATGCTGATTTAAATAATCCTTGCAGCTTTATTTTATTTTACTTATATCATTACTTTAAAAACTTTTTTTACATTAACAACTGTATTTTTTATTCATTTTAATTTAAATAAATTTTACTGTAGAAAATGAAGGTGATTCTCACTCACACACACACACACACACACACACACACACATATATATGTATATGTGTGTGTTAAATTTGACTTTCTCTGCTTAAAATAATAAAATAAATGTTATTATCTCAAACATTTTACAATACTTGACAGTAAAAGTACATGTATTGGCATATAAAATAACAAATGCATTAGGCACAGTAAGCAGTTAACAGGTTTTTATCCTAGTATTTTTATTTACTTTTCCATTAACATTACTAACATTTCTACCATGTGGGTTGACATTATTATTGTGTGTGTAATTATACTGGAGACAATCAGAAGAGACATTTTTTTCATTCACTTGTAGCATTTATTGAAAATACAAATTACAAAAGCAGCAACAAAACATTTAGCAATACATATATTTGCTTGTTATTTCTTGGCAGATCTTTTGTCATGCTTCCTGATGATGTCGATGAGGTTGCTCTTGGATACGAGGATGTCTTCTCCACGGCTGCTCCTCTGTGTGGCTCTCCTCTGCTGTTCGTGCAGATGTGGGGAGTTGAGGAGCTGTGGCGGCAGGATGGAGCCCGTGGGTTTCACTCTGTTCACAATGTCCAGAAACAGCCGCTTGTTGTTGTTATTCATGAAGGTGATGGCGGTGCCTCTGTGGCCCAGTCGACCTGCTCGGCCAATCTGAAAGGTTCAAACATAGTGTGTCATCATTAAAGAAATGAGATGCTTCAATGTGTATGTTTATTTATGAAATACGCCATACCTGATGAACATATTCATCCATGTTAGCTGGCATGTCGAAGTTCACTACAAGCTTAACATTGACCAGGTCCAGTCCTCTACCGAGAATCCCAGTGCTGACCACCACTTCAAACTGGCCCTCAAGTAGACCCTAAAAACACCAACAATATTATGTTTATTTATTTAATATGTATACATTTATACCAACTAATATAATATAATTTTTTTAAAGAGTTTTTTCATTACCTTTACAATTTTGTTGCGTTCCCACTGCATCTTGTCTGAGTGAATAGCGACTGTGTTTAATCCCATGACCTTTTGCACAGCTTCACACAGCAAATCGGCCCCAAGTTTGCAGTCCACGAACACAACTACCGGTGGCTGGTACAGCTTTCTGTCCTGAGCACACAAAAATTCATGATGTAGATAATATTGTAATGAAAACAAATCCAAAGATATAATATAAATGAAACAATGTAAAAAAAATCAGTTCTTTTGTGTTGAATATATTTATTTATTTTTAACTTACAGAAAAAATAGCAGTTGTTATTCCAATTTTGATGGACAATAATTTTTTATAATTAATTATAATATTAATAAATAATTTATTCATTCATATCAATTATTATTTCATATTTCTGATGGGAAATTATTCTAAAATATTAAATATATTTTTTTAATTCATTCAATATTTATGAATTCATATTGATCAATTATGTTAATATCATATTTTGATGGACATTATTTAATGTACTATTAAATAATAATATAAAGAATTAATTTTCTTATTTTATTCTTTTTTTATTCATATGTATGACTAAATATAAATTATGTTATTTCATATTAATGGGCAATTGTTCTAAATTATTAAACAGAATATTAATAAAGAATTGCATTTGAATATTTATTCATTCATATTTATTGGTTATTTCATATTTCTGACAGACAATTATTCTAAAATGTCAAATATATATTATAGTATTATTATACATTATAATATAATATTATATATAATATAATATTATTACATCATATTATTTCAATTGACAATTTTCCTGGGGGCAGTCATTTTATTTCCACAGCTTGTGATTTATAAATGCTCTATTTCCTGCTCTCGGTCTCTGGTAAGAGCCGCTGCTAGTTTTCCTGGAGCAAAGCAAATTGAGGACCCACCCATTTCCTCTGGAGAGGAGGGCAAAGATTGCCCTATAGACTTCCACTAACTGCATTTCTGTCAACAAGTCAGTCGACAGCAGGCCACAGACGCATTCAATCCAGATTCTTTTTAAACCTGAATATTCTTTTTACTTACGTAATGTGACACATTTCCTGTTGTCAGATGAATCATGCATTGCACAATAATACCAAAATACAATAACACATGCAACAAGACAGCAAATAGGGTTTCTACAGTATACTTACATTTAAAATCTCAAAGAGCTTCTTTTTCTTTGACGGCTCTTCCACCCAGAGGACGATCTGACGGACGTTGGAGCAGGGTTGGTTCTTCTGACCGATGGTAATGCTCACAGGCTCGTGGGTGAGACGAGCCGCTAGCTGTTCTGTTCCTTTGGGAATGGTGGCTGACGTCAACAGCGTCTGATGCTCTTCAGGGACCTGCTCCAAAATTTCAAGAACCTGTTGCTGGAATCCCATCTTCAGCATGGTATCCGCCTTTGGAGTTTTTAAGAATTTTATATATATGTTTATATATATATATGTGTGTGTGTGTGTGTGTGTGTGTGTGTTTATTTTTTTTTTTTTTTTTTTTTTTTTCCTTTC
>NW_015505260.1:1734967-1736755 GCF_001515645.1 Sinocyclocheilus grahami | reverse complement strand
AACACAACACTGATTAAAGTATAAATGATAATAAAAATTATAAATAACACAAAAACATAAGTAGTAAATAAAGCAATAAATAAAATAAATGAAACAATATAAAGCAATAATAAATAAAACATAATAAATACCTCATCAACCACAACAGCCCTGACGTTATCCAGCCGTACAGCCTTCTGCTTCAGGATCTCAAGGAGATATATATATATAACACAACACTGATTAAAGTATAAATGATAATAAAAATTATAAATAACACAAAAACATAAGTAGTAAATAAAGCAATAAATAAAATAAATGAAACAATATAAAGCAATAATAAATAAAACATAATAAATACCTCATCAACCACAACGGCCCTGACGTTATCCAGCCGTACAGCCTTCTGCTTCAGGATCTCAAGGAGGCGTCCTGGAGTGGCTATTACTATCTGGAGAAAGGAAGCGCAATCAAATAAGGTGATGGTTTCTGATAAAAGCTCTTTACTAACCAACAAGTACCTTGATGTTCTGCTTGAGTCGATGCAGCTGAGGGGGTAAAGGCATCCCCCCCACCAGAAGAGCAGTTCTCATGTTGGGCAGACTCATCACCAGCTCTTTCGTCTGCTTCTCTATCTGGATGGCCAGCTCTCTGGTCGGGGTCAGGATGAGACACGTGGGACAAGATGGTGAAGCAGTTCGGCTCTGGAAAATCAAAAATGCACACATATTGATGTGGGAAGTTCAAATATCATGCACAATAAAACAAGGAATAAATAAATAATTACATGAACCAATAGGACAAATAACGCTCAATAAATGTATTTCAAAATGTGTGTATTATTTAGTTTTTTTTTCTTTTCTTTTATTCATGGTTACATTTATTGTGATGTTATTCCTGTTTAATGGCTATTTTATTTTATTTTATTTTAAATGTATTTCTGTATTTATAAATATTAAATATTACAAATATAAAAAATATAAATATAACAGTTCCTCTTGGCCACTCTAATCTCCTTATTCAGTGTGTTTCTGGCCTGATTGTACAAGACTCTGTCCCCCCTTTTGTAGGCGTCCTCTTTGGCCTGACGAAGATGACGAAGTTTTGCTGTAAACCATGGCTTATCATTGTTGAATGTTAAATGAGTCCTGGTAGGGATGCACATGTCTTCACAGAAACTGATTTATGATGTTACAGATTCCGTGAGCTCGTCCAGATTGTTGGTGGCTGCTTCAAAAACACTCAGTAACTTTGTTTTGGTAAGCCTTTTTCTTTTTCATGTAGCACTACTCAGGGGCGGACTTACCCATTAGGCAAAGGTAGGCGACCGCCTTGGGCCCCCAAAAGCCAAGGGCCCCCTAAAATGCTTTTCATATAGGATATGCGCATTAAGCGCAGACACGTGAACGTTTGCCGTTTACGGTGTTTATTATCATGACAACCGTCCGAGTCAGTGGCGACTGCAAGTGTAGGGCTGTATGCACTGTGAGTACCATGAGCGCTCAGACTGATCTGAGATTTGCCCCGCAAACATTTCAGCAGTTATTATAAGCCTGTGTGTCCCATATTTCTGTCGACTGAACCAGCCATGCCATTAATTATGAATTTATCAGTCTTTTGCATGCCAAAGTCAATTTCTGCATAGAAATATTACGCCAAATAGAAGCAGAAAACCGTGCTATACTACACACTTTCATGAGATCAGGTTAGCCTACAACAATGAATTTGTTGGCTATTTTACAAATGGGAATACAGCGAATTCATGACAATGTTTTGCATTCAAGCTACCCGTAAAATTTATAGTGAAAA
>NW_015505260.1:1731452-1732938 GCF_001515645.1 Sinocyclocheilus grahami | reverse complement strand
AAAACCCATTATAAACGAGGCATTTGTTGCATCCAGTGGGGACATAATTACAGATTATAATGACTTATACTGTCTTTTTACGCATTGCATCGCGCCGCGTAAACATAAAACCATGTCTGCATTTGTGATCAGAGAAACGACAAAACAAGCACTACTCTACACTGCTCAAAACTCGCTTTTCTCGAATTCGTCAGTGGCAAATTCTTTAAATATGAAGACTTGCAGTCTGTGAGTCAGAACAGCCGGCATTGTAGTCTACTCTCCCAGCATCAAGAAACAGTCCTCCATAAAACGAAGCAGATATCGTCCTCTTTTGGAAGGCCAAACAAAGTAGTTTCGCTTTCACAACGAAGCACACAACGTCTTCAGGACATGGTGGCAGCGGCAACAATACTACAGCGAGAATAAAAGTTACGCCTTCTTTCTTTGCGTGAACATTTGGGCGGCGTTATGCAAATCTTCCCACATCGTGACGTAGACATGTGGGGGTGTGTTAGAACGAGCCATTTTAGGAAGGTGTGGCTGACTCTGAACTTTTATAAAGAGTATCTCTTTGGATTTGAGACTTTAGTCTTTGCAACTTTACAGATCTTCTTTATGCACCAAGAGCTTGTAACACTCCAAAGAGAAAGGAAAACATGAAATCGCATCATATGACCCCTTTAAAGATCAGATGTTTGTACATGAACATGAAGCGATCTTTAACAGACATCTTACAGACCTATGTGTGGGAATCTGGGTATGTACATCTTCATGTATATTTGGCAAGAATTAAAGGTGAGTACGATTATTTATTCTTTATTGAGACAAACCTGAAATTTAGATTTTTGAAATTCACTTGGGAAAATCATTGTGCTTTTTGTATTTATTAATGACACGTACTACTGTACTTATGTCTGCGTATAATAAATAATAATAAT
Organism: Sinocyclocheilus grahami; assembly: GCF_001515645.1. Classification (NCBI taxonomy): domain Eukaryota; kingdom Metazoa; phylum Chordata; class Actinopteri; order Cypriniformes; family Cyprinidae; genus Sinocyclocheilus; species Sinocyclocheilus grahami. The sequence continues at coordinate 1,732,018 of NW_015505260.1, read as the reverse complement.
ATTTCAACGATATTATTAGCATTATGGTAAGGGGTAGGTTTAGGGTTGGGGTAGGTGTAGACGTTAATAAAACACAATCTAATAGGTAGAAAATTCAATTCATTGTTAGCTTCCGGTTTTCGCTGTATCCCTTCTAGCCACAACCCAATTTCTGCCAGTTTTGGGTTTGTTGGCGTGTTGGGCGGAGCGCGCATGCGCAGACAGCTCACTCTCACACACTCACTGCAGGAGCACGGAGACCTCAGGACACTGGATGAATAGAGGGAGAATAACCGTAAATGTCCAGATGGGAATATGTGGGTAGAGCATGGCGACGTCCTAAAGAAGACAAAGACTTTTTAGATAGCGACACCTCCACTGCCTCTTATAACGCGGGACGTAGAGGATCATTGAGGAGAAAACAGCCGAATTCATATAATAATAGTAATATGGGGTACCAGAATGGATGAAACTCTCTGGGCAGAACCCCACTTTTATTACCGGATCGGCCCGAAATAGATGTGAAAATAAGCCCAACCGAGTGTTTGAACAGCGACCTGACACATGTATGTTACAAAATCTGATCT
>NW_015505260.1:1719741-1727516 GCF_001515645.1 Sinocyclocheilus grahami | reverse complement strand
TATTATTATTATTATTATTATTATCCCCAGAAAAAAACATGTAATTAGTTGAGGCATCAGTATTGGTATTGGTGATACTGGCCTTCATTCATAGTACTTAGTAAAAATATAATTAAATATTTAAATATGTAAAATATTGTCTTTATGTTATCTCCATATTCATTTAGAGATTCTATGCGAAAATATTTAGAAATCTGTTGGATTATTTAGTTTTTTATCATAAACATATCATATATATTTAGCAATTAATTTTTTGGAAGGCAAATTTCATATGCAAAACATTCCAATGTAATTTCAAAAATGGATTTTATGAAATTGGCAAGACTTTTGATAATATATGTGAACTTGCTGATTTTTGTACTTAAAAATAAAAAATAAAACAGTTTGCATATAATATTTTTTAAAATTACATTTTGTAATTAAATGCACCAAAAATACATTTTAAAAACAGTGTTTTTCTACGCATATTCAAAAATGCCACGCACAAACTTCTGTGAATTTTGAAGACGCAAATGAATCGCTTAATCTCATTCACTTTTGAACCACTTCACAGATGAAATCAACTGAAATGTGCATTTTCAACTGATTTGCAGAAATTAATTACAGAGTGTATTAAAAACATTGGAATTATGTCAGTTTATATCGGCGGCAAAATCATAGTGAATCATCATCATGATATTCGACATATTGTCAGGCTCTAGAAGCACAAAATCTAAACACCTGTGTAGTTCCTGTCTCTCTATCTGTCTTTGATGCGGCTCGTGAGGAGCTCCTGGATACATGCGTATGGCAGGGGAATCGATCAGCCTCCCTATTGTTGCCATGGCAACCGCGGCCTGGCTCGACACAGTCATATTTTTGACTTACATAGTCAACGCCTTGTGGCTCTGATACCATCAGTGTAATGTTTGATCTACTGTTTTATCATATATACCAGGGTTCCTCAAATCTTACCCTGGAGGTCCAATGCGCTGCAGAGTTTAGCTCCAACCCTGATCAAACTCAGCTACCTGTGATTGTCTAATGATCCTGAAGACATTGATTAGCATGCTCAGGTGTGTATGATTAGGGTTAGAGCTAAACTCTGCAGGAAAGTGGATCTCGTGGGCCAGATTTGAGGATCCCTGATATAGACCCATTTTAAAAGCCTTCGGGAAAGCTGTTAATTAACAATGAAGGTAGTTTGTCATATTTGCGTATTGTCAACATCTCTAGTAAGACATTCATTCATACAGAATGGTTCAAATCTGTTTTGCCATTACCACAATCAGGTTTAACACAGAAAATTGAAATCATGTGCAGGTAATAAGGATACAAGCGTTCTCCCAAACTCTCACACGTCTCCATAAATAGCTAAACATCTCGGTTCTCCATGGATACGGTGACCTCATTCGGATCTGTGAACGCATTTATTCTGTCAACGTGTGAACTCGTGTTAATGATATTTTTGATTTTGTAGCTGTGTGGTAGACACTGTCTCGCTTCCTTTAAGGACTTTCTCCTTTCCTTCATCTGCCCGGGTGAGAGTAAATTACACTTGCGCAGAGGATCGGAAAACACCGAGCTTTAGCTATATTTAGCTGTGCTGAAGATGAAAAGTACTTTGATGTTTGAAATTCTGAAAAAAATTAAATAAAATCTCTCTGACTCAGCTGTCTGCTATGACATAACAGAGGGAAGGCGTCTTGATATGAAAGTAATCAGTCCCACCAGGATTTCAGTATATTTTTGTGTTTTTTGCGATCAAATCTCGTGGCAGTAATTTCCAGAATTTTGTGGAAAATTAATAATTAGGATACTACAAAAACAAACTACTAAACCAAACAAAAAGCTTGTTTATTTTCATGTCTTACCAAATTCTGACAAATTAAAAAAACAAGATATAGTTACTTTGTCATTTAATTTAATTTTTGTTATTAAAAATAAGAACAAAGAAGCTAATACAGCGAGAATGGAGTTCTTTATCGTCTTTTTTTTTCTCATGCATGCATGTTTCATTGTTACACATAAGTAGTACTGTGCTTTTGTAATTATTTTGTGGTTAAATTGTGAATTATGCAAGATTGCAAAAAAAACTGACATTTTGCTGATTCCACGATCACAGAATTGCGAAAACTAGAGGGACTGATTAATATGATGAATCTTATATATTTATGTTTAAATACCAACGCTTGTAAGCCAATAATTATTTCTATATTAAGGTCAATAACCGATAAATAGCCGATGTTACAATTCTATGCTATTTTTTCAAAATAAATAAAATTGCCCCCCAATAAGCCGATAATTATGTCTATATTAAGCCCAGTAAAGGCGGGCGTACACGGTACGATTCTCAAGGTCGGAACATCGTGAGCTCTGGCACATGTCACAATTAAGTTTATCCGAAAATCGTATGGAGGCAGTCACACACGACACGATTTTACAAACTCTGACGTAAGCATTACGTTTCGCGCCATTCATAAAAATATGGATTCTGAGGACAAAATAGTTTTCTTTGTGGCAGGCGGCTTGTGACATCCCAAAAAAAAACAAAGACAAAGGACATGGCAAAGAGAATGGCTGAAAAGCAGAGAAAAGCATGGACTTTCTGTTCTTCATAAAGAACTCGAGGGAGTAGGCCATTTCTGAATTTCTGCTCGTTTTGCCAGAAATAAAACAGGCATATTCATTCATAAAGCTGGCAAATTTGGCACATTCGGAGTAACAAATAAAAAATAAAACTGTATAATTCAACTAAAATTATTATAGACTATATGGTTTTTGTCATATTCTGATTGGTCAACTTCAGATGGATCGCCAAATCGTCTCGTTCAACCACACATACGACAGCATCCGATTTTTTTTGACATGTTTGAAAATTATCGGGAGGATGGGAGGTGCTCGTAACGTCTCGGATCGGCCCGTAATTCTTCTCACACGGAACGAGCCGAGACCATGCGAGCATCTGCGATTTTCTCCCGAGAGAAAAAAATCGCCTGCGAGCTCGTACGACAGCAAAAATCGCACCGTGTACGCCCGCCTTAACCGATAAATTGCCGATATGAAAATTCTATGCAGTTTGTATAAATAGATCAAATTGAGCTGATAATTATTTCTATATTAAAGCCAATAACGATAAATAGCCGATGTTACAATTCTATACTATTATGTCTAAATAAATAAAATTGCCCCCCCCCCAAATAAGCCCATAATTATTTCTATATTGAGGCCAATAACCAATGTTACAATTCTATACTATTTTGTCTAAATACATAAAATTGTCAACAAAAAAATCTGCCTTTTTAAATGCTACAAAATGTGAATTTTGTGTCTTATTTTCTCATTCATGCATGTTTATAACTATTTTGCTATTATTCTGTGGTTATATTGCAAATTATGCGGGATAGCAAAAAAAAATATTTTTTTTTGTATTATGTATTTAGATTTAAATACCAATGGTGATAAGCTGACAACAGTTTTTATGTAATGGCCTATAACCGATAAATAGGCGATATTATGATTCAAGAAAAAAAAAAACTACTAAAAACTAAAATCAAACTTTAGAAAATGCTAAAGTGAATTTAGGCATCACAACATTATAATGTACAATATGAAAAATTTATATTACAAAATGGATAACATTAATTGTTCTGTCATCTTGCAGACAGTGTTCCAGAAGACCTGAACGAGCCTTTCTACAGGGACCAGTATGAGCAGGAGCACCTGAAGCCTCCGGTGGTGGGCCTGCTGCTGTCAGCTGAGCTGTACTGCCGAGCAGGGAGTCTGATTTTAAAGAGCGATGCTGTCAAACCTCTGCTGGGTCATGACGCTGTCATCCAGGCTCTGGCTCAGAAGGGCCTGTATGTCACCGACCAGGAGAGACTGGTGACCGAGAGAGACCTGCAGAAGAAACCCATTCAGATGGTGAGAGAACCTGCCCTTTTCACGTGTTTCATTTACACGCTGATTGTATTTCACTGACATCTGGCACAAGTGGATCTTGGATATTTTGCATAAATGGCAAAAAACACTATCAGATTTTTTTTACATCCAATTCAGACCACTTTCGAATGTGTTTAATGTCACTTATCTGACCAACGACTTCAGATAAAGCCCATTCTTTAATGGCTCACTAAAACAAACTGTGATTTGTCAATTTACATGTTGGTCAGACAAATCTTTTCTGTCACTCCTGATCCTGTATGTTTATAATTCGGCTTTAATTAGAAATACTAGTAGGGATGCATTGATATTAAACATTTTGGCTGATACCAATAAGCCTATGAATTATCAATTGATAAATGACTGCTATTAAATTTAATTCTATGCAATCTTGTCTATATAATTGCTACAAATTTAAAATGCTACAAATGAAAATCAATCGTTTTAAATGCTACAAATTAATTTTGGCATCATAACATTAAAGTATTGAGATTTTCTGTTTTTAAAAATTAAGTGTTATTTTTGTATTATTTATATTATATTTATATAGTATTTAATAATGTTGAATTAATTACAGATATCTATGTGACTATTTTTTTTAAACGATTGACAGCTCTTTTTTAAAAATTAACAATTTTGGCTTTGTGGTTTTGTCATTTTTATTATTATTATGTTTTAATATTTCAATTTAGCTATAATTTCGGTTTAGGGTTTTCTTTTTCAGTTTAAGTGTTTAAGCTAACATTTATGTTTCATTTTTATTTATTTATTTTATTTATTTATGGTTTATTTTATTTCAGCATTATTTACAAAAACAAAATATATTTTTAATCATTTTAGTTACCGATAACAACACTGCTTTCAGTGAGCGACAGATGATGACAAAACTAATCTAAATGCAAAAACAGAAGAAATATGCATGAACAATTAAATTAATCAATTAAATATCAACCAATATGCTGCAGATATATCCTGTACCCCTAGGAATACATCAGGATTGGATAGACATCTTATAAATCTCTCTCTGTTTTAAGTCCTTTATCTTGTCAGTTTTCACATTGTTTAATTGAAGATGTATTTCAGGCTCATAGCATCTGCTTTAAAGATATAAAGAGTTCTGTTGTTGTGTGAGCAACTTCTTGTTGATGTTTAATTACCGCACTGCTGTTTGCTGTGCCGAACACAAATCATCACAAACGATCTCTGCGCTGCGTGAATAACCATTTTGCATAGTGCCAATAATGATACTAGTAACTATATTCTGTGCTCCCCTTGACAAACTGATTATTGTTATTATGTTAAATGATTACGTCGCTCTGCTGGTTGTTATTTCTTTACAATTTAAAGTCCCCAAGCTATTGTATCTGCATGTAGCCGACTGCATAGCTGCACTCATTGATCCAGGCCTTTACGGCTTGATCTCTATGAACCAATGAATGTTTCAGCACCTCAAACTCAGAGCCCACAAATCCTCATTAGCGTCAGAAAACCGTCCATCTGTCTGCTCGGCTGCAGTAAGCTGCCTGACTACAAGATCTGTCAGTCTTCCCATGCTCCACTTTAACCTGTTTAGCCTGGCACTCTGGGGAGTGAGTTTTTCGGCTTTGTGGCTTTTCCCGTTTTGAGAAAACACTACATTATAAACTGAGTGTAGAAAGGTTTTATTCTTCCACTGGGTTGTTATTGACAGATTTGGACTCTCTGAATGCCGACTGAATCTAGGTTGAATTGACAGCTTTTTCACTTATAACCCTGAAGTTAAACCCCATGTTGGAGCTTTGGCACGGCGATTGGTGCTGATGCAGGTGCCATGGGTTTGAGTCTGGCTTCTGAACTTTCTAAATAAAACACCTATCTACAAACCATTAGTGAAAATTTTGTATTGCGCTGGTCTAGTGTTTTTAAATTATCGGTATGGGTTAATGGTAATGTTCGCTAAACAGTAGCATTTCTTATGGTAGTAATGAGAATGTGACTTGAAAAGTATGAAAGGTACTATTTTTATTTATTACCTTAATTATTAAATAGTTTTAAATTATTCTCAATTTTAGTGATGCACCAAAATGAATTTTCACCGAAACACTGAAACCGAAATTGAAGTTTTGTTTAATGTGCTTTAGCAAACTTAAAAGTGATATTTTTATTAATTTGCTTTAAATTATTCAAACATTTTGAATTATTAGTGAAGCACCAAACATTTTATTTTTATTTATTTATTTACTTTTGTTTAGCAAAACCAAAATTAAACTTTGTGTTTAATGTGACTTTGCGCTTAAAAAACTTGGAAAAACTTAAAAGGTACTAATTTTACTTACTTTACTTTCGTTTTTAGTATTTTAGAAATGTAAAATTATTATTATTATACTGTAAGTGAAGGACCAAAATGTTTGTTTTTTTCTTTTTTTTACAGAAATGCTGAATCCGAAATGAAAGTTTGAATTTAGCCATGAACCAAAAAGAAAATTTTTGTAATTAAATTTGGGTAATTGAGTAGTTGAACTAAGGTGATAAATTAAACCAGTAATAAGTAGTAAGTTCTTTGAGAGGTGACTTGTTGCTGACATTTCAGCCAAACAAGTTCTACATACTTCTACTCTAGCATCGTTTTTGGTCACTGTGAAGTGTGTCCACACAGCTGACATCTTTACTGTTGTACTTCATCCATGTTGTGTGCACAAAATGAACACTGACACATTCAAAACGCATAATCAGTGAAACACTGATTATTCAAAACTGTTCATTTGAATCTTTTTTTTATGTTTCGGAGTTCGGACAAATACTTTCAGTTTCTGTTCATCACTGTTGTTGTTGTTGCATATATTTGCATACATTTAGCCTACTGGCAGTATTAATTACAGTAGTTACTGGTTATCGATATGCACCAAGAACTTTTTAATATCGATCCATCTGTATTAAAAATGCTACATTTAGAGGCCGTCTACTTAGCTTATCTTCTGTTCGTTGGGGATGAAGTTGATGGGACAGTGGTTTGGTTGTGATGACAGTGTCCTGCTGTTTTGGAGAAACTTCCTCACACATTAATAAGGTTTGACTGCACCAATTGAACGACTGCGGCGCTTTACCATCAATAATTCAGCCGGGCTTCTATTTTGGATGTGTGAGAGACAAAACCTGAGAGTTTCGTGAGGTGATCAGAGTTGCATCTGCTTGTGCATTGAAATGTTCTTGACAGTAAAGGGCTTTATCATACACTTTTTTTAAAATCTAAATCTGCTTATAAGGGTTCAAAACAGTCATAATTTAGTTTTACATGACCCTTTTTTTCATTTTCTCTCTGACCTTTATGACCGCATTTCTGCTACTGTACCTTTAAGACTACTACATTTAAAGTATGTGAATGACCTCTCTTGTGATTGGACAGTGATATGTTGATGTGTTTGTAGCTCGGACATCCTTACATTGACATTCTTAGTTTGCGTAAATGGGTTGGATGTACTGCGTAGGAAGTTTTGGAAATGTAACTTTAATTCAAATTCAGACATTTAAGTAAAATCGTATATGGAAAAATTGCTTTATTGCTTTATCATCTCTCTCTCTCCCTCTCTCTCCTGAAGAATCGTATTTGCTCCTGCAGCTGCCGGCCACCCACACACTACCCCGCATTCATTCTACATTATAGACTCACTCAGAAATACATACATATGAACACATACGCAGCTCACACTCTCACCCACATAGTCACGCCACAATGAGAAAAACATTGTTATAATAGCCATTGTGTTCAGGGTTTAATACATTTTATATCAGTCTGGTAGTCAAACAGCACGCATAGATGTGATACAACATGCAGAAAATATATGTGTGTATATATATACAGTATATATATATATATA
>NW_015505260.1:1717622-1718324 GCF_001515645.1 Sinocyclocheilus grahami | reverse complement strand
TATATATATATATATATATTCATGTTGGTACAAACTGCTCAGTCCATAGAGATCAGTACCCTTGCATCGTTACTCTGAGAATGAATTGTGCTTAATTAAGACTAATGAATGTTTTGACAAGTGTAAATTATTACAGCAGAGATGGAAGTATGCAGCCTCTCAGTGACATGACGCTATATCTGGCCCTGGCAGACAATGAGAGAGAGTCTTATTTAGCGCTATAGGCTCCTCAGGGATGGATGTTATTTACATACATGCGCAGTAGGGAACTGACAATGTGACAGCACTCAGAACATTTTTATTTCCGGAGAAAAATGCTTGCTTGTTAAATTTATACAGAAAATGAGTCGCTACAATGAAGCGACTACATTACTTAAAGTCCACCCGTCTCAATTTTGAGAAGTCCAAGAACTCATATTTTATATGCAGTATACATACGTCTGCATGGCATGAACCCGAACTAAAGTTATTGCATTCGAGACATAGACTTCTGCATAATTCACAAACCAGTGCCGTATGCACACTTGACCTACTTCCTGTCTCTTGGCATCAATGCTTGCCGATCGTGAATAGAGGCAGTACGTTTTGTTATTAGGTTTTCCTTTTTCCAACTCAGTGATTCTGTTTTTTATTTATTTTTCTGACATGTTGATGTTCTATCTTTCTCTTGGATGTTATAAGTTGCACTGAGTAAATACAGCT
>NW_015505260.1:1709548-1717612 GCF_001515645.1 Sinocyclocheilus grahami | reverse complement strand
AGAATGTGACTTGAAAAGTATGAAAGGTACTATTTTTATTTATTAACTTAACTTAACTTAAAATGAATTTTCACCGAAACACTGAAACCGAAATTGAAGTTTTGTTTAATGTGCTTTAGCAAACTTAAAAGTGATATTTTTATTAATTTGCTTTAAATTATTCAAACATTTTTAATTATTAGTGAAGCACCAAACTATTTATTTATTTACTTTTGTTTAGCAAAACCAAAATTAAACTTTGTGTTTAATGTGACTTTGCGCTTAAAAAACTTGGAAAAACTTAAAAGGTACTAATTTTACTTACTTTACTTTCGTTTTTAGTATTTTAGAAATGTAAAATTATTATTATTATACTGTAAGTGAAGGACCAAAATGTTTGTTTTTTTCTTTTTTTTACAGAAATGCTGAATCCGAAATGAAAGTTTGAATTTAGCCATGAACCAAAAAGAAAATTTTTGTAATTAAATTTGGGTAATTGAGTAGTTGAACTAAGGTGATAAATTAAACCAGTAATAAGTAGTAAGTTCTTTGAGAGGTGACTTGTTGCTGACATTTCAGCCAAACAAGTTCTACATACTTCTACTCTAGCATCGTTTTTGGTCACTGTGAAGTGTGTCCACACAGCTGACATCTTTACTGTTGTACTTCATCCATGTTGTGTGCACAAAATGAACACTGACACATTCAAAACGCATAATCAGTGAAACACTGATTATTCAAAACTGTTCATTTGAATCTTTTTTTTATGTTTCGGAGTTCGGACAAATACTTTCAGTTTCTGTTCATCACTGTTGTTGTTGTTGCATATATTTGCATACATTTAGCCTACTGGCAGTTATAATTACAGTAGTTACTAGTTATCGATATGCACCAAGAACTTTTTAATATCGATCCATCTGTATTAAAAATGCTACATTTAGAGGCCATCTACTTAGCTTATCTTCTGTTCGTTGGGGATGAAGTTGATGGGACAGTGGTTTGGTTGTGATGACAGTGTCCTGCTGTTTTGGAGAAACTTCCTCACACATTAATAAGGTTTGACTGCACCATTAAACGACTGCGGCAATGTTGATGTTCTATCTTTCTCTTGGATGTTATAAGTTGCACTGAGTAAATACAGCTGGATAAAACAAAAGCTGTGTCCGTCTTCATTTTAGGCTGCAAAGCAACAAAATGTCATTATTTAAAAGGGGGGTGATTCTTTTCTATACACACTGTATATTTGGATGCTTCATAGTGAGTAAATGATAACTCATTTAAAAATTTTGGGTGAACTATTCCTTTATATTTTGCAATTAGGTTCATGTATATAGATTTGATTTGAGTCAATTTGATGCAGTATTTGTGATTGTACTGACGCAGGCTCCAAGGGTGCACATGGTGATTGGGTATTTCCTACTTTCCCACTTTTTGAGATTCTTCCTAATAAAATGAGAATCTCTACAAATGATTGTTGTGATTTATTGGGGAAATGCACATTTAGATTCTCGATAGTATTAAATATTATATTTGGATGCTTGATGGTACCTAGTCTTCCTGTCTCTTTGCGTCAGTGTTGAAATACTTTTTTGATTTGACAACATTCTGTGCAATAATTGTTATTGTATTAATGCAGGCTCAAAGGGCGCACATGGTGATTGGGTATTTCCTGCGTTCCCGCATTTTAAAAAAAAATTCCTATTTAAATTTGAATCTTTTCAAAAGAGAATTGCGATTTTCTGGGGAAATGGAATTTTAATTCCTCTGTAATATTAAATATTATATTTGGATGCTTGATGGTGAGTAAATGAAAACTAATTTTCATTATTCCAAGTTATTCCTTTTATTATTAAGTTCTTGCAAGTAGTTATATTTAAAGCAAGTAAATTCTGTTGTAATTACTGACACAGGCTCCCCGGGTGCACATGGTGATTGGGTATTTCCTGCTTTCCCGCTTCTTGAAATTTTTCTCAAAATCGAACATGCGTTTCCTGCATAAGCACTACTGCTCAATGCATGTGTGCTGTGCTAAGCTAACCACTAAGCCGTGGCACTATATTTTTATACTTCCAGCTCCTGTTTATTCCTTCAACTACTTTCCATCAATATTTCCACATTAATCCCCACAAACTTGTTAACCAAATGCTAGTGTGCAGCGTTACAAACAATAACAGTCAGGCTGAAAGCTGTAGCTCTGCAAGAGGCACAGGCATCCCGGCCTGACGCTCCCCTCTCGCCGCTGCTCGCACACGCTCTGTTGCCATAGCAATGCCCTGTAAAGGCGGGAGGCAGCATGCTTGCAAGGTGGATCCATTAGTGCAAAGTGCAATTTAAATCCCAAAAAGCCAAGGTAAAAGTAATCTTCAAATTGAGGATTAAAAGGAAAGATTGCACAAAGCTTTTGCTTAGCTTGTGTCTTTCTTGGCTGGCTGCTGTGATGTTTTTGTCCTCATCAATCAGACTCAGCAGATAAAATGTACCTCAGCTTGACAGGAAATCACTTTTTGTTATCTTAAACATTAAATGCTTGCAATATTTAAAATTTGTAATAAATATTTTGACATTTTAAATATAAATTGTGATTTTCTTTCTTGCTTTCTATCTTGCTTGCTCCAGGTTTGCTGTGTTTGTTTTAGGGATGCACACTTTGGCCAAAACAGGTGTCATTATATATCAATATAACTATACAATTTAAAAAAGTAAAATAAATATATTGATATATTTACAACATTTTTGGCCAAACATATATGAAATATTTATTCAGTAAAATGGCAGTCTTTGCATTTTGATAATCAGTACAGCTCTACCCAGATGCGAGTATTTCTGGGTGCATTTGTGATGCTGTGAAGAGCAGGGACTGCTGGGAGTGGAAACACAGGGCAGTGCTTGATGTTTCTTCTTTCTGCAAGGACGGATAAATATGAAAAAGTTACTTTTTGGCATATGGGTTTTGCATTACATAACGGCCTAATTTTGTATTTGTGGGCTGTGTTTGTTTTAGATCTTCAACAGGAATGTGATTATAAATGTAATTTTTTGTTTTATTTTTGGACTTGATTAAATATTTTTAATAAAATAATGACAATAAATTTTTTTTATCTGGTATAAAGTAACACTTAGCAAGCATAACAAGGCATAATAAATCAGCAGTGACAGTTCATTGCTTTAGAGACATTTAACATCAATCAGCTGGAAGGGCAGTCACATGAACACCGTTTATTAGATGTGCTTGACTCTTCTTGCAACTGATTCATTGTTTGCCCAATGTGCACCAGTTTCTTTCACTGGGGTTTGCTTTCAACGAATCAAAATCAATATCTGGCTCAAGTGTTTTATCTCTCTCTGTGCCCACAAGGTTTTTAATAAGACAGCCACTGTTTAATTTGTGGTTTATATATAATGTAGATGAGTTTGTTTCTTTATCAGAACAAATTTAGCATTACATAATTTGTTCAGCAATGAATCCTCTGCAGTGAATGGGTGCCGTCAGAATGAGAGTCCAAATAGCTGATAAAAACATCAAGATAATCCACAAGTAATCCACATCAGTCCATTAATTAATGTCTTGTGAAGTGAAAAGCTGCATGTTGTAATGAACAAATCCATCATTAAGATGTTTTCAACCATCCATAATATTGCTTTCTCCAGTGAAAAACTCATCTCTTCTGAACACTGTTTACAAGTGAAATCAGTCCAAAATCAGTTCTAAACAAATATATCAGTGTGTCTTGATGTGAGAAGACAACAGGGGATGAACTTTTTTACTGGAGGAAGCGTTGTTATGGATCTTAAACATATATTTTGACCAGAAGCGACAGTTTAAAGTTGAAACATCATGATGGATTTGTTTCTTACAAAGATGCAGCTTTTCACTTCACAAGATGTTAATTGATTACGGGCACTTTATGTTAGTCCAGTCAGGGTAAAGTCATGAGAACTGCGTCAGAGTCACTTTGCTCCTGCAGCGCCTGCTGGGAGCCAAAACAACAAAAGCACTCTGGAGGGTTGAGGTTTCTCTGCACACTGAACATTAATCCATGGAGAAAACAAACAGATGGGATGATGAGTACACTAGACGGATGAATACAGCGGTTTGAAGGCCTACACAAGTGATTCAGTGCATTGATGATGGCACAGTGATCGCTGTACAGTTCCTGCCAAAATTGCTTGAGGTTGTGGGTCTTTTTCTCTCTAATGAGAAGATAAATTCTTTCTGGTCTATTTTTATCACCATCATTATCAACTATCTGAATGGCATAGCATAAATCAGTTGGGTTAGTGCTGCATACATTTTCCACATTTCAGAGGGAGTACAATAGAGACAGAGCGCATGTAGGCCACGCCCACACTGGGGGGGGGGGGGGGGGGGGGTCACACCTGTCAATTTCGCTCATCATGTGCAAAATATTATTTATAAAGTTGAGGCCGAGAGGATGGGCCCCCAGTAGGAGCAGAAGCGACTGTGCTATCTCAGGGAAGATTATAATTGGGTCAAGCAACGGGGGAGCGATGCTGGCGTTTCCAGGGCAACAACCTCCAGAGAGGAATGACTAACTGCCAACTGACAAGTGATAACTGTCAGCAGGGCTAGGCAATATGGCCAAAAAAATTATCACAATACATTTCAAACATTAATTTCTTTCAAGTTTAAAGGCAGATTTTTGCTCATTTTTATATGAAATGTAATTATTCTGACTGTTTGAGTCTTCCACAGTAGCATACATTTTGATCATGAGATCACAGTTAAAACCACACATATAGCACCTCAATACTATGGTAAAAATATGGTTTGTAGATATTTGAATGAAAAACTGTAGTCTTTACATTTGGTATTTAGCTATATCTTAATCACAAAAGTACTGTAATTATATTCCATTACTCCTTTAATATGTTTAGTACATGTGTGACCCTGGACCACAAAACCAGTCATAAGGGTAAATTTTTTAAATTTGAGATTTACTATCATCTGAAAGCTATATAAATAAGATGTATGGTTTGTTAGGATTGGACAATATTTGGCCGAGATACAACTATTTGAAAATCTGGAATCTGAGGGTGCAAAAAAATCTAAATGTTGAGAAAATCGCTTTTAAAGTTGTCCAAATTAAGTCCTTAGCAATGCATATTACTAATCAAAAATTAAGTTTTGATATATTTACGGTAGGAAATTTACAAAATGTCTTCATGGAACATGATCTTTACTTAATATCCTAATGATTTTTGGCATAAAAGAAAAATCGCTCATTTTGACCCATACAATGTATTTTTGGCTATTGCTACAAATATACCCCAGCGACTTGAGACTGGTTTTGTGCTCCAGGGTCACATATAATAAAATTCAATATGAATATCCCACATTTCTGCCACAATACCATGGTGCAGTTAGTGTTACTAGAGTAAATGTATGGTATATGACGGTGATTTGTAGATTTAAAGTCTGTCAGCAGCAATTTAACATGCTTTTTATTGTTTTGTCGTTCACAGAGCGTCCACCTGTCCATGATTGACACGCTGATGATGGCGTATACAGTAGAGACAGTGAGTGTGGAGAAGGTGATGGCCTGCATGCAGCAATACTCCACTGATTACCCAGACGGAGACGTGCCCTATGACACAGAGGATGCCGTCACTAGCTGGATGAATAAGGTATTTTTGCTCTTTTGTAAATCTTAAGCTTACCCATAATGCAATGCGAATGCATGTACTGAGCCTGATCATCATCTTATGCATTGTACTATTAACACAGACAGAGGTTTGTTGCACTTTTAAGCTGACTTGAATATTTCCTTGTTGGCATGTGTGATCTCTGAGGGCATCTTTGAGTGTAGGTGAAGGGGCGTCCCGGGACTTTTGTTTACATTCCCTTGCAGGCCAGCTGTACAGGCAGCCTAAATCATACACACATGCTAAACAGGCCATGAGGGACTGCAGGAAATTTCTGTTTCTTGTTTCAGATTCATTCTTAAAATTGGACCATCATTTAATGAATTAATGTTGCCATAAACCAGGGGTCTCCAAACTCGGTCCTGGAGGGCCGGTGTCCTGCAGAGTTTAGCTCCAACTTGCCTCAGACACACCTGCCTGGAAGTTTCTAGTATGCCTAGTAAGAGCTTAATTAGCTGCTTCAGGTGTGTTTGATTATAGTTGGAGCTAAACTCTGCAGGACACCGGCCCTCCAGGACCGAGTTTGATGACCCCTGCCATTAACAATACAAGATATGAATATATACAGCAAACCAGCAAATATATCAATATGAATAAGCAATAAAATGATATAATACATGTGGGGATTTCCAAACATTTTTGTCATTTTACATGAAGATGAGATTTTAGGTTTATAGTTCAATAATTTAACAACACATTGGCATGTTTACAGTTCTCTGATGTCAGTTAATGGCCATGTGACATGCAAACAAATAAAATATTTCTTTTGTTTTTATTTATTTATTTCCATAGTTTTTTTTAATGATTAATTTGAATTGTACATTTTTATGATTGAATGAATTATTAGCTTTTCACAAACTTAATATAATATAATATAATAATATATTGACCTAAAATATGTACTTAAAGTACCTTGTGATTTTAAGGTAATATTTTAGTAATTTAATATTTGCATATTTTCCATTGTCTAATGTTGGTTAATGGTCACATGATGCAGGTACATAAATATGTCATCTTCTTTTGTTAAGTGAAGTTAAATTTATTTTAAATGATTTATTTATTTTAATTGTACCTTTGTATGATTTCATTAATTATTAGTATTTCATCAACTCCCTGCAGTTCCCTCACTATCTCCAGTTTTGGAAACAATATCATATCATATATCATATCATAATAATATTATATTATATTATAATTAATATAATATAATCAGATTAATTTGTATGTAAGTGTGTGTTTGAACTAAAAGAAATGGCAGTGATTTTAAGCTCAAAAACTCCTCTGTGTTTTACTCATTTTCAAGGTGAATGAATACTTGAAAGAAATCATAATGCAGGAGCAACGGAGGACGGAGGCGCAGAACGCAGAGCCTGTTGAGAATCCAAAGGTAAGTGTGCACTTCCTGTTCTTGCTCCAAAGCAGCGATGATTCAAAAGTCACATTTCATTCGTCAGCGATAAAGATGGATTTTTGTCATAGTAAGCTCTCGTACGTTTCTGAAATCTGCTTAAAACAACGTTCTGCCAGCATGCCAGTGAAATTTCTATTCATCATGCCTCAAAACTCAAATACTTGTACAGATTATTCAGAAACTCATGTATTCTGATACTGAATACTGTACTGTACAATACAAGTAATGGATTACTTAAATACACTCTTGAATTCACAAACTTGAACACAACAATAATGCAGAAGATTTGGGAATACTCATCGCTTAAAGGATTAGTTCACCCAAAAATGTAAATTAGACTGTGTTTTACTCACTCCCGAGGCATCCTAGGTGTATATGACTTTCTTCTTTCAGACGAATCCAGTCGGAGTTATATAAAAAATTGTCTTTGATCTTTCAAGCTGTTTAATGCCACTCAGCAGGTGTTGCTTTGCTTCAGTCCAAAAGAACTTAAATAAAATTCATCCATCCGTAAAAAAAAAAGTGTCTCACACGGCTCCGGGGGGTGAACAAAGGCCTTCTGTAGCGAATCGATGCGTTTTTGTAAGAAAAATATCCATATTCAAAACATAATAATCACTTTAATCTAGCTTGCGCTCACTGTTGTACACAGAAGCAGTTCCGGGCGGATGACGTATGAGGTCAGCTTTGCGCATGCGTCGCTCAGAAGTGACGCATGCGGAAGCACAGCGGAGAGATCAAAACAAAACAACGGTCACTAATTAGAAGTACAAAACGAGGATTTGTAAAGAAGAATGTCGGAGGATTTTGATATAAGCCAAGAGGAGACTGGTTTTCCTTTGCTAAAGTAATGAAACTTTGCTTCCTTTGATCCTGTAAACAAACGTTGGTTTTCACGAGACTCACCGGCGCATGCGCAGCGCTGAACTCATACGTCATCCGCCCGGAACTGCTTCTGTGTACAACTGTTGGCGCAAGCTACATTAAAGTGATTATTATAAGGGATGCAC
>NW_015505260.1:1693973-1709537 GCF_001515645.1 Sinocyclocheilus grahami | reverse complement strand
GACTTCTATTTCTGAAAATATCACAGTTAGAAGATTTATAAGGAGTGGTTCCCTGCATTATTACAGCAAAGCGCGTGATTACAGTACTAAGCCATGGCAATGGAGCAGCTCTAATTAATTAAATTAAAGATGATGTACCATAGAGCAAACAATGAACAGTGAAAGTAACAAAAACTTGTAAAATACATTTTAATGGGCATAATTAAGTGCGAAAATAACAGAAGGATATACAGTCAAACCAAAAATTATTCAGAGACCAGATATCATTTTTGATATGTTTTTACTAGTGGGTGCAGGACACTATAGTTCATTTATGTAAGTGAGGATAGCAAAATAAAGTAAATTGTGACAAATTATATGGCATGATGACAGCATGCCCAGGAGACTACAGGTTGTCATTAAGGCTGAGGGTTGCCCAACTAAGTATTGATAGTTGTGCAAATACTGTCATACTAACAGCTGTCTAATTTTTGGTTGATTGTAATCTATTACATACCTTTCTATCAAAGTTATCTAACATTATCAAGCTGAATTTGTTCTGACACAGTTTAACTCTGAGTTCTTGTTATATTTTATTACCATTTTCTAAACTATAGCGAATAAACTGTGATAATGTGAGAAATGTTGAAGGTGTCTGAATAAATTTTGGTTTGACTGTGTCTATTTGATAAATGAAGTTAACCAACTAACATTATACATGCTCTTTTGGTTTCTGTACCTAATATTTAAAAAATTTACAAATGCAATAAAAGTATTGGTATCGGTACTCGGTATCGGCAAGTACCAAAAATAAAAGTATCGGTATCAGGCGAGTACTGAAAAAAGTAGTATCGGTGCATCCCTAATTATTATGTTTTGAATATGGATATTTTTCAATCAATTCGCTACAGGAGGCCTTTGTTCACCCATGTTTTTCACTACGTTAACATGAATAAATAATATTAATATTTTAATATGAATAAGTTTATATGTGTTTATATTTATGTTATATAATGTTAATAATTCAACATTTGCACATTTCCACCTGTCTGAAGTTATGATACATTTATGGACCAATATAACTATTTATTTTAGTATTACTAAAACATTGTAAAGCATGAAAAATGTCATGTCAGCACTTCACATATTTTTGAGTGATGTAAGGAATCAGTTGAATCAGTGTTTTGAACTGATTCATTAAAATTAACCACTTAAAAAGACAAATTTGTTTGAAAATCTGATATTAAAAAATGTTAAATGTATATTGTAAATATTAAAACATATCCCCAGAACAACTAACATTATTCAGTGAATCAAATGACTGTATGTAGACGTTTTAAACCACCTAGATTTGTTAGTCTATTCAGATTCTATGTAAAAGTTGCCTCAGATTCTCCTGTATAAATGTTTGCTAAGTTGACGTGAGTTCACAGGACGTGACGGATATCATCAGCCTTGTTGTTGTGTTTTATAATATGTTGCTGCGGGGGGGCAGCATCCTGATGTGGACTTTCTGCCAGGCTGATGTAAGATTAAAATGTTTGCTGATTCATGTTTTAACGCTTCACATTCCATCTTCCTGTCCCTGTGTGACAGCATATTTGGCAAACATGATGGGTGACGTCAGTCTCACCTTGTTTTACCTTCTCTCGGTTGGAAAGGAGTGCGGTATGCTTGTGTACACACAGCGTCCTTGTTTAAACCCCTAGAGACAACAAGACTCTGCCAACTTCCCAGCGCTACTTTTGTAGGATTTAGTTTTTGTTTTTCCCCCCCATAATTCCATGGTTAATGTCATAATCTGAGTCTGGTGAGAGTGCTGAAGTGCAGAGTCATCACACAGAAGTGTGTGGGGCGTCTGTCAGCATTCGGCCCACCCTGTCCTGAGGTCGTGCCTGGGCTGGGCATCTGACCTTAATGAGAGCAGTCAGTTCTCAGATGTGCTGTGTTTGAGAGACGGTGCAGACACAGTCAGTGCTGAGGAGGAATGTCAGGCGCTTACACAACACTGTAAACATCCTGAAACAGCCAGCATGGCATGAAGCGCCCAGAATGACACCATGTGTGTGTGTGTGTGTGTGTGTGTGTGTATATATATATATATAATTAATAAAAATAAAATAATATTACTAAAACATATTTGTATATTAAATATGTACATGTAAATTTGACTGTATACCCTCTAAAATATTTATATAGGTCAGTACTTCCCACAGGTTTGAAATACTTACATTTACATTTAGTCACTTAGCAGACGCTTTTATCCAAAGTGGCTTACAAATGAGGACAATCATTTGCGAGCAATGATATGCAAGTGCTATAACTTGCGGTGGTAGCTGAGTGAAAATCCTCCTCTTCCCCACGGAAGGCTACTATTACATACTGATATTATGCATTATTATGCATTGTTTCAAGCATTATTATGCATTTTTAAGCATTGTTTCAAATTAAGCAAAATGACAGCATTTAAAAGGTTCTCCTTGCTTTGTCATATAGTGTCTCTCTCAGTGAATGGGACACAGATTGTACTGATACTAGTAAAATCTATATATTGAATAATATACTATATATACTATTGTGGGCAGATTCTTCAGATGCGAGATGAAATATGCATTCTTACAACCATTTAAAACATATTATATAAAGGTCATAAACTAGACATTGTCATAATTCAGCAACTCGAGTTCATAAGCAATCCACTAATTCACTAATTCCACTAGTTACTCGATCACGGATGTATACACTGTATATATATATATATATATATATATTTGTATACATTTTGAGATGTATTACTGTATACCTCCTAAAATATTTATACAATTAAATAATAATTTAATGCATAATTTCATATATATATATATATATATTTGCATACATTTTGAAATGTATTACTGTATACCTCCTAAAATATTTATAACAATAAATAATAATTTAATGCATAATTTCATATATATATATATTTGTTTCTAGAATTAATCCACTGGCAAAAGACTAATCCTGTAACTTTGCAGTCTTCTTCTTTGGGCATTCTGGGTAAAAATGCATTCATATTGTGATTCACAGGGTTTAATGTCTCTTAGATCAGAGAGCATCAGTTTGTCCTCTTCTGCAGTTTGGACCCCTACAGATATTTTGTCATGCTTTTGATGATACTCTTCTTTTTTTTTTTTACAGTCATTTAAGCCTTGAGAGTTGAGAGAGGCTTAAAACTGTGAAAACTAAGAAGAGGAAGCAGCAGGAACCAGCACACTGTGTCCTAACCAGGCCTGACAGCGTTAAAGCAAACACTTTTTTTCTGCTGGTTTGCTTTCTATTCCTTTCTCAGCGATTCAGTCTCAGTGAAAATTCAAAGTGTTTTGTCTAAATAAATTACAAATAAAACAATAAATGGTCAAGTCAAATTGACCGTTAGATGATGGAAGGCATTTAAAGGTAATCTAAATATAAAAATAGGTGAAATTAACTGCACAAAATAAATATCCAATATTGACCAATAGAGGTTTACGAATGTATTTATTTATTTAGTGGAAAGGTACTAAACCTCCCTCAAGCTTCAAGAGTTTCACTGTTTTCTTGTAATCTGGTTTCTAGTAAAGAAGGCATCGTCACGCTTAATCTGATATGGACGTAAACAGTT
The DNA here is from genome assembly GCF_001515645.1 of Sinocyclocheilus grahami. Classification (NCBI taxonomy): domain Eukaryota; kingdom Metazoa; phylum Chordata; class Actinopteri; order Cypriniformes; family Cyprinidae; genus Sinocyclocheilus; species Sinocyclocheilus grahami. The sequence continues at coordinate 1,705,918 of NW_015505260.1, read as the reverse complement.
GATTGCTTTAAATAATCTCTGCTCGCTGACGTAACTGCTCTTTCCTTCTCTCTCTCATTCATTCTTTGACTGGCTGAAGTCTCCAACCAAGTGGTATATGAAGCTGGTTCCTGTAAGTGTGATTGTGAACGCCTTCTTTCATCCCGGCTTCTTCCATCTCGTGGCTCCATCGTGTTTTTGTTGCCATGACGACGCTTTCACATTGTCCTCAGCTTCATTAACCACGCAATAAACTGTCGACAGAGAAATATTTATATTAGGCTGAGTAAAAATAGATTTTATGTTACCATCCATTTCTGTTAGTTAAAGTTCCCACTGCATGTCTTATTTTCAGTACTTTTCCATACGTTGGTCAGTTGTTGAATAGGCCATCATGAACTCTCTGAGTGTTATCAGATGTGATTTGCTCTACTGAATCATTTGTTTATGTCTGTTTGCTCCAGGCACGTTATAGGAAGGAGCAGGTTCTGCCCAAGATGGTGCCATGGATCCCCCCAGTGGACAACCTCCTGAAGGACAGCACAGATGGCTGTGCCCTCGCCGCCCTGCTGCACTTTTACTGCCCCACCATCGTCCTCCTGGGAGGTACATGAACCTGCCAAACCTCCAGCATTACCACACACAAAATAATACACAAATGTTCCGAGAGAATAGTGTGTGGGAGCTGTTGAATCAAAATGAACCCTATTTACTTTATTGAATGCACAAGGTGTTATTGTACACAGATCATCAGTAGGAATGCAACTCGTACTCAAAATCCATGTTTAATTTAATTTAATGTCATTTAATGACAATGTAAATGGTGACAATGGATGATATATTCATGGAGATATTTTTTCAGTTTTTTGAAAATGTTATACAATAGACAAATGTTTTTTTCCCCTAACATTTCTTTAAAAAAATACACACATTTCTCTGATGTGTATTATTTTAATATTTCTTAATATTATAAAAAAAAAATTATAGTATTAATATAAGTATAATATTATATTTCTACTTTTTCCACAATATAATTTTTTTTTAGAATATACAATAAGCACATATTTTATAACATTTCATTAAAAAAACAATATAACCAAAAATATAATGTTTATTACTTTATATTTATACCCTGTGCCTTTATATTATATTTTTGTATTATTAAATAATTTAATACTACATTGTATTAATATTAATATGATATTATTATATTTCTATTTTTCACAATATTTTGAAAGAAAATATACAAGAAACAATAGACAAATGTTTTCAAAAAGAAAACAATATCCACATTAATACTGTGTAATATTTTATATTATTAGAAATTATAGTACTAATAAAAGTTTAATATTATTTAATTTCTATTTTTCACAATATTTTTAAAATATTATACAAGATACAATTGAAAAACATTTTCTTCATAACATTTAATCAAAAACCAATATCCACAATAATAGTATTATTTTATATTATGAAAAACTTAGTAGTAATAGTAGTAGTAATACAAGTGTAATATTATTATATTTATATTTTATCCTCAATATTGAAAAAAATATTATGACATATTTTAAGTTGTTGGAGGAGCCCAGACAAAAGTTTTTGTTTCATAATATTTCACAACAAAACCATAGAAAATTGAAGTCTAGAAAAAAATAGTGGGGGAAAAATATATATAATCAGGAGTTATGTTGGAATTTGTTGTGTAAGAGGCCATGTGGTTTCACGCTTTCGAAGGGTGCACATGTGTGCAAAGCCTACAAAATCTTATATCAGTTGACAAACTGTAAAATATAACTAATTGAGAGAGCCCTCTGCAATGAACACTAAAATCCTGATCATTCTAGATGCTGGCAGTGTGCAAAGCTACATCTGATGACAATAAAATCTTTCTGTAGGACTGTGCCCTCTCCTTAGTGTCACTATCAAATATAGGAATGATATTACCATTGAAGGAGAGAATATAAATACAAAATATTCAGTATTCGCACGCTGTCTGAGAAGCGGCTTTATGTGCGTACAGTAAACCATCTCTCAGAGAATGTGCGAGTACTGAGTGCTCTTTTGCTGCTTATTATGCTTGAATGGTTTAAAAATTCTTGAATGTTTAATTGCCCAGACTTAAAGGGGTCATATGATGCGATTTCAATTTTTCCTTTCTCTTTGGAGTGTTACAAGCTCTTGGTGCATAAAGAAGATCTGTAAAGTTGCAAAGACTAAAGTCTCAAATCCATCCAAAGAGATACTCTTTATAAAAGTTCAGAGTCAGCCACACCTACCTAAAACGCCTCGTTCTAACACGCCCCCACATATCTACCTCACTATGTGGGAAGATTTGCATAACGGCGCCCAAATGTTCACGCAAAGAAAGAAGGCAAAACTTTTATTCTCACTGTAGTTTTGACGCTGCAGCCATGTCGTGAAGGTGCTGTGTGCTTCGTTGTGAAAGCGAAACTACTTTGTTTGGTCTTCCAAAAGAGGACGATATCCGTTTCGTCATGCCTAGAGCTGATCTGTGCTGGTCGCTGAGGGAATACATCAACTTTCACCATGGACAAAGCGGAGTCCAGCCCGGGGTCCGTCATGTGGTTGCCTCTCATTCGTCACATCCGCCGGGCGCGCTGTTCTCGACCCCGCCGCCTCAGCTCACGTTTTTTTAACTTTAAACCGCATAAACGCATTTCATTACACCAAATACACAAAATAATGTTCTTTTTAGCAGCATCATATGACCCCTTTAATAACACGTGCATATACATTCCATCAACTGTCCTGAGTGTCTTTCACGCTGAAATGCCTGAGAAATTTCCCATATTATAAGTGCGAAACCTAGGGAAGTGAGTAAAATTATGCATAATACCCGCAATCCCACGCCCAAATTTCCACCCTGAAAAAATTAAAAAAGCATAGGCTTTTGCTTCACTAATCTCACCCTGTGGCAACAAACAGGTAGCCTGCATGTTTTCTAGCCAAGTAGTGACTAACGCAAACCTAGCCTACCTTTTAAAGTAGTCTATAAGCTTCCTCCTCTTTGTTTCACTCATATCTTTAAAAACTCTGAGGTTGGATCATCCAAAGGAAACGAACTTGCGACCTACTGTACATATATTTTTGAAAGTTATTTTTAAACGTGCTGTAAATGAGTTTTGAATTCGTGAATACAATAGTCTTCAACTACTCATTTAGAAACATTTATGTGACTTTAATCATCCTGAACTCCTGTTAATCTAATCACAGTAATGAAGAGGACTAGTGCTGATTCTCCACCTAGCTGTAAAATCAAATGATGGATGCAATTACATTTATCCCCACAGGCAAATGTGAATCACATGAGTGTCATTTTAGACTCCATGATTAATGGGCTTCTCTGTGATTGGTTGAGTCCTTGTCAGATCTGCCAAATAGGCCGGATGATCTGTCAGTGAGTAGCGCCTGATTAGTGTAGCACTTTATCGTCTTTGATTTGCAGACATTTGCCTGAAGGAGACCATGTCGCTGGCAGACAGTCTGTACAACCTCCAGCTCATCCAGGACTTCTGTAAGGAACACTTGAACCATTGCTGCCACTTCAATCTGGAGGACATGCTCTACGCTCATTCTTCCATCAAAGTAAGCCTTCAGATACAGCTTGTATCTTTCAATTAGAGGCGTTTTACAGCTCGATGCAATTAGAGACCCTTAAGTTCCCCTTGCCTTCATAATTCATTGGTTTATGCGTTTATAACTGTAGGTCAAGGTTTGTCAAATTTCTCAGGCCACGACATATGCGGTTGGGTGGGATGCTGTTATTTGGAGCCCTTTTCTCACAATAGCGCAAGTGCTGGCTGTGGGAGTTGGCTTTATTCCTGTTAAAAAGCCAAAAGCATGAGGTTTGCCTTCAAACGCTGGTGCTTAAACCAGCCTTCCAGTGGAAGCAGATTCTCTAAAGACTGGTGCCATTGACTAAAACAGCAATAAAATCACATAAAAAATGCCTAGAAGATATTTAAATATAGGAATCGTGGTTTGCTAGATAAGCTATTATGGAAAGATCTCAAGAGCTTTTCTACAGCAAGACGTTTTTTTAAGCCTTTTTTGCTTTTATTCTGTGCTTTGCTCTGGGAAATACCTCCTTTTATGAAATTTTCGTCATCTTAAGATATCAAAATGTAATTAAGACTTGGAAAAAATTTTGTTTTGTGAGTTGTAGATACCGTCAAACTGGAGATTTTTTACTTTGGACTGCTTTGTCAGTTCAGACCACTCTATGGACTGAAAGTGATGGAAGTGAAGACTTCCATTTGGACAGTTTTTTGCTTTGTTTTTTTCGTTCTGAATGTTGTCTTCGTGTCTTTGATCTCAATCCTCTCTGGACTGGAGAGGAAGAACATCTGCTGCCAAGATTTTCAGTCGTGTTGACTGAGAAGCCTTTGGTTCTATGGAACAGACATTTCTGCTGTTGCTGTTGAACTCTGGTTTCAGTGGCTGTGGAAAGAGAATATGTAGTTTGGCATTTTATGGTAAGGATTTGGAAACCTGGCCACACTTACTAAACCACAAGGAGGTTGTTTAAAATGAGCTTAGAAACTCTAAACAGAGAGCAATGCTACTGGTTCCACCTGTTTTTGTTTAAAGTGTTATTCCACAAATGGTAGCAAATTCTCACAGCATGTTGGGTTTTATTTGCACCTAACAGCCTCTGGTTAAAGGACATGAGCAGCATCTGATAGAGTCTGATACAGTGCCAGACTTCAGAGCTGAATCTCTGAAATATGAGTGGAATTGAGAGCAGGTCACAGAGCTGTAACCTAGACCCAGTTTCTGTCAGAGCTAATCTAATCCCAGCTGCTTCCTTTTATTAAAATGTTCAAAGCGGTTAGCACATGTGCTTCATGTGGTGAGGTGCAGCTTTGAATCTGGACTGTATTGTGACCTGATCTCATTCCCGTCATATTTATTTCCAGTTTGCTCTCAACTGTATAGTAAAAAGTTCCAAAAATCCCCTGGTTAAATAGATTAATAAATGAGTAGAAGTTTATTTATATAATTTTGAAAACATAGTAAAAAATTATACATTTATAGTATATAGTATATGTATATTTATTTTCTATATATAATTGTGTAAGTTTTTTATATCTAATTTGGTTTTCTGCAATTTAGAAACTTGTCTGGGTCCTTTCTCAGTAAATATTGATATATGCTATTAATTTTTGATTCTCCAAAATTCACCAATAATAATTTGCATATTTTGAAAAAACAATGTTTAAAGATTCGTTTGGCATGCTGTTATTAAGGAATTTGCATACGGGTGAGCGAGCATGATTAATTTTTTAACATGATTTTAAATATTTAAATATTTGTAATAAATTGACACCCCAAATTAAAAAGCAACATTTTTATCCCCTAAAACTACAGATAAACCTAATAAAATATTTTGAGAAAATATTAAAAATTTTACATTTAAAATGTATATTTTCTATATATATTCTAGGCTATATATTTGTTTTTCTGCAATTTGCTAATTTGTCTGGGTCGTTTCTCAATTAATTTTTGATTCTCCAAGATTCACCAGTAATAAGCTGCATATTTTGAAAACAATGTTTGAAGATTCGTTTGGCATGCTGTTATTAAGGAATTTGCATACGGGTGAGGAAGCATGATTAATTTTTTAACATGATTTTAAATATTTAAATATTTGTAATAAATTGACACCCCAAATTAAAAAGCAACATTTTTATCCCCTAAAACTACAGATAAACCTAATAAAACGTTCACGCTTTGTGTGTGAATACGTACGTAGACAGGCAGATGGGGGAGAAGACACATGTGCCAAACACCATCTGGGTACAAGCATGCGCCTGCTTTGGCTCTTTTATCCTGAGCAAAGGGTCTGAATACTTAGGACCATGTGATATTTCAGTTTTTCTTTTTTAATAAATCTGCAAAAATGTCAACAATTCTGTGTTTTTCTGTCAATATGGTGTGCTGTGTGTACATTAATGAGGAAAAAAAATTAACTTAAATGATTTTAGCAAATGGCTGCAATATAACAAAGAGTGAAAAATTTAAGGGGGTCTGAATACTTTCCGTACCCACTGTAAGTGTTGCCAGTGGACCCCTTTATTTATTCCTTTAGTTATTGCCAATAGCATTGGTAGATGGGATATGTGACATTGCATAAAATCAGTGAGGTTGTGTACAAATTTCACCCTGAATTATTTTAATCGACAATGGGTAGCTTTATCTTTGTTAATTTGCTAGTACGTGACATTAATGTTATTATTAAAGGCTGTTGCAAATGTTAACAATTGATACCTTGGATTATATGAGTAAATGCTTAAATCATTTGGTTATATGCAATAGATGTGGCTTTGAGTGTCTAGAGCTACTCTAGGCTATAAAGAGAGCAAGGACTCTTTGTTGCAAGTCAATTAAAATGCTGAGGTAATGTCTTCTGGGAGTGGCCTTGGGTAATTGCTGCAGTTACCCTGTGCCTTTAAACTGTTAGATGTAAATTCTGCTGAGTGGTAATAGTGTATCAGAGACATTTTTCATCATGTCAGGTACCCTCTATGAATTCAAGGTCATGAATTCTGTGGTCTTGGCATAAAGATGTTGTTCATAGCACAAAAAGCTTGTGTGCATTATTGGACAAAAAAAGCTATATATACTGTAAAGTATAAAATCCCTCAGAATCCTTATATATATATAAGCTATATAATTAAATTTGAAGAAAAAGGGCACTCTTGTCTCCAGGTGGTATCCTTTCATGCATTACCTGGATTTAGAGAATTGCAGAGACATCTTGTGGGAGAGGAGGAATATTACACATACTAGTTTTATACAAGCATGCAAATTATTTTGGGAAAAAATGCTTGCAATGCAAGTTAATGTGTTTGTTTGTTTTTACCAGAATAACTATCTTGTGTTTATGGCTGAGCTCTTCTGGTGGTTCGAGGTTGTTAAGCCGCCATTCGTCCAGCCTCAGGTGTTGAATACTGAAGGTAGACTAATATTACAATAGAATGAATTTTCCAGAAATATTAGCCAATGGTGTTGACATTTGTATACCGACACATTTGTCTTGTCATTTATAGCACCAGCCCCTTCACTGAAAAATTTGCCATATGTGCCCATCTCAAAGGTCACAAAGAGAAGTTTTATGGAACGACAGCCTAGTCCAGACAGACCAAGGTATATCAAAAGTCTCTTTTATTGAAAACTTCCCCCTTCTGCTTAATTTACTTTGAATGCCTGTAGCAGATCAAATTCAAAGGTAAAATTGGATTGATATTCATATTTTTTTTATGTTCATGTTAAAGTCTCCCGCTCCGACCTCAACCACAGACTTCAGGCTCAGGTAAATTTAAAAGGCCTAAAAAATGTTTTATGATAACAAAATTTAAGACTTAAAATGAAATGCACCCAGTACTATATAAGTTATACATGTGTGCTGTGCAGGTGAGGTTAAGAGATCAACCTCAATGTCATTTGTGGAAAGCTTCATGGGTACTTGGCCCAAAGAGAAGAAGTAAGTGCAAGTTCATCTCATTATTGAGAATAAAAGACAAAGTCTGAAACTACATGCCGATTGGATACCATCCTCTCTTCTTTCTTCAGGTCTGCTGCTCAGGGAGTGTTCTTTGAAATCCCACTTGATAAAGAGAGCACCAATCAAACACCTACTGGCCAAGGGATGACTCGGTCTGTCAGCACTGAAGGTTTTGGTTTCAAGATGCCCCACGGCACCAGGGGCATCAAGAGAAACCTGTCCTTTCAGCCTGTCAACGGCAAGAACATGGGCATTGATGAGGAAGTCTGTCCTGACAGCCTGTCAGGAAATAATAATGGTCGTCTAAATGGCTCAGGGCCACCTAGCATCAAAGAGGCCCTTGAGATCATCCACAACTCAGAGAAGAAATCTCAGAGCCCTAGGGCCCATGCGCCCAGTGAGGGCTTCTTTCTTCACCTCCAGAATAAAAGCGATTTGAACCCTGATGCAAAGGATGGCGAGCTAGACTCAGTTTCAGAGTCATCCAAAGGGGTTGCTAGCACATCCACCACTGAAGTAGACACCGGCATCCATGTGCGGACGGAGGACATCCAAGAGACACTAGATGAGGACTCATCCCTAAGGGATTGTACTGTCAGCATGGAGTTTGACACAGATCAAGACTTTGAAGCAAGAGCTTGCCATAGCCAGGGCTCTACAAGCCCATGTCCCAGCAGCCTAAGCAGCAAGTCCCCTGCTGGAAGCACCCCTGCTTTTACTCCTGGGATTAAGATGACCAGTTTTGCTGAGCAGAAATTCCGTAAATTGAATCCAAACGTGGAGCTTAAAGGTGCTGCTTCCCAAAGTACAACACCAGATGGATTAGATCTCGGCATTCCTCACTCTGTTTCCTGGGCTCCTTCACCTGAGGTCAGCCCTGCACATCAGCCATCCAAGGACCCGGCCCAGGCCATGGCTGCGGAAATGGTGCAGCTGCACATGAGACTTGAGGAGAAGCGTCGAGCCATTGAGGCTCAGAAGAAGAAAGTAGAGGCGGCTTTTACCCGACACCGTCAGAAGATGGGACGCAGTGCCTTCCTCACAGTTGTCAAGAGGAAAGGAGTAGATGGCACCTCACCTTCTCAGGAGGACACTCCTAGCTCAGAGGGAAGCAAGACGCCAGCGGAGACACCTCAGACCGTCAAGTCTCTGGTGAAATCTGCGGGTGATGATGGCACATCCGAAGCGGACCTGATGGAATACACACGTTCCATTGAGAAGCTCAATGCTTCCCTGAGCTTCTTGCAGAGTGAGATGCAGCGGCTGGCCCAGCAGCAGGAGGCAATCATGCAGATGCGGGAGCAACAGGCTTGGGTTGTGTCGCCACCTCAACCTTCACCGCAAAAGCAGGTGCAAGAGCTCCGAGGGAGTGGGGCACGCTCTTCTGGGTCTCCCTCACCTGCGGATTCTCCTAGAGCTACGCACTGTTCACCTACAAACCTTAAGAGGAAGTCTGCTTCTTTCCATTCCAAGACACCAAGGACACCCAGACCCAGTGAGCTAAAGATCACTCCCTTCAACCGAGTCCTGACTGTTCTACAGTCGGTGGACAGCATACCACGCTTGAGAAGGTTCTCCCCATCTCAGTCCGTGTCCTGCTCATTTTCTTATTTGGGAAATGAGAAGAAACCACCATCAGGAGTTGAAGCTACAGACAAGGACATAGAACAAGGCCTTGAGTCGTTGTCGATTGAATGTTCTTCTGGTACCATCACCTCCCCAACCAAAGAAACCCAACAGGATGTAACCAAAGATGCTGACTTGTCAGCCAAGGAGCCAGAAGAAAGGGGAGAGGAGAGCAAGAAGGAGAACAGACGAACAGAAGAAAGGGAACAGCTGAAGAAGCCAACAAATGAGATAAAGCCGGTAGTGGAATCTAGTGTGTCGGAAGTTTTGACACAGATCGTAATGGAGACCGTCATTGTCACTCCCACCGAGCCAGTTGATATCGCCCATCAGACCAACAAAAATTTGATTGAGGTTCCATTGTCTGTTCTCAAGCCCCTGGATGGACAGATGTTGCAAGGTGAAGGCGAGAAGGAAACTTCAGGGGAAAATCTGGACGATGAGCAGAAAATGTTCCGTGGATTCTTCTTTAAGGTAGATATGAATGTCAGAAGGTCCTTGTCTTAATCTGTAGATTAAGGAAGCTTGGAAATGAACTCTTCCACTACCACGTGCGAATACTTAGAGGTGAATGCTATCACTATTACTATTGCTTACAGTTAGCACTTTGAATTTAAGATGATTTACCTGTTAAATTTTGGTGTGATCAAATCTTGTCACACCATTGGGGCTATGAACTTGAATGCTACCTTCAATTATGTGGTTTATTGAGAATATTACTTTTCTTGACTTTATTGAGGGCTATGTTGTCTTGGACCAGAAAGCAACCATCTAGAGAACCTTAGCAATGGCCTAGCAATTTGTTAAAACCACATAGTACACCTTAGCAAACAGCTAACAATACCCTAGCAGCTATCCAGAACACTTTAGCATTGTGGTGGAAAGTGCCTGACACATTTTATTAAGAAACTGTTTAAGCTGTTAAGGGCCATAGTTATAACCCAGAATGGTGTATTACCATAGCTTTAGCTCAGGAAAATGCTGCTGTGTGACTATAGTAAACAAAATTATTTTTAGCGTGAACAGTCGCAGAAGGAGGTTAGCTTGGGACAGATCTCTAGAAAATGCAGCTGTTTGATCTAGGTCAGAAAACTAAGTCAAATTAATTATTTTATGGTGTTAGCGTTCTGTAGGGAGTCTGAGAAGTGTTGCGTATCTGGCTCATCCAGACTCGTCACATTAACATCAGTAAATTGCCTTCAGATTCCTTGTTCAGATACTTGATAGACCTGAACATAAGACATTAACAGAGATTCTTAATGTCCATTCTGATAATGTGTTCATGTTGTAAGGATGATATGAAGGAAGAGGACAGCATGGCCATGAAGCGAGCAGCGCTTCTGGAGAAAAGGCTGAGAAGAGAACGGGAGAGCCAGCAAAGGAAACAGCAGCTGGAAGTGGAGCTTGAGCAAAAGAAAGAAGAGGCCAGGTAACACCCAGCCCAGCCTTCAATCACTAAATCTAAACTCCTCCCCCTCGTCTTTAATTTCAATATCTGTCTTTTTCCACAGATTGAAAGCAGAGGAAGACCGCATGAAGAAGGAAGAAGACAAAGCCCGGCGGGAGTTTATCAAACAGGAGTACCTGAGGAGAAAACAGCTGAAGCTTATGGAGGACATGGACACGCTTGTCAAACCACGGCCTATGGGGGCCAAACAGAGAAAACCACGGCCCAAGTCTATCCACAGAGATGTGATGGAGTCCCCCAGGACTCCTGTCAGGGCCATGGCAGGTAAAGGGCCCCCTACTGGCAAAGCCCGACACTGCATGCTTTGTGCTACTCTCAGCCTTTTCCTGTCCAGCTCACTGCATCCCTCTGTATTTCCTCCTAACAAGTACTCTAGAACTTTACTTGCCTAAATATCTATTCGAACCAATTTATTAACTTTCTAACTAATTTCCAACTATTTTCAAAGGACTCTCCCTGAACTAATTTGAATTAATTTAACCAATCTGGCTGAATTCTTTTAAGAATCTTTCTAATTACACTCTTTTGTGTGTTTTAGACAGTTTGAAGGAGTTAGAGAGACTGTTAGCAACATTATTACAGAGAGCTGTACTGTTATGAGGGTAACACAAAGTTTGGCGGGCTTGGTGTTGTCTTGTGTAACTGTGGGTCCTGTCCTGTTTTGTGTTTTACACCCAGGTTCACGACCTCGTGTTTTTTCAGTTTCCAGCCTGTCTCTGGCCTCTCTTGGAGATAATGACAGTGTCAACTCAGATAAGAAAACACAAAGGTAAGAAGCACTTCAAGCAGTCAGCAGAATGAGAATGTGTTTACTTGTGTTTCCCTTCAATTCTATATTTTTCTCTAGCATTACTGTACATTACTAACCCAGTATCCTTTGAATTCTCTGTATTTTTTCCTTTGTATTCTTGAATGTTCTTGCTTCTTAGAAGCAACAGCTTAGCATCTGGCAGTCTTTTCTTCTATTTGAGCTCTCCTAGTGTGAGAAATAGAAGGTCAGTCGTAGTTGGATAAGACTCTGTGCTTCCATCTTCTGTTCAAGAAGAACATCCTGTTTTGCTTTGAGTTTGGCAGCAACACAAGGAATGATCCCATCTTTGAACAAAGATGGCTACTATAGTTCACCCATCACAGCTTTTTTTGTTTCATTTTGTCATTATTAAATCAGAAAATATTTAAGGTCACTAACCTTCACACTGGCACTGAATGGCACTGAAACTTCAAAAACACAAAAATAAAGATCTGCATTTCACTTTTTCCAAGAGGCTTATTTAAAGGCCAAGGAAATTTAAATAAAGTGTGTATATATATATATATATATATATATATATATATATATATATA
>NW_015505260.1:1666487-1691048 GCF_001515645.1 Sinocyclocheilus grahami | reverse complement strand
GATAAAAAAAAAATATAAATAATGTATATATATATATATATATATATATATATATATATATATATATATATTAAAAGCTTCAATTCAGTCACTACTTGATTTTACATAAGACCAGTTGTTGTTAGTAGATGCATTAGCACTATTCTTGTCAGAATCCGATGGATTGCAGGACTCAAGTTTATCATGTCCTCCCAGTAGGCCTGATTCAGCAGACATATATATATATATATATTAAAAGCTTCAATTCAGTCACTACTTGATTTTACATAAGACCAGTTGTTGTTAGTAGATGCATTAGCACTATTCTTGTCAGAATCCGATGGATTGCAGGACTCAAGTTTATCATGTCCTCCCAGTAGGCCTGATTCAGCAGACGGTTGCCTATCGCCCACTCGCTCCAGCAGCCGTAATGGAGAGAAAGACTGGGAAAATGTTTCCACCACATCCTCACTAACGTCTAACACAGAATACACAGGTTAAAATATTAAAATGTTTCACAAAATTTATCGGCTGCAGCTCCACCTCCACTCCACCAGAGGGAGCCTGTATATTAGGTCTGAGCAATACTATCTTCATCTAAGCTTTGAACATACTGAACATAATTAAATGTAATGTAAAAAACATGCTCAGAACTTCAGGTGACAGCTCCCTCTAGAGGACTGGAGGGTGAAAAGCAGACTCCAAAGGTACAATATTTTTTATATTATGATATGACCTTACATAATACCACGTCTGTTTTTTTCCCGCAGGTCCTAAATTATATAAGGAACCCAGTGCAAAGTCAAATAAGCATATAATTCAGAATGCTTTGGCACATTGCTGTTTGGCTGGCAAAGTCAATGAGGGACAGAAAAACAAGATTTTGGAAGTAAGCATGTCCATTTTGCAATTACGACTACTATTGTTGTTTTAATTTTAATATTTAATAATATAGCTATTAAATGCAATGAATGCATTATATTTTATTTAGTGAATTTTAATTTAATTGTGCATTTAATATTTTGTTGCTTTCTGAAACGCAACACATTAAAACTTATTTTATTTTTGGTGTTGCATTTGGTACTGATAACTTAAATAAAAAATGTAAATTAAATTTTATTTTAAAAAGCGTGTCATAATTAAGAGTTTTTTTAATGTAGAAATTCAATTTATTTATTTTTTCCCCATGAAATATATATTATACACTTTATACATTATATTTATTTGTTTTCTCAAGGAAATGGAGAAATCAGGGGCCAACAACTTCCTGATCCTGTTCCGGGATTCTGGCTGCCAGTTCCGCTCTCTCTACATGTACTGCCCCGACACAGAGGAGATCAACAAGTTGGCCGGCATCGGTCCTAAAACCATCTCGCGCAAGATGATCGACGGCCTCTACAAGTACAACTCAGACAGGAAGCAGTTCAGCCAAATTCCAGCCAAGACCATGTCGGCAAGCATCGACGCCATCACAATCCACAGCCACCTGTGGCAGACCAAAAAACCAGGAACGCCGAAGAAAGTAGCGGTCGTGAAGTCCTAGTGTTTCTAAACGCCGGACGTACACAATCTCAATGCACTTGTTTGTACATAATCGAATCCTACAACACTTTTTACACTCTTCCATCAGCTGTCGTTTGGACACACAAGATTGCGAAAATTATGCACAACTGGAATGTAAAACTCTATGGGGTGGCAAATGGATCTAACTCATGTGCCAGACACCCAAGACTGTGTGATTCAAGTTGTTTTACTGCACCGCATAAATGTTGTTTTTATTTAAATGTGCCAAAAAAGGAAAATAATGAAAAGTTGTCATGGATGACCTGTTATTTTAATTTGGTACACTAAAGCACTGAATGTTCTTAGTTTGTACAGAAATCTCGCACATATGTTGACGTGTGGCCTTATGTTGTTTTGTGTCTATATTTTAATCATGTTTTTATTTGATTTATTTTTTACGACTGTCCTGATATGATTGTACGCCCAAGACTGTGTGATTCAAGTTGTTTTACTGCACCGCATAAATGTTGTTTTTATTTAAATGTGCCAAAAAAGGAAAATAATGAAAAGTTGTCATGGATGACCTGTTATTTTAATTTGGTACACTAAAGCACTGAATGTTCTTAGTTTGTACAGAAATCTCGCACATATGTTGACGTGTGGCCTTATGTTGTTTTGTCTATATTTTAATCATGTTTTTATTTGATTTATTTTTTACGACTGTCCTGATATGATTGTACAGCTGCTTATGGAAAGGTTCTCGCATGCATAGCTTGTGATTCTAACAGTTTAGTACTGCAAGGGAATCCTGTCATATCTAGTATACACTAACCAGTGTGCTAATGTGCAGCGAGTGTGTTAGTTTGCAGGCCGAACCCACTTTTGATGGGTTTTAACATTATCTAATGGCATTGATTCACAGCAGGATTGTGAATTCATTTCATTCCGTTCCTGTAGGTGTTTTTGCTTTTTATATACATGTATATATATATATGTATATATATATTTTGGGGGTTTTTTGGACCGACTGATGGAAATGATTTAATCGTTGTCATGGATGACCTGTTATTTTAATTTGGTACACTAAAGCACTGAATGTTCTTAGTTTGTACAGAAATCTCGCACATATGTTGACGTGTGGCCTTATGTGTTGTTTTGTCTATATTTTAATCATGTTTTTATTTGATTTATTTTTTACGACTGTCCTGATATGATTGTACAGCTGCTTATGGAAAGGTTCTCGCATGCATAGCTTGTGATTCTAACAGTTTAGTACTGCAAGGGAATCCTGTCATATCTAGTATACACTAACCAGTGTGCTAATGTGCAGCGAGTGTGTTAGTTTGCAGGCCGAACCCACTTTTGATGGGTTTTAACATTATCTAATGGCATTGATTCACAGCAGGATTGTGAATTCATTTCATTCCGTTCCTGTAGGTGTTTTTGCTTTTTATATACATGTATATATATGTATATATTTTGGGGGTTTTTTGGACCGACTGATGGAAATGATTTAATCAATATTTATCTTTCATGAAAGGTCTTAAATAAGACTAGGTGTTAGAAAACCAAACCTTTCTGTTATATTGTTGGTGCGATTAAAAAAAAAATCAGGTGGATTATCTTTGACTGAATTGTTTGAACGATATTTCTATGGATGAAGATGAATAACATCATGTGCTGGAGTAATAATCATTTTCAGAATACTTTTGTACTGTTATGTATGCTTGTGGTGACTGCTCTGAAGTATTTCCCTGTCCCTGGTCACGCAAAAGTATTAAAAGCAGTTTGCCAAATTATATATTTTACCGGATTATTGGAGCCATTTCCGTTTTTTGCGACTGAGGGCTAAATTGTTTGATTGGTAAATTATTTTAAATAATAAAAATCATTTTTTGACTTGTAAGGGGTTAAGACATGCCGCGTTTTGTACGCCTGGAGTCTGTGTGGCATTTTAAGATGTTACGAGTCGGAATTTTGGTGAAAATATGAAATTTCGTTGGCAAAACAGGTCCATTGGTAACAGTGTAGCGATGAAGAAGTCAACCAAGCAGCTTTTTGTTGGTCAAAGCACTCAATATGGGTGAATCCATTGCGAAATCTGCATGGGAAAATCCTTCGCCCTCAAGCGAAATTCCCAGAATTTAAATGACTCCATTTCGCCAGCAAAAATGTGCCAAACTATGGTAGCTAAATGTGACCACACCTTTAATCATGTTAAAGGGTTAGTTCACCCAAAAAGGAAAATTCTGTCAATAATTACTCACCCTCATGTTGTTTCAAACCCGTAAGACCTTCGTTCATCTTCGGAACACAAATTAAGATATTTCTGATGGAATCTGAGAGCTGTCTGACCCCGCATAGACCGCAATGCAACTGAAATGTTCCCAAGTCCAGAGACGTAGCAAGGAGATCTGTAAAATAATCCATGTGACAACAAAACAGCATAAGTTGTTTACGTCCAGCGGATATTCTCCAAAATGGCACCAGGGTGACGCTGAGGAGACGAATTGTTGAATAAAGTCGTTTTTTTTTTCTTTTGTGCACAAAAAGTATTCTCGTAGCTTCGTATAATTGCGGATGAACCACTGATGTCACATGGTTTATTTTACAGATCTCCTTGCTACGTCTCTGGACTTGGGAACATTTCAGTTGCGTTGCTGTCTATGCAGGGTCAGACAGCTCTCAGATTCCATCAGAAATTCCTCAAATTATCTTAATTTGTGTTCAGAAGATGAACGAAGGTCTTACGGGTTTGAAACGACATGAGGGTGAGTAATTAATGACAGAATTTTCATTTTTGGGTGAACTAACCCTTTAAGGCAGAATGTGGCTGTATACGGGTAGAGGCTTTGTTGCCTGATTGAAAAAAACGGCCTTCCTTTTGTGCCCTTTATTTCAGTAGGAATTGTAAAAATGTGTAATTTTTGGTGCTTGCCTCTCAAAACATAAACTTGCACACCTGTTCTACCATTCAAACATTTCTTGAGTAGTTTGAGTGATGTGTCGGTGTTTGGAATGGAAATATGTGCACAGCCCTGAATACACACTAGCTGACATCTTATATCCATTAGAATGGTAAAGCGAGGGCTATTTAACTGTAAATGAACACTATAGAAAACTGTACAGTGTGTGTTCTCTAATCTCTCTAGCACGTCTTTCTCTTTTATTTTCTTTCAGGCGCTGTGCTGTCATATTGTTCAAGTAACATGTTCGATTTCAATTGCATTTAATAAATTTCGCATGGCCTCATGTGCAGCCTGCTGATTATTGTTTGACATTCCTGAATTTCCCTGATAGCACAAGTACGTCACGGAAACGACTATTTGACTTTTGCACTTACATCTGTAAGATGTATTTTTTAGAGTGTTTGCTCATCTGCAATACGTCTATAGGACGTTTCTTATCAGATGTCGAAGACGATCAGAAAATGTCTTTAAGATGTTTATGATTTAGAAAGTATGTAAACCTGGCATCTATCAGATGTTTGTACACAGCAGATGCTTCCAGGTGAAGTGATCTTTAACAGACATCTTGCAGACGTACGTGTGCTATCTGGGTTGTCATGAAATTTCATCAAAATATGCAACATACTAAAGATGTTGTAGTTACTAGAAATACTGCACACTTCAGTAGAAGTATGAGTGCTAGAATAATAACATTGAATAATATTTTAATAATTTACGAGGATTTCTAGTACTCAAAAGTGCAAATTAAAGAATCATTCTTGAATATTCATGTCTATAGGTCAGGAGAAAAAAATTTAAAATAAAATCTCCTGCAGGTCCATAAACACAGTGTTGAAATAATCTAAGGTGTTTGGAGGCAACGTGAATTTTAGATAATTTCTTGAATTTTCCATCAACACTGTTAAACCATCAATGATTCATAACTTATACAAATAACGATTATTTCATACTAAAATGGTTTAATTTGAGTTTGTATATCATGTTCATGACTCTAAAGCCTTAATGAAAGCGACAATGGATAATTTACCTCAGATCTTGAAAATAACTTAAAGGAAACAAAACCGTTCAAACTTTGAACTCTGTGTGAGCAGTGTATTCCATGACAGACTGTATCAGTCACTGAGTATGTATTTTGAATAATGCTAAAATCGTTTAATAATTCATAATTTGATTGTGTACTTACATATTTCGTTGCCGTGCGTTTGCAGCATATAGGTTTGCAGAGAGAACCCCACGCATACGCCCTTCTGATTGGCTGTAATTTATCAATTTGATTATTAATACATTTTATAAATGTATATTTAAAAAAATAGATAATTTAAATTCATATATGTATTTATTTACTTATTTTTAATTGTACATTTACATTTAAATTTAAATTCTGCCATTCGAAGACACAACTAAATACAAAAATAAAATCAAAGGTAAAAAGTTTAAAATAAAATAATGTGAAGAAGTACACAGATCATCTTCAATAATACAACATCTGATATGTCTATTATCCACCAAAATGCAGATTCGTCACGTGACAATTCTTACGCAAATGAGATTGAGGGAGACGTTAAGTTTGTTTTGATTTATTAATTTACTTACAATAACAATTTAAAATGTATTTACTTTTACGTGTTCACTTTTACATGTATTATTAACTGCATTATATACATTTTTACTTCATAGAGAAAACTTAAATAAATATTTAGTAAAATTGTTAAATCGCTACGCCCATGGCTAAATGCATAGCATTTTAGTAAAACTGCTAACGTTACAGCAGCGGGGAAGATGAACGTGCATGAGTTATTTTACTTAATCCGTGTTATTTTAATGTTTTTTGACCTAAAACATAGAGACTGATGCTAATGTGTCTGCATTCAAGCAAACAGTTGGTGGTTGCCATTGACTTTCATAGTATTTTTTTTTCCTACTATGGAAGTCAATGGCAACCACCAACTGTTTGATTACCAGCAATCTTCAAAATATCTTCTTTTGTGTTCAACATAAGAAAGCAACTCATACAGGTTTGGAACGACATGAGGGTGAGTAAATGACAGAATTTTTATTTTTGGGTGAACTATTCTTTTAAGTACAGTAACGAAGTAAAACTACATCGTTACTGTCCACCACTGGATATTTTACAAAAGCATGAAGCAGCTGACGGGCGACTCCCGACCGGAAGGTGACGTCACACGCTATCGCTCAGGTGATGCTTGGGTGACGCGCACGCACTCAGGACCTTTTACTCTCGAAGCGACATGCTGTCTGAATACACGAGAGGCCTTTATTCAGCCGTTCAAGAGCATTTCTGACATCTCTGGTGAGTTGCAATAATATTTGTTTAGCCTAGTTTAGTAGAATGAAAGACTTAAATACTTAATTAGATGCTAGTCTTGTCTGTAAAGGTGTATTGGCGTGTTTGTTCAGGGTTTACTGTGAATCCCTGTGTATATATCGATCAAGAAAATAATGAATTTAAGAAGAAACGACAACGAAATAGATGCCTAATACACAATATATATTATATTTCCACATTTAAAACGGCTCCAAAAGTATTGGAGACTTAAAAATGTCTAAATGTCATTACATTTGATACAAAACATCAGACCAAGTTGCATTAATTTTGAAGCGCAATAGCATAAACATGAGTCTGGAGCATTTTTAATGATAAGACAATGTATGGGTTGTTCAGAATGAGGCTGAAAAGTGTTCACTTTGTGGTTGTCAGATGATGCTGTTCATAGTTAATGTGATGAAATTCACCTTTGGTTACTTTAGTAAGACACCTGTGAGGACTTGAGATGCACTGACTTCATATACACTAAAAATCACCAGTTGATTAAATGTAATTGCAAAAATACCTCAGAAAAACATTTGTGTGATATTTTGTTGTCTAATGCGTTGAAATAGACACATTTTAAGCAGGGCCACTGTAATGTGAGACATATCACACTTAAAACACTGAGATAAACTCAACAGCTTCTCAAGTCGTGCTCAGACTTGCCTGAACGCTAGAAGGGAATGCTGCTTTTTCACGCCCGTCTGTTTACCCAAGTCTTCATGTGGTGCACTTACTCACTTACCTGCACTTTCAGCCTGAATACAATTTATTGTTACTGTCTTGATTTGCACAATATATGCTATAGTAGTGCTACGATTGCATTTTTGTTGTTGTTGTTTTACAAAGAGCTTTAAGCTTTAACTGATGAGTGCCACCTCCAGCATTCACAATAATAAAGCATATTTGTTTCAGCGAATTGAGTGAACAAAGGCCTAACCCCATGAACTGGGTGTGTTTTCCAATGTAAAAGTGTTTCGCAATAACAGTGACACATGGAGTGTCATTGGAAAGCTGCAGGTTAATGAATCACTGAGTGTTACTTCAACCTCAACCACTTGAATACTCGGGAACCATTATCTTAAAGGTCGATTAAAAAGGCCTATATTTATACTAGAAGCTGGAATTACCAGTTGTGCAAATTAGCAGTATGACATAACAGATATTAAACTGATTTTCTAGATTTAACCTTTGTAATGCATGCAGTGTCATGAGGGTCTACAGATATGCTGTCATTTATATCATTTCCTGTTTCCTGTTTTTTTTTCTTTGTGCATGTTGTTTGTACCTTTGAATTTGACAAAAAAAATAGAATAAAATAAAAATAAGATAATAAATTAAATTTCATATTATTTCATAATAATAAAATATGTCAGACTGCTTTGGGTTTACTTTTCAAGAATTGCATTACTTTAATGAGGTCAGGCTCTCAAAAAGTATATAACAATTTGGATATAGATTTATCGGCCAACATATCGGTTATCGGCTTTCAAACATAAAGAATAATCGGTTATCGGTATCGGCCAAAATTTTCATATCGGTGCATCCCTACCTTTTTTGCTTCATAATGATATCAGTGCAACTGTGTCACCCTGACAGTTTTTACTTCATTTCCCCAAAAATATTACAGATATTTTTAATTCATTTCTTCATCAATCTTAGAAGAGCTGCATTTAGGTAATTTTATTTACAAATTGATTTAAAATTTTATGATTTCATTAATTTATTTAAAAAAAAATTTTAATGATAAATTACTAATAAAAAAAATGAGTGCCTCGATTTATTATTTCAAACCTTTTTAAAAATTATAATCATTATTATTAGTAGTAGTTTATAGGTAATGCTACAGATATATCATTATATATATGTTAGGTAGCAATTAAGTATTTGAATAAATAAATAAGTACCTTAATTATTATTATTATTATTATTATTTTACAGTTAGTGCTATAAAATTCCTTAAAATTTTGACATCCAAGAAATAACATCACTTTCTACACCATGATAGGAAGTTAATTTAAATATGTAGTGTTGAGTTCATCCAGTTCAGTCTTCAACCCTATTACCTAAGTTATTGTTAGAATAAATGATCAAAAAAATATTTTTATTTATTTATTGTTTGTTTGTTTGTATAAACGTATTGCTAGAAAATAAAAAAAAATAAAAAAAATTTGATTGTTTAGATTTTTTTTTTACATGTCCCAAATTTTGGTAACAGGGTTGAGAATTTTCAATCCCCATAGAAAATGAATGGAAATAAAACTACACGCATATTGTTTACAAATATATTTAATATTTACTTTGACCTCCTGAAGTTGATGATCCTTTTTTTTTTTTTAAAGAGTTAAAAGTTTAACTCTATTTGAACCCTGATCATTGAACATCTCCACCCTGAGAGCAAATGAACAATTTCAATTGTTACAATGTAATTCATAGTTATAATGCTTCAATGACAAATAGATAAGGCATTGTTATTCATTGTGCATGTATGTTTTTGTTCTTAGATAACCATGTGATTACATTTAAAGAGGAAGGTGTTTGGAATTACTCCACAATGCTGATTAGGGAGGATCTGGGTTTGCTGGTGTTGGGGGCGAGAGAGGCCATCTACGCCCTTGACATAAACGATATCTCTGTTGCCAAGTCGAAGGTGCCGGTTTGGTTTCCTTTCCTTTATCCCTTGCCAACAATACAACAGAATTCTTTGACCCCGTTTCAAAACGGCACGTATGTATAGTCTGTATTGAATTTTCTCCACCCATCAGGTGCCTTGGAAAGTTACAGAGGAGAAACAAAAGGAGTGCACCTCTAAAGGAAAACATCCTGACGTGAGTAAACATCTCTGGAACTCCCACACATGCTCACTAACACATCAACATATGCAAGCACTCTGAACAAGGGAAACCATTTGAGCCATCTGATTGATCATCTTTTCAGATCGACTGTCGTAACTATGTACGGATGCTGCATCAAATGAATGACAACTTGATGTACGCGTGCGGGACAAACGCCTTTAGCCCAACCTGTGATTACATAGTAAGTTTTAATTGAATAATTAAAAATAATAAATATGTATATTTTTGTTGTGAAAGAATATTAAAATATAAAGACAACAAAATTAAATAATTGTTTCAGAAATCTAAAAAACTCACAGTTTTGCATCTCGTAATCTATCACTTTCTTCCTGGTATGTATGAGATTAGGTTTCATGTGATCCATCGGTTGGTAGCGTCAGACTGTTACAAAAAACACCTTGTTCATTGTGTTTGAACAGACGTACGGTGATGGGCGGCTGAAACTGGAGGGAAATCAGGAAGACGGGAGGGGGAAATGTCCTTTTGATCCGTTCCAGAGATCCTCTTCCGTCATGGTTGGTATGTATGTCTTTCTTGCAGATTTAGGATAGTTTAAATGGATTGTGGTGGAAAAATTATATAATTTATTCTTTTATTTTGTTTTGTTTTGTCACAGATCAAGACCTCTATTCTGCCACATCCTTAAACTTTCTGGGTTCGGAGCCGGTCATTCTCCGCACCTCTCCCATTCCACTGCGGACAGTGTTTAAGAGCTCTTGGCTCAATGGTATGTCAGACGTTATGACAAAACTTCATCAAGAAAACAAAGACTAATTACAGGCTTTAATTAGTACATTAGTAAAAGGCGTTGTGTTAAATCCTATTTTTTTATTTAGTTGTAATAACAGAACATGTCATATCAATTATATAATTTGATTAACAATTAAGTTTAAAGATTATTTTGACCTTTTTAGTAAAAAAAAAAAATTAGTCAAAAAAAGGTAACTTGTTCAAAACTGCAAAATGGCATTAACATAAGAAATTTGTCTCAGAATCAGTGTTATTTTATTATTATTTACATGCTGTTGCAGTATAATTATTTTGAATGATCTTTTTTAAATGTTTGAATTATCTTTATATTTTCCATTTTCATTTTAGTTAAGTTTGTTATTGTTGCATGCTTTTGTCAATATGTTTCTATTTCAGCTTAAACTTATTTCAGTTAGCTGCCAAGGCTACATTTGCTTTTTTTTTTCTCAAGTTTTTAGGTTCTTTTTTTAAGATTTCATCTTCTATTTATTTCAGCTTCATTTTAATTACCAAAACAATTTAGTTAGTTTCAGTTACCAATAGTTTAATTGTATCTACACCTCAATATCAACACTGCTCTGAACAAAGTGAAAGACACATTTTTTTACCCACTCAAGAGCCAAACTTCGTCTACATGGACGTGGTCCCAGAAAGCGAGGACAGTCCCGAGGGTGACGATGACAAGGTCTACATGTTCTTCAGTGAGAACGCTGTGGAGTACGACTTCTACAACAAGCTTGTGGTGTCGCGTGTTGCTAGAGTCTGCAAGGTAACACTTCACTGATCCCTTTACCTTGGCATATTTAGCCCTGATCTTATAAAGACATTTCATTTTCCCCTGTTCTACAGGGTGACATGGGTGGTCAAAGGACCCTCCAGAGGAAATGGACCTCTTTCTTGAAGACTCGTCTGGACTGCTCTCTCCCTGAGCCCAGCCTGCCCTACATCATACAGGACGTCTTTCATGTCCGCCACAAGAAATGGAGGAAAAGTGTCTTTTACGCTGTCTTCACCTCTCAGTCGTAGGTTTTGTCCTTTTTTTCAGACATTCTGTATCTGAATTCGCTCATTTGTTCAGTTATTCACTGTTTACCATATAGTTCACTAAATAGAGTAACGGTGCGGTGACATTAGTGAAATTTCCACAAAGTTTTAACCAGGCAGCTTTTTGTTGGTCAAAGCTCAGAGTCTGTGAGAACAAGTTGAGCCCATTATGAAATCTGCATGGGAAATCTTGCACCTTTGCCTGATTCCTTTTGAAATCACTGTATTTCGCTCATGAAAAAATTGCAGAACAAATATAAATGTGACTGCACCTTAGAAATGACTGAAAATGAATGATTTTGGACCAGGGTTATTATAGTTAAATAAAATAAACCATACAAAACATATTCTGTTACTTGAAAAAAAATGATTATAAATATCAATTAATTAATTTGTTAGTTGCCATAATATATAGAAAAACTAACAAAACAACAAAAACCTTAAAATTAAAATATAAACACAAAAATAAAAACCCTATAAAAGTATCTCAGTGATACAAAAATAACACTGATTTATAAAGGCGGAACAGTCCTTTATAATTCCCACCTGACTGTTCACACTGCGACATATTTCCAGTTTTGAATCTAATTTCAAACCACATTTGAATTCGGTGTGAATTCTAAAAATTGGACTTAATGAGTTTTGTTGCAAAAATTGTATTAAAATAAAAATAGTACAACACCTCATCCGCACGTCAGTGCATCAGTATAAAATAGCTGCAGTTTATGATGTACTGCAGGTCTGACTATGTAAAGGATACGAGTCACGTGTCAATTAGATCTGATGAATGGTAGGACTGATAATTAAAGGATTGTCTGCCTCTTTCCTCCAATTTAGTCACAGTTTTGGTATTGTATTTTTAGCCTATTAAAGATGATGATCTGTTTATGTATGCAGGAGCTCAACAGATCTGTCTTCGGCAGTATGTGCGTACAATGTGACCGATATCAGCGAGGTGTTCTCACGTGGCAAATTTAAGACAGAGGTGAATGTGGAAATGTCTGATGTGAAGTGGGTCATGTACAACGGAGAGCTTCCTGTCCCTCGACCAGGAGCTGTAAGTGGTTGTTAGTGGTCTTACGTAGTCTTATAGGGGATTCATGCAATTTTTTGTTATTTGTTAAATTGTACTGTGGAGAACGTCAAAGAATACTGATAAAATCCAAAAGACATGGATTTCATGGAATATTTTAATGTAATCTGGTGGTACAAAACAAACAAATAAATAAATATTCAAGCCTATATATATGTGTGTGTGTGTGTGTGTAAGTAAACAGTATGCGAGTAGTTTTATTTGCATTCATTTTCTATGGGGATTATAGTTTTTTTCTACAATTTTCTTTTAACAATTTATTTTTCTTATTTTAACTATGCTAGAATATGTTGCAAGTAACAGGGTTGCAAATTAAACTACTAGTTAAATGGTATCACAAATTCTGTCAGTTACATGAAAACCAAATATTTTTCATAAAGCAAATATTTGTTGTGTGTATATATATATGTGTATATTTTCTTCTGAAAAAATCTATCTTATTTTGATCTGCTGATACTCATCTTTGCAGTGTATCAACAATGCAGCAAAAAGTGCAGGAATAATGCGGTCGCTGGACCTCCCTGATAAAACCCTACAGTTCATCCGAGACCATCCCCTCATGGACGACGCCGTCCGTCCAATCACAGGCAAGCCCCTGCTGCTCAAGAGAGGTCCGCTGTTGACCCGTCTCGTTGTAGACGATGTATCCGCATCGGATGGACAGTCCTATCCTGTGGTGTTTGTTGGCACAGGTATGATTCCTATTCGCCTCTAGGGCAGAGCAGCTCTTTACTGTCGGTTAGAGGGTGTGTGTGTGTAAACAGTTGTTCACAGGAATGTTAATCTTACTTTGGACTGTGCCGTTTAAATTACAACCTATTGAATTTGTGGTTTTTACGTTAAATAATGTTGGATATAGAAAGATTTTTTTTGTAATGCAAGTCAATTGTTTTCTGTTTTCCATCAGAAAACGGTTATGTGCAGAAAGCAGTGAACTATGATGGAGAAATGCACATTATTGAAGAAGTAAAACTGTTTCAGAACGCTGATCCAATTGACGTCTTAAGACTTCACCAGAATCAGGTACGCAAAACTGGGACTGGGTATAGATTTTGATTTTAATTACTTTCAAATTCAGAGGCCCTCGATTTGAATTTGATTCATTTTGGTATAATTAAGTTGTAAAATAAGAGATTCTCTCTCTGTTACTGCTATATATATATATATTTGCTGATTCAATTATATTCAAATTCGCAGTCTCTCGGTTTGATTCTATTCTGAGTCATTTGGGTTTATTCAGTTCTAATGTTCATTTTGCTTATAGATGAAAGATTCTCTGCTAATGCTCTATAGATTTGCTGAATCAGTTATATTTAGATTCACATACTCTCAATTTGATTTGATTCTGATTCATTTGGGTATAATTAAATTGTAATGTCTGTTTTGCTTACATAGAGATTCTCTCTCTGTTAATGCTGTATTTGCAGATTTGTATATAGATTATATTCAGATTCACAGGCTCTCGATTTGATTGTGATAAATTTGGTGTTATTCACTTATGTCTATATTCTTTGTATGAACGATTCTCTCTAATAATGCTGTATATCAGGGATGTATATCAGAGCCACAGCCCTGCAAAGTTCAGCTCCAACCCTAATTAAAACTCACCTGCCTGTAGCTTTCTAGTAACCTTTCAGACCTTGACTAGCTTGTTCAGGTGTGTTTGATTAGGGTTGAAGCAAAACTCTGCAGGGCTGCAGCTCTCCAGGACCGACGTTTGCCACCCTTGCTGTATATACAGGTGCATCTCAATAAATTAGAATGTCATGGAAAAGTTCATTTATTTCAGTAATTCAAAACAAATTGTGAAACTCGTGTATTAAATAAATTCAGTGCACACAGACTGAAGTAGTTTAAGTCTTTGGTTCTTTTAATTGTGATGATTTTGGCTCACATTTAACAAAAACCCACCAATTCACTATCTCAACAAATTAGAATACTTCATAAGACCAATAAAAAAATATTTTTAGTGAATTGTTGGCCTTCTGGAAAGTATGTTAATTTACTGTACATGTACTCAATACTTGGTAGGGGCTCCTTTTGCTTTAATTACTGCCTCAATTCGGCGTGGCATGGAGGTGATCAGTTTGTGGCACTGGTGAGGTGGTATGGAAGCCCAGGTTTCTTTGACAGTGGCCTTCAGCTCATCTGCATTTTTTGGTCTCTTGTTTCTCATAAGGCTGTGGTTCTCTCGGTTGGTTGTGCATCTTTTTCTTTCACACTTTTTCCTTCCACTCAACTTTGTTAACATGCTTGGATACAGCACTCTGTGAGCAGCCAGCTTCTTTGGCAATGAATGTTTGTGGCTCCTTGTGAAGGGTGTCAATGATTGTCTTCTGGACAACTGTCTGATCAGCAGTCTTCCCCATGATTGTGTAGCTTAGTGAACCAAACTGAGAGACCATTTTGAAGGCTCAGGAAACCTTTGCAGGTGTTTTGAGTTGATTAGCTGATTGGCATGTCACCATATTCTAATTTGTTGAGATAGTGAATTGGTGGGTTTTTGTTAAATGTGAGCCAAAATCATCACAATTAAAAGAACCAAAGATTTAAACTACTTCAGTCTGTGTGCATTGAATTTATTTAATACACGAGTTTCACAATTTGAGTTGAATTACTGAAATGAACTTTTCCACGACATTCTAATTTATTGAGATGCACCTGTATTTGCTGATTCGATTATATTCAGATTCACAGGCTTTTCATTCTGATTCATTTGGGTTTAATTCAGTTCTAATTAGGCCTGGGCGATAAAACGGTATCGATATTTATTGACGGTACACCATCATCGGTAACGATAGAAAAAATGTTTTTTAGTTAGTTTCACGCGTTTTCATTTAAAGGCGTGTTATGAGTGACAAGCAGACAGCCAACAGAACACACAAACATGCTGAAATGAGTGCCGTGCCTGCCTGCGAAGAGGAGAAGTCGTCGAATTTAAAATAAAAATTTGCATTCAAATGAAAAAAACGGTATATTTGAATTTTAGGAGTGCGTCAGGAAGCCTTATCAGTGGCGCTCGAGTTGCGTTGAGGATGATGTTGCATTTTAATGTTTTTTTTTTTAGTCTATATCCAGTTGAAACCACAAGATGCGCCGCTGCTGCATTTTCCATTCAAAATATTAGAGAACTATAGAAGCTCAATGCGGAGAAGATATTGGTTAGGTTAAAACAGAAACCAAGCCATTCACACAGAACGCATATTGAGTGCATTCTTGAGACGCACAACTATGACTGTTGCACTCATGTGAAGAGAAAGCCATGTAAGAGAGGTTCAACTTTTAGAAAACGTCTTGAGAATTTGTGGGGTTTTTATTCCATTCCACTGCATCTCATATGTTTTTACATGCAATCGTGTGATCGGCGCTTTGGCTATTTGTATTAAGCTATGCATAAATACATGATGCTGTTTTGTTCATTATTGTTTATGCAATTTACAAGAAATCATATTTGATTTATAAATATTAGTTTAGACGTCATGTTCTTTTTTTTTATAGACTAGCTATTTTCATTGCATTGAATAAACCATTTAATGAGGTGCATTATTTTGCTCATTGCGCCCTCCTGTGGCCTCAGGAGACAGGCCAAATGTTTCCTTAAAGGGGTCATATGATGCGATTTCAATTTACTAGTTACAAGCTCTTGGTGCATAAAGAAGATCTGTATAGTTGCAAAGACTAAAGTCTCAAATCCAAATAGATATTCTTTATAAAAGTTCAGAGTCAGCCACACCTACCTAAAACGGCTCGTTCTAACACGCCCCCACATATCTACCTCATTATGTGGAAAGATTTGCATAACGTAGCCCAAATGTTCACACAAAGAAAGAAGGCCGTAACTTTTATTCTCACTGTAGTATTATTGCCGCTTTCCGCCATGTCCTGAAGACGCTGTGTGCTTCGTTGTGAAAGCGAAACTACTTTGTTTGAACGTCCAAAAGAGGACGATATCCGCTTCATCATGCATAGTAGACTACAATGCCGGCAGTTCTGACTCACAGTCTGTGAGTACGTTTTCATTTAAAGGATTTGCCACTGATGATTCAAACGCGATGATTCAAATTTTTGAGCAGTGTGGAGTAGCACTTGTTGTTTGTCATTTCTCTGATCACAAATGCAGACAGGGTTTTATGTTTACGCGGCGCAATGCAACGCAACGCGTAAAAAGACAGTATAAGTCATTATAATCCGTAATTATGTCTCCACTGGATGCAACAAATGCCTCGTTTGTAATGGCTTTTAATGTTTTTGTCTCGTCGCTCCGGCCGGACACGGCATCAACAGTATGGTGAGGGGCGTAACATTTCCGTCTCATGCTTGAGGTATTCAGCCAATCACAACGCACTGGATAGCTGGCCAATCACAGCACACCTCGCTTTTTCAGACCGATGAGCTTTGTAAAAATCAACACGTTTCAAAAAGGCGGGGCATAGAGGAGAAACAATAATGTACAGTATGTGGAAAATAATGTGGTTTTTTTTACTTTAAACCGCATAAACACATTTCATTACACCAAATACACCAAATAATGTTCTTTTTAGCAGCATCATATGACCCCTTTAATGCTTATTTAATCTGCATATAAAATATAAGAAAGGAGATATTTGTTTCAATTTTAATTTATTTAGTTTTATTTGTTATTTTGTTTAAGACTATTAAAATAAGTTGTTTGTCTTAACAAATTTGGTAAATTAAAAATACAGTGGTTAAATTTAAACCTTTTTTTCTACTGCTCTGTTTAAGAAAGGTTATAAAAAAATTGACAATAATTATCGATGAACGATATGAAACATTATATTGTGATAATTTTTTTGTTATATCGCCCAGCCCTAGTTCTAATATCCATTTTGCTTACATATGAAAGGAATTTTCTTTCTGCTAACACTATTATAAAGGGCACTGATTCAAAATTCATAATTTTGAACTATTATTTAAAAGAACTGGCTCATTTATTTCGGGAAATGGGCTACACCGATTGTGCTGTGTTTCTGATTCACTAAAAAGAAATGGTCAGTTGTTAAACTACATGGTCATGTTTGTTTTTGTGTCCTTAAAAGACACAATAAAAGCATAATCAGAAAAAATTTATAAAAAGCATAATTTTCACATAATAACAGTTATTTTTGTAACAACTCTGATTGGCAATTGTTAGAAAGACAAAGTGAAGGAATATTTTGTTGCATGTTTATCATGAAAAAAATGCATGAATCAGCATGAGTTGTTTGTTTTGTCCAGTTGTATGCAGGCTCTGCGTCTGGGGTTGTTCAGATGCCCGTCAGCAGCTGCAGTCGTTATTTTTCCTGTGTGGACTGTGTGCTGGCTAGAGACCCTTACTGTGCCTGGGACGCCACAGTGCAACGGTGCTCTAGAGTACCCACATCACCTGAGAATGATAAAAGGTAAAGCACTAAAGTGCTCACACACAAGTACAACCCCATATCAAGGACAAATTGCAAAAAACATTTTTTTTTTTATTTGCATGTGTGTATATATATATATAAAATCATTTACTTACCCTCATGTCATTCCAAACCAACATGACTTGATTTTCGGAACACAGGAGGAGATATTACCAATTTAAAATGTAAAAACTTTGCTTGTATTTTCATGTTTTTTTGGAGCTGAGGGTTAGTAAAATATTTATTTAAACGTTTTGCATTTCTAAAATCTACTGGACTATATGTAAGTGTGTATAAACAACATATGCTAACAGTTAACATTTTTGCATTTCAGCAATCTGATACAAAGTCTAAAGGACGGGGATGCCACTCGATGCCCAACAACAGGTATTTATCAACTTTTTTCTGATTCAATATTAAAGGAATGGTTCACTCAAATGTACTCACCCTCAGGCCATCCAAGGGTTTGTTTCTTCATTGGAAAAGATTTGGAGAAATGTAGCATTACATCACTTGCTCAGCAATGGATCCTCTGCAGTGAATGGGTGCCGTCAGAACGAGAGTCCAAACAACATGATAAAAACATCACAATGATCCACACGAATCCAGACCATCAGTTAACATTGTGTGTTTGTAAGAAACAAATCAATCATTAAAACATTTTAACTTTAAAACCGTTGCTTCTGGCCATAATAAAAGACTGTAATCCATAATAACACTTCCTGCAGTGAAAAAGTCCATCTCTTGTTGTCCTCTCACATCAAAATCATATTTTGTTCAGAGCTGTTTTGGACCGTTTTTGCTTGTAAGTGGTGCTTGATCTGTGCATATTTCTCCCGATTCAGCCTATGTGACTTTTTCACTGTAGAAAGGAATATTATGGATAGAGGATTCGTATTTTAGCTGGAAACGGCGGTTTAAAGTTAAAAACATCTTCATGATGGATTTGTTACAAACACACAGCTGTTCACTTCACAAGTTGTTAATTGATGGATTGGAGTGGTGTGGATTACTTGTGGATTATTGTGATGTTTTTATCAGCTGTTTGGACTCTGACGGCACCCATTCACTGCAGAGGATCCATTGGTGAGCAAGTAATGTAATGCTGAATTTCTCCAAATCTGTTCAGATGAAGAAAAAACTCCTCTTGAATGGCCTGAGAGTGAGTACATTTTTAGCATTTTTCATTCTGGTGTGAACCTTTCCCTTTTAAAATCAGGGCTCTATTTAACATGTTTTTCACTTTTTCAGCTCCAGTGGAACCAAAGATCCGCACCCTGGTGCTGGGAAACAACATTAGGTTGCTGTGTCATCCAGACTCTAACTTGGCCCAGGTCATCTGGAACTTTGCTGGAAAGCCACTCCCCTACTCAGACAGGAAGTATACTATTTATAATGAAGGCATCCTTGTCTACAATGTTTCTGCCGCTGATGCTGGACGCTACACCTGCACGTCAGTTGAGCGGGCGAAAGGGAGAGACTACACCCAAACGCTGGCCATTTATGACTTGCGTGAACAATCAGCAGCAGTTGTGACAGATAAGATTAAGACCACATTGGGAATCCTTTCTGAAAGCTACACAACATCATCAGGTTTGCATAAAACAGAAGAGCCTCCATCATATTCAAAAAATCTGAGCAGTGAGAGCAAATGGATAGTAATGCAAGTAGCATTGGCCGTGCTGTCTGTTATGATGGCATGTCTGCTGATCTGGAACCTGTACATGGGCCACATCTCTCCGTTTATGTGCTGTGGGAGACAATCAATCAAAAATCCCAGGAATCTTCCAGAAAGGGAATACATGCACACAGGAAATGATGCTGTGGACAGTAAACAGCAAATGGTCAGGCTGTGTGTCACAACGAACAGTGGTCTAGAAGCCACTAGCTTCCACAGGAATATCACCAATGGGGATACACCAACGGACATTTGTATTTTTAAGTACATTACAGACGAGTCTGAGATTTAAGAATTCGATTTTTTTTTTACATTATGATTTTGTATATTTTATACCTATTTATTTTTATTAATAAAAAAATTAATCGTTTTTTTTTGTGCAGAATTAGTTTAAAATGCAATGCAAGTAGAATTAAAACTAATTGAAATTCAAAGAAATGTATACATTAAGTAAAAAAGCAAGGTTTGTCAAGACAACCTGTGAACAGCTTTTTTAGAAAATGTATACATTTGCTGCCCTATCAAGAAAAACTAAGGTAAACATCCTACCAATTAGTAGCTGCATACAAAATAGCACTAACTGAGTAGCTATTACATTTATGTAATATGTCGCTCTTTGCAACATTCACTCTCAGTAAGAGTACAGAGCATGCAAGTCAGTATTTTTTGGTGCCATGACCCGGTGTTGTACTCAAGTACACATTACTTAACTAGGTCT
This sequence comes from Sinocyclocheilus grahami, assembly GCF_001515645.1. NCBI lineage: Eukaryota > Metazoa > Chordata > Actinopteri > Cypriniformes > Cyprinidae > Sinocyclocheilus > Sinocyclocheilus grahami. The sequence goes on along the minus strand of NW_015505260.1, from coordinate 1,670,731 downwards.
ATTCTCTCTCGGTTTAACCTCAATTAATACTATGACTTTGGACATACTATTAATTTGGCCTACTATATATTCAGAAAGTATTCATATTCAAAAGCAAGGAGCAACTAAAATGTAAGCAACTTCAATCTGAAAAGGAATGTTTTTATTGAAATAAACTTCGTTAGAGAGCCAGTCTGGTCACATTTTAGATACAGGATTGTTAAATACTTTGGCTACACAAGGCCAGTCATGGAACATTTCAAAATCAGCCTCCTTTGGCTTGGTGGAGGGAGATCTTAAACGAAAACTAATAAAGATCAAGTCACATGTTCATATTGAGTGCCTCCTGCCAACCACATTTGTAAACAATACGAAGCACAATTACTGAAATGATACAAGGATTAAATGCAAAGTAATACATATTTAGAAGCCAGTATTAATAACAGCACAGGATGTAGCCACATCCACCAATAGAGTTGTAGCACTTGAGGGAAACTTGAAAGCTATTAGTTCACACATGCATAATTTGCATGAAGAATTAAGGCGGTCTTCATTTCGAAGATGTGAAAAGCTTTAAACAGAAAAGAAAGCAGGCACAAGATGTGTTTGCAAGAAATATTCTCAGTCATAGATCTTTAAAAAAATCTTTTGCAGTTTAAAAAGGGTGTGTCATATGCAAATCATACCATTTACAAAGACATCTAATTCATGCTTGTGGATCTTGAAAGTCTGAACGAATAATTAACCGCAGTTTGAAATGAATTGCAGAAGCACTGATGTGGACATTTCTTGAGGTAAATGGAAAAGCTGCCATGATTTAGAAAAAAGTTTTGACATGCTTTTTCCTCTTTAAAAAAATCACTTTCGCTAAAACGGTAATGTGATTGTACGGAATACAGTCATATACAGTATATGCATATGTCCAATAGAGTTGTAGCACTTGAGGGAAACTTGAAAGCTATTAGTTCACACATGCATAATTTGCATGAAGAATTAAGGCGGTCTTCATTTCGAAGATGTGAAAAGCTTTAAACAGAAAAGAAAGCAGGCACAAGATGTGTTTGCAAGAAATATTCTCAGTCATAGATCTTTAAAAAAATCTTTTGCAGTTTAAAAAGGGTGTGTCATATGCAAATCATACCATTTACAAAGACATCTAATTCATGCTTGTGGATCTTGAAAGTCTGAACGAATAATTAACCGCAGTTTGAAATGAATTGCAGAAGCACTGATGTGGACATTTCTTGAGGTAAATGGAAAAGCTGCCATGATTTAGAAAAAAGTTTTGACATGCTTTTTCCTCTTTAAAAAAATCACTTTCGCTAAATGGTAATGTGATTGTACGGAATACAGTCATATACAGTATATGCATATGCATTCTACATGATTCCGTGATTTGATATGCAACTATTCTGATTTCATTCTCAAGCAAGTCAATGGAATGATAAGAAAAATCAAGGCTCAGATGAACTGAGATGAATTCATCAACTTAATAATGTACTTTTTTTGCTATTTTTATACTAATGGTCCACCGTTTGCCTGTCATTTTGAGAATAATATGTGTTGAGAGTCTTTAAAAAGGAGCAGTTTGCTTATTTGGCTTGGTTATTTAACCTTCTGGGTGGCGATTTGTCAGAATTTGCACCCAAAAAAGTGGTTTGACATTTTTGATCATCCTTCACATTAAAGTGTTCAAAAGATTAACTTGAACAAACTATTTGGGTTTATACACATTTTTTAAGGAGTGATTTAACATTAGATATTTTTGCTATACATGTAAAAAAAGAAAAATGTTTTTAAACAAATCAGTACAAATGCAAAGCAACTATTCACCAGTCCACGATCTGGTCAAAGTGTTTTCTCGGCACAAAATAAAGGGTAACGTCCCACTGCAAACTGCCCCTTTAATGTTAAGACAAGCAGTGGTACTCTGGCTCCATCTGTAGTTCAGAAAAAGTATCACCAGGGTCCACTCTCTGGGTAATTGGGCACAGTGGCTGGATACTGGGGCAGACTGGGGCCGGTTTCAGAGATGGCTTTGAATCCTGCTTCCCTCACAGGGCCACTTTTCCAAGCGCCTGTGCTCCATTCTTCCTGTGCCTGCTGAAAACTGCCTCCTCCACCGCGATACAGTCGATGAACCTATTAGGGGACAGGAGTGATGTCACACATTGCTCTTTCATTTTGATTTAAGGGTTTATTCATTAAGGGTCGTGTGTGTATATGCAAATCATACCTTGATGAGAATGAACACCATTAGAACTGTATCTATGGTAAAGAGCAGAGTACAGATGAGCATGAATATAGCCGAGGCTACATTCGTGCCGAAAAACATCATTGTGGCAATCCAGCCACTGCAAAAAGATAAAAATATGGAAGTATTAAAATACCCACACAAAGACAAAATTTATTGAGTTAAGCTCAATCAACAGAAAGAAATAAGAAGTCAGTAAGATTTTTTATATGGTTATTTGAAAACAGTAATATTGTGAAATATTATTACAATTTTAATTAAATTATTTTATTCCTATGACGAAAAGCTGAATTTTCAGTATCATTTCTCACATGATCCATCAGAAATGATTCTAATATGCTGATTTGATGCTGAAGAAACATTTATCATCAATGTTGAAACTGTTATGCTGCTTAACATTTTGAAACGGTAATACATTTTTTAAAATCATTAATAGAAGGTTCAATAGAACAGCATTTATTTGAAATAGAAATGTTTTGAAGCTTTATAAATGTCTTTGTAGTCACTTTTGATCAATTTATTTTGTCCTTGTTGAATAAAATTATTCAGTTCTTACGGACTTCAAAACTGTAGTGTTGAAAGGCCAAAATGTGAAGTTTGTATCTTTTTTTAAAAGCATTTACTTCATCAGTTGTCATCAGGACACTGAAGTAAAAATATAGGATGTAATCTATCAAATTAGTCGCAAATTACCACGTATAATAATTAGGTTTTGTAGTTTGTAGCTAGAAAAATGCATCTACTGCCTAGTCCTATGAACTTCCATTTTAAGTGAGCCAAAATTATTTGTTGTGGTAATTGACATTAAACCACAAATGATGTTAACTGAACTCATATTCAGTGGCAGAACCAGTTTCATCCATGGGGTGGCCAAGGCTACTTCAGAGGGTTCACAGACAATGAAAGAAAATTAGTGTTTAACCCTAACCTGGCATCAAAGGAGCATGATTGCTTATTAGAGGTAGAAGTGATAATTCACATAACCATGAGCTCTTCAATGTGGCAAAGTAACCCTTTTCGGACGACACATTAACTAAATATTCCTATACTGTACTGTACTTACGACACTAGGCTAAATGTGGAACGATATTGTCTCTCTTATGTGATTAACTGTATTGGACAAAAGGTTTCTCAACTCGTGGGTCATGACCCCCAGTCAAAGAAACATCATCAACAACAAAAAAAAACTTAATTCTCAATGTTTTTCTGATGCAAGACTCTTATTTTGAAAGATGTGTGAAAGCTGTTGACATTTCTGTGAAATGCACTTTAAAGGGATAGTTCACCCAAAAATTAAAATTTGATGTTTATCTGCTTACCCCCAGGGCATCCAAGATGTAGGTGACTTTGTTTCTTCAGTAGAACACATTTGATGATTTTGAACTCCAGCCGTTGCAGTCTATCAGTCGTATAATGCATGGCAATTGTAACAAAATCTATGAGAGTAAAAAAAAAAACATGCACAGACAAATCCAAATTAAACCCTGTGGCTCGTGACGACACATTGATGTCCTAAGACACGAAATGATTGGTTTGTGCGAGAAACGAACAGTATTTATATCCTTTTTTACCTCTAATACACCACTATGTCCAACTGTCTTTGGGCGCGCGCACGGCATCCGGTGCGTGAGGTGTGTACGCGCTCTGGCGTAGTTTACGTAAGTGCCGGAAATGATCTCTCGCGTGTATACGTCACTCATTGTGTACACAGTGCACAGTCATTGTAGGTACGACGGGTAATCAAAATGGTACTTACTTGCGCTTATCCAGATTGTACAAACCGACTTAAAACTAAAAGATTACGTTCTCTCGCGCGAACTCATTCGGGAGTGGTGACTTTCCACGTATTCCCAACTTTTGAGCCTGCTCGCCTGAAGTTATGGTTGATTGCTCTTCGGCTGGATATCAACACTCCCATTAACGTAAACTACGCCAGAGCACGTACACACCTCACGCACCGGATGCCGTGCGCGCGCCCAAAGACAGTTGGACATAGTGGTGTATTAGAGGT
>NW_015505260.1:1642420-1666426 GCF_001515645.1 Sinocyclocheilus grahami | reverse complement strand
TGTCTTAGGACATCAATGTGTCGTCACGAGCCGCAGGGTTTAATTTGGATTTGTCTGTGCATGTTTTTTTACTCTCATATATTTTGTTACCATTGCCATGCATTATACGACTGATAGAATCCAACGGCTGGAGTTCAAAATCTCTGTTTGTGTTCTACTGAAGAAACAAAGTCACCTACATCTTGGATGCCCTGGGGGTAAGCAGATAAACATCAAATTTTCATTTTTGGGTGAACTAACCCTTTAAGTAAGGAGTGCCTGAGAAAAATGTGCTGAACTGATTCAGAATCTGCAGTCAGATGAGATGTTGTCAGGCTTAATGTCAGTGTCATTATTTTATAATTGTATTCGCAAAACTAATTTGGGACTGCTATTTAATAGCCTTACCTTATAGGCATCAGTATTAGTCATATTCTTGCAATTGATGTGCATGTTAACTATATTTTAAAAAGTATATAATAGTATATTTATATATATATATTTATATATATATATATATATATATATATAAATATATAAGTATAAATATATATTAAAAAAAGTGGGTCACGGCTTGATGACTGAGAAAATGTGGGTCCCATGGCCAAACCAGTTGACAATCACTGGTCTAAAGTTAACTTACACAAAAAAGCTGTTCAGGAAACCTAACCTGATGAAAACCCACTTAGTTCAAATAGGCTAGGAACACCAGGCGAGAAGCACTATGTGGTATTCTCAAATTCAAGGCGACAGACCAAAATCTAGTCACCATACAGACCAAAAGGATGAGTTTTGCTGTAAAAACGGAGCAAACGGAAAGAATAAAGGCAATCTAATCTATAATATCTTGTTCCAAACCTGTATGAGTTTCTTTTTTCTGTTGAGCACAAAGAAGATATTTTGAAGAATGCTGGTAACCAAACCGTTGCTGGTAGCCATTGACTTCCATAGTATGTTTTCCATATTATCCCTGTACAGCGTCTGACCCCCTTTAAACTTGTTCTTGCAAACAACGTTAATATTCTCTTAACATTCAATGTTAACGTAAATTAACAGCGTGCCACACTGCATGGCAAAATAAATACTTATTTTTCAAGAGGTGAAATGAAATGTCAATCACCAAACCGCCAGTAGCAAATGAAAATTTTGGGTGGCACCTGGGGAAGCCAATCAGATCAATCAGATGTCCCTCCACCAATGCTCATATTAAATATTGAATATCCTAACATTTAAATGTTACTCACCAAGCACCCCAACCTGATATTCCAAGACTCTGGATGAAGGCAAGAACACATTGCAGAAAGAAAATGAAGAAGAATGCCATGAAGTTGAAGGAACTATCAGCCCTAAAAAAGACAAAACGGGTTAAAGTGAAAAATGAAAGCCTCAGCTCTATTTGTCCTTTCCCAAAATGGGTTCCTTACCGGAAGGCTTTATAGAGTGACCTGAACCAGCAGGTGTAGCTACATGGGCTGAAAACCAGCAGCCAGAGGAGCGCAAACCCAAAGTTTTCCACATTGCCCCCGCCGGCCCACCAGGCTATGCAGGCCACCACATTAACACATAGTGTGATACAGTACACTGAAAAATAGAAATGTCAGTCATTAGATGCTTCAGTCAAAGTTAGGAATTTCAGCTTTGGTAAATCTGAAACCAAACTATTCCCAGTAGAGTTGACATTTCTTTACTCACACATCCAAAGATTGTAAACACGACGCACAAGTTGCTGGTAGGGTTGTGGAATTTCCTCAGCCACGTTCTGGTAAAAACATGGCTTTATGCGCATAAACTTTGGCAGAGGGGGGAAGTTGTTTGCTCGATCTGTCGGGCAAAAATGGAAATAAATCATTTTTAACCACAGCAATAACAAGAAACAATTGTCCATTGAAAAAAGCAACTGAAAACAGTGAGATTCATACATTTTATATGCCAACCAAACCTGATTTACCTGTCATTCTCGATTTTGAGAAAGTGTTTAATGTTTATGTTTCTGGTGGTAGTGAACTTTTCTCTCTCTGAACTGATGAATTGAAGTTTTCAATGCTAAAAGAAATACAAATATCATAAAAACAGGCAAGCATTCTTAAAATTAGATTTAAAAAAATTATCAGGCTTTTGCCTTTAAATTGTGATCACATTAATATGATACATAACTGTTGAACACTGCAAGCAATATTAGATCATAACAGTTGTCTCTAAATAACATAAATGCATATTTTGTATTTAATATGTGTTCATATTGTTTATAACAGTTCCATATTAACGATATTTCACTGTATTAATGATATTTGAAAACATAATACGGCTAACCATGTCAAACAAAACTGCAGTAAAAAAGCAGTGGTCAAACTATACAACGTCTACGCAAATTATAAATATTAATGCATGTGCTTAAGAGAAAAACGACTGCTTTAATAATACAATAAAACCTCAGGCTCATATTCTTAATCATACGATACCTGTGCACCGCTAAATAGTTTGATGGGGAAGTGTCTGCGGCCCGCTTTAAATTCTGGCAATCCCGTGGCGGACTAGCGTTCTGGTGCATTATGGGAATTGTAGTTCTAATGAGGCCTGTTTTGCACGTAGCGGACGGAAGTTGTGACTTAAAGACTACAAGCCACATTCCGAGATTATCAAAGGTGTGGTTAGTTTCCCCTGCCTTGTGGCAATGTATGAATATGACCCCTTTATGTTATTTTTGGCAGAAGCTTGTGAATATTTTCATGCTTTGGAATTAAGGATCATTCACGGTCTTATGCGGAATTACTAACGTTTGCTGTTAAAATATAAATCCTGAATGTGTCAAGCCTCTCAAAACCCACCTCAGAATCACGGAATTATTTCAGTTTTATTTAGGAAAAATTCATAAAATTCAATTCATAAAAATGTTCAATTTTCACTCATCAGAAACCCTCTACACCGAATTACCAAGGCAAAGTAGTTACACGGAATAACTTTGTAATTTATTATTTTTATTTGACCAATCCTACTCGAGAATCACACTCACTGTCCAATCACAGGTTTTGACCGCTCCGTGTTGCGAGGCAGAATCAAGCGTGACAGCCAATAACGTGACTCTTCGTTGATGTGACGTGGCGCGCCTCTGGCCAATCGCACACTCCGATCCAGTCCCGCAACAGGCTCCCGCCAATTCTGAGCGGGGAGCGCGAGGGGAGTCTGGCCGCCGGGGATGAGACTGGTCTGAAACGGCTGGACCGGGATTACACAGGGGAAAAAAACAGAACCAACCGCTCTAAAAGTAACAGAAACCCATCAAATTCGCAGTCGACACGTTAATGTTATACATGGAAAAGACGTGCAGTCGATGACTAGCCTTATAAGGAGCTTTGTACGGAGTCCAAAAAGCGCTGCCCGTTTCCGTTTAACGTTTCCAGCGCGAGGAGTTGAAGGGCGCGGGGATGGTGGTCGTGATGCTCGCGGCCGAAGAGCCTCTGGCCTCCACACCACGAAGAGGTCTGATGTTTAATGTGAAATACAACTGGTTTAATGCGTGATTAAAGTCTATATATAGGGAATAATAATGGTAAGAGAGCGCATATAGGTGACTAATAACGTGGAAAAACTCCACATTTGACCGGACATTACTAACGTAATGAAACGGTTTTACTTTGGTTCATTTGCTCTGAGAGACGATAAAAATGTCATTTCAATGCCTTTTCAAAGTAACATTTGGGGTTGTCGAGGGTTTTGGCTCTTAATTAGCACGTTAGCAGTTTAGCTCAGATTTGTTATTGACAATCTTGTTTTCTACTCACACTAAATGTGATTTTCATTACGTGTAATGGTTGTTGTTTTTTCTGTATTCAAGCGGGTTTATCAAAATAAGCCCCGTTTATGTTGTTCTGAGCTCAATCTACTACTTTGTTCCTCTGTCTTGGGTTACTGTAATGGACGAACTTAATGTCTCTGTAGTCACTGGTTCTAACGTTAGCCCCAAACTCAGTCGCTACAGGCCTAACTTACAAACCATCTTTCACTGAAAGGCGGGAGATCCAAACTAAACATTATACGTGTAGTTGGCCTCCATTATTTCTTTGGAAGTTTGTAAGCGCTTCTGCGTTTTATGTGCGGGCTTTTTGACATTTAGAAATGTTAAAGTTACTATTTATCCTCGAAAATGAAATCTTTGGGTTCGATGTGACAGTCAACTAAATAGTTAACTAGCATGCAAAGGTAACTTAGCAGTTAACAGTTACCTTTGTTATGGCGAGGCGTGGTTTGACAAGGAGTGCTGTTTTGCGTCAAGTATTGATCTTAATGTCAGAGAGCATGTCAGATTGATGCCATTTGATTTTTTTTATAGCTTGCATATGTATTTCTGATGAAGGATTGGACCTTAACATACTCTTTATATATTTCAGGCATGGATTGTGTGGGCAAAGCTAATACCAGCAAGAAGCTTGTTCAAGGTAAACAACTTAAGTGTTAATATTTCTAGTCAGAAATGGAAAACCATCCCCACTCAAAAAAATATGATAGTCATATGTTTAGTCATACCTCGAGGACCCAGTTTATTAAATCATAAATTTTTTGGGGGGGAATCTTGGGAGCTTATTTTATTAAAAATCCTGAACATCATTAGGATGGGATATGTTTGTAGGTGGATTGGGAAATTGTCCACGTAAGTGCTTAATGGAGTATGTCTCAAACTATATTGACTCACTTATGATATATCAGGTCATGCAAACCTTTTAGTGAGCCGTCAATGAAATTACCATTACTGCTTATTATAAGGATAAAAACATGAAACAATTTCCAAATATGTTTTATAAAGTTATTCTTATAGTGTTACTGTCTTTGGGCTCAATTCCTGTTAAAATGAATATGCAACTGGGTTTTTACCTTACATTTTTTTATGAAGTGTTTTCTTTTCTCATTGTGATATTACTTTACTGTTGGATGATGGTGATTAAAAAGATAGAGTACATTTTTCCAGTTTATCCATAATGTAAAATAGAGTAAATTATGAAAAAAAAGTAAGTCTTAAAGCCCAATCTAATTAATAGTATTTAACAAATTGTCTTAGTCATATTTGTTTATTCAAAAACATAAATATTTTTTTCTGAATATAAGTCCATTCTTTTGTTTCTGGTTGTTGCTAAAGGCTGGAATACAGTACATGACTTTTGAACAGATTTTAGCCCCAGTCTGGAGGAGTTGACTAAAGTCAGAGCCAGTCTGCAGTTTTTGGCAGTCAGAGTTGTAAGATTTCACAGAAAATAAATGGTTTGTTTTTTGTTTAGTTGCAGACTGAAGTTGCATCCCAAATGATGCGTGTACACTCCAGTCTAGAGTTTCTTTATTTTCTTTGAGGTTATTTTGTCAGCCATCAAGTCTATAATCGCTCTTCTGTCTTAGGACATCAATGTGTCGTCACGAGCCGCAGGGTTTAATTTGGATTTGTCTGTGCATGTTTTTTTACTCTCATATATTTTGTTACCATTGCCATGCATTATACGACTGATAGAATCCAACGGCTGGAGTTCAAAATCTCTGTTTGTGTTCTACTGAAGAAACAAAGTCACCTACATCTTGGATGCCCTGGGGGTAAGCAGATAAACATCACATTTTCATTTTTGGGTGAACTAACCCTTTAAGTAAGGAGTGCCTGAGAAAAATGTGCTGAACTGATTCAGAATCTGCAGTCAGATGAGATGTTGTCAGGCTTAATGTCAGTGTCATTATTTTATAATTGTATTCGCAAAACTAATTTGGGACTGCTATTTAATAGCCTTACCTTATAGGCATCAGTATTAGTCATATTCTTGCAATTGATGTGCATGTTAACTATATTTTAAAAAGTCTGTAGTCACTGGTTCAGTAACGTTAGCCAAACTCAGTCGCTACAGGCCTAACTTACAAACCATCTTTCACTGAAAGGCGGGAGATCCAAACTAAACATTATACGTGTAGTTGGCCTCCATTATTTCTTTGGAAGTTTGTAAGCGCTTCTGCGTTTTATGTGCGGGCTTTTTGACATTTAGAAATGTTAAAGTTACTATTTATCCTCGAAAATGAAATCTTTGGGTTCGATGTGACAGTCAACTAAATAGTTAACTAGCATGCAAAGGTAACTTAGCAGTTAACAGTTACCTTTGTTATGGCGAGGCGTGGTTTGACAAGGAGTGCTGTTTTGCGTCAAGTATTGATCTTAATGTCAGAGAGCATGTCAGATTGATGCCATTTGATTTTTTTTATAGCTTGCATATGTATTTCTGATGAAGGATTGGACCTTAACATACTCTTTATATATTTCAGGCATGGATTGTGTGGGCAAAGCTAATACCAGCAAGAAGCTTGTTCAAGGTAAACAACTTAAGTGTTAATATTTCTAGTCAGAAATGGAAAACCATCCCCACTCAAAAAAATATGATAGTCATATGTTTAGTCATACCTCGAGGACCCAGTTTATTAAATCATAAATTTTTTGGGGGGGAATCTTGGGAGCTTATTTTATTAAAAATCCTGAACATCATTAGGATGGGATATGTTTGTAGGTGGATTGGGAAATTGTCCACGTAAGTGCTTAATGGAGTATGTCTCAAACTATATTGACTCACTTATGATATATCAGGTCATGCAAACCTTTTAGTGAGCCGTCAATGAAATTACCATTACTGCTTATTATAAGGATAAAAACATGAAACAATTTCCAAATATGTTTTATAAAGTTATTCTTATAGTGTTACTGTCTTTGGGCTCAATTCCTGTTAAAATGAATATGCAACTGGGTTTTTACCTTACATTTTTTTATGAAGTGTTTTCTTTTCTCATTGTGATATTACTTTACTGTTGGATGATGGTGATTAAAAAGATAGAGTACATTTTTCCAGTTTATCCATAATGTAAAATAGAGTAAATTATGAAAAAAAAGTAAGTCTTAAAGCCCAATCTAATTAATAGTATTTAACAAATTGTCTTAGTCATATTTGTTTATTCAAAAACATAAATATTTTTTTCTGAATATAAGTCCATTCTTTTGTTTCTGGTTGTTGCTAAAGGCTGGAATACAGTACATGACTTTTGAACAGATTTTAGCCCCAGTCTGGAGGAGTTGACTAAAGTCAGAGCCAGTCTGCAGTTTTTGGCAGTCAGAGTTGTAAGATTTCACAGAAAATAAATGGTTTGTTTTTTGTTTAGTTGCAGACTGAAGTTGCATCCCAAATGATGCGTGTACACTCCAGTCTAGAGTTTCTTTATTTTCTTTGAGGTTATTTTGTCAGCCATCAAGTCTATAATCGCTCTTCTCCTTCACTTGTGTAATTGAACCTGTGGCCACTGAGTGTATAATGTTTCTTACATTTGTACCTATAGCTAAATAGGTACTTTATTTAGGTATTTAAAATACACTTTTATTTTTGGTGTGAACCCATTAATTGCACTATACTAAACAAATGGCATAGGATAGTGCACAAGTATGAAAATTAGGATGCACTTTTGAGATTCCATCCAGTAGGGATGTGTGATTGATCAAATTTGATTTTGATTTTGACTTCCAGCAATTATTATAATTGAGGTAAAACAATTACTGTGCTGCATTCCATTTCACACCCCTTTCGTTCCTTCACAGCAGTGTGCTTTTGTTCTTATCTAAAAGCCTCGACTTAAAGTTCAAATCAGTCAGCATGATTGCAGTCTACTATTGCTAAACTGCAAGACATGCTTGATACACAGATCCTCAGATGTTCAGTGTATAATGACCAGCAAATGTATGAGGCCTAGTGTTTTATAATCTTTTCAGAATAACTTAACAGAATTGCCTCCTTACAGCACGTCTACCTTTCAAAAGGCTTAACCCAGAAACCAAGGAATGCAGTGAGCCCAAAAGAACCAAAGGTCCTGTTGTCCCCAAGTATTCTGAACCCAGTGCGTTGGATGGAGAAAATGATGGGGACAGTTCCTCCACCCCGCTGCACCATGGCCCAGCTCTGGTAAATGGTCGTGGACCACTTGATTGCTTCATGAGCAGGCGGAAGCATTCCCCGGTCTGCTCTGGCCCTGAAACAATAGACCTTACTGAAGACTCAAATGATGCTGTCAAACAGCAGCCTGCACCTCCAGTTGCTGCCACCTGCCCCCTTAGCGAAGAAACAACGAAGGATGCAGAACATGCCACAAAATCTTGTGCTGCCACCTGCCCCCTTAGCGAAGAAACAACGAAGAATGCAGAACATGCCACAAAATCTACAGAACCAACCACCCCACTGACAAAAAAAGATACTGAGAAGGACGAAGATGCCCTCCCACTGCTGGACATTGCTCAAGAGTCTGACACTGAGGAAGAAGAGCAGCAGGAGACTGAAGTCAGTCACGGGAATGAGTCTGTGCTGTCGACCGAGTCTACCAGCTCTCTCTCAGTGGTAGAGAGCTCACCAGAGCCCAGCAGGAGCGCTCCCTCCACCCCTGCCTCTGTGAGTAGACATGAATCAATTGATCTTTTTTTTTTTGCTTAAGTTAAACCTGTTGATCAGTCTATTTCCTTTCTGCAGACGTCACGGATAAACGCAGCTAGTAAAATGAAGAGACGATCCCTTAAGGTAAAATCACATGTTTTTTTTTATCACATTTAGAACCCAGCATTTTTAGTGTAATGTTAATCTGAGCATATGTGATTCAGGTTTGGGTTCATGAGCCCAAAACTGAAATCTTAGTAGCTAGTAGTGCTGTGTTTGATACATCGATACGACGATGTATCGTCACAGAGATTTGACGATATGAGAATCGATACAGCTGGCCCTGTATCGATATTGAGGCACGTGTGCAGCAGTGGACCGCGCTTAATTTAAATACAAGAACAACGTTTAAAATTGAGTAGAAAAGTGCGAGGTTTCTAAAAAATAATGAATAGCGTGTAATATATAGGCTACAATAAGGTTTAATCTGGCTGCAGAGGAACACAACCGGGGTTGCCTGATATGAAGAGACTTAATCCCCGAAACAGAGCTTTACACTTGCGCAATATGGAAATATCTGCTAAGTGTGCTACTTATCTTTGTCAACCTGGCAACCATATGCACGCGCTCTCTCTCCACTGTGGATAAACGCGCTTGCTTTCTGAAAACACTGGTAAGCTTGCAGTTTAGCGATCTCCACTTCAAGTCTATTCTCAGAAAACTAATTCATCAAGTGTTCATTTATGAGAGAGAGAGAGAAGCTGTGTATGTATGAATTACCACCGTTTCTCTATTAACAGTGAATCTGTGGCTTTAATTTCTGTAGAAACGATGTTACCAGCTCCTTGTTGAGAAAGATAATGTAGCTCTTGAGCGATTAAGCTATTTAGTTGATAAACCTGCAGGGCAGCGCAAAAAAAAGTTTGTTCCTGAATGTCTTGAGTGTGGCCGCAACGTGATCTGTGTGAGTGACTCACAGTGAAGACAGCGCATTAGTTTAGAACTCTTTTAATTTTAATTTTTTTAACGTAAAGTTTGTTAATTTGTGCAATGATACCCTTCCGGCAATGTAAATAGGGTTTTTTAATATTAGAATAAATACATTACAATATACATTTATTAGAACGAGTACATTATTATTTATGGGCTTAAAAACAAGATGCAAACAATCAGAATATTGTACCTGGCCAATGTAAACATGAAACATATGCCATTACCTATATTGTACTGTGGTTTAGTTATGGAGGCCCTTCATAATGCAGAGGTCAGCTGCCTGCTCTGCCAATAGTTAGAAATGGCACTATAGTGTGCAATGTTTAATAAACAGCTGTTTTACTAAATTCTGCTGAGGTGAAATTCAGTGCAGTCCTGTATCGTGATACGTATCGTATCGTGGCCTCTGTATCGTGATTTGTATCGTGGCATTGCTGGTGATACACAGCCCTAGTAGCTAGTGTGGGTTATTTCTCCTCCAGAAGTCCCAAACCAGTTTGATCACAATGTGGATGTTTGCACTTTAAGGGTTAAAGAAGAAATGATTGTTTACTTTTAAAGTCTAGTCACTGTGGAATTCTGCACTCCATTTGAATAGCTCTTTATTGTCTTATTGTACCTCAGAGTGTCCAAGAGCAGGAGGAGAAGCAACGACAAAAGGAAGAGAAAGAACGCCAGAAAGAAGAGGCCAAAGCTGCCAAGGAAATGAAGAAAGAGGAGGCCCGCAAGCTAAAGGAAGAGAAGGAGAGGGAGAAAAAAGAAAAGAAGGAGACGGATGAAAAGGAGCGACGAGAAAAAAAGGAGAGGGAGGAGAAGGAAAAGGCAGAGAAACTAAGAGCTAAAGAAGAGCAGCGGCAAATTAAAATTGAGTGAGTGTCTCAGTAAAGTATCACAATAATAGTTGTACTGATTTTTTTCTTAGTTTTATGAAGGATGCTAGTATTAAAATCTGTTGTAAATGCTATTTAGGGCCAAACTGGAAGAGAAAAGAAAGAAAGCGGAGGAAAAACGATTGAAGGAAGAGAAAGATGTGAGTGGTTTTATCAATCTTTATTCCTGAGATCTTCAAATTTGGATGTTATTGTTTTGCGAACTGTTCAGGTCCTCATTGAGTTTGTCCATCTGTTTAGCGAATCAAAGCTGAGAAGGCTGAGATTACACGCTTTCTACAGAAGCCCAAGACCCAGTTGGCACCAAAGGTAAGAGTCACATTATTCACTGGAATAAAGACTTGTCAAACTACTTGTGTGAAACATTTACAAATGTTACATAAGATATCTGTTTGTCCAACAAGGACTCATTCTCAAATGAATAAGATAATCTAAAAGCTAGAAATCTTTCCCAATGTAATGGCTGTCATGCTTTGTTTACGCTGTGTTTTCTTTTTCTAACTTTTTTTTTGTGTTTTGTTGTGTTTCAGACTCTGGCGTCTGCCTGTGGGAAATTTGCTCCTTTTGAGATTAAAGCTAACATGTCTCTGGCACCACTGACTCGAGTACAATGTGAAGACTCCGTTCTAGAGGAGCTGGACCATTATCTTGCCCAACCTGACAGCACTCTAAATGGACTGAAGGACTGGACAAGGCATAAACCTCGCCGTTCAGGTCCAACCCAGCCCAGTCACAGTGCTGTAAGGTAAAGCCATATTAAACCTGTTGCTGAGATACTCATGACCTTATAAATATGTGGAACACTAGCTGCTGTTTATATGAGAGTGATGTGAAAAGCTTATTCTTTGTTTGTTTTGTCTGTTTTCTGTTATTAGAGATTGTGTGGTCATAACTGACAGTCAAAAGGCAGATGGCGTCCCAGACCGCCACCGTTATGGCCGCATGAAACTCCTGCAATTCCATGACAACTATCGTCCAGCTTACTGGGGGACCTGGTGTAAAAAGAGCACTCTCATCTCTCCACGCTGCCCACTGAGACAACACAAGGTAAAAACAAGAATGTGTAAATGAAATCAGTGCTTCCCACACATAGACTTCACCTGGGTGTGCCCCCCAATTATATTTGGTAACACATTTTTGCTTTTCATTATTTTATACTCTTATACTTTTTTTTTTTTTTTTATCCGCCCGAGATGATGAAACCATCCGCAATCGATTTAGAGGCCGTTCACATGTCATGTCTAAAAACTCATGGAAAACGCCAGCCGTGCCACTTCTCTATTCAAAAGAGCTTGGGAGCTCGCGCTCCAGTGATATGCCGTTGCTAATCAATCATGAGCCGCGTTATTGATGAAGAAGATTCAGCCAAGGATAAATGGATTTCCATCCCTTGCATTAACTATACTACTAGATATGTTTATGTACAGCTATGATCAGCTGTTTGTCCATCTTGGCTGAGCTTTCGATCTCTCTTTGAGTGTGCTTGTCACACGTCTACATTTAAAATAACGAACTTGAGCATGCAAAAGACGTGACATGAAGAGCCTCCATGTTTCATAACTGCTTGTTCGGTGTGTGCAAGAACTAGGGCTGTGCGGTACTGAAGAAAAATGCGATATGCGATACCTTGTTAAATAATGCAATCTTCTATATGTGATGTGTTATTAACTTAAGTGTGTAAAATCAATTAAAATTATATTTTAAAATATTTAAAAATGAAAGGTATATAACCAGTATGTTTCACATTCTTTCTTAGAAAAGAAAGCATCACTACAACTTCTGAAAGTGACCAGCAGTGTTTTAGTATTGCATAAAAAGTATTGTCACAAATCAGAAAATGTAATTTTAACATCAATGTGAACAAACAAACAAAAAAATGAATGCCACTTATTTTATATCAATGTAACTTTGCTTTCCAGTTATTACTTAAAGTACACTTAACCTGTTAACTGTCGGTTCCGCTTTTTGAGTATAGGCCTTAATGACATTTCCAACTTAAATTGTTATACATTTTGAATGCTTTGAAGCAGAGACTTAAGGTTGTCTCTTTTTAAAGAAGACACTTGGCAGATTATTGTAGAGGTGAAAAAAGTTATCAATTATATTCAAAAAAGTTATGGAAGTTTTAAGTTTATGAAAATATAAAATGTAAAAATTGTAATATTTATATTTGATGTAAAATATATATTTTACAAAACATGTTTCACTCTAAAACTGCTAGAAAACCAAAAAGCTGAAGAAGTTGTGTTCCAAATTTGAGGTTGATATCTCAAAAAATTAACTTTCAGTGAAATTTTGTTTGGGCGTAGTACCAAGCTTTTCCACTAAATGACCATCAAACCCTATTATGGCGCTTTTCCACTGCATGGTACTGCTCGTTACGGTTCACTTTTGGGGGGTTTTCCACTGGGTACAGTACCTGGTACTTTTTTTAGTACCACTTCGGTTGGAGTTCCAGGTGAACCGTACCGTTACCAAAACGTGACGTGTAAACTCTGCTGATCACGGATTGGGCAGAGAGAATCGTCACAAACTGCGTCACTGAACTTGTGACACAAACACAAAAGAACCGCTAGATTTAAATCAGCACAGCCAGCGAAGGATCGAACGCAACTATTTTGAACGAGTGCACCTTATTTTTTAACAACCAAAAAGTGTTGTTGTCTGTTGCGGAAGTACAGACGTTCCTCTCGTTGATAGCAGAGGAGTGGATCCAGCGAGAGCTTGATGGGGCGATGTGGAATGAAAACGTTTTTTTAGGAGTCGTGGTAGTAGAGGCGGAGCAACTATAACGACATGTGAATAATCCCGCCCACTCTGAAGTGGTACTGAACTGCAGTGGAAATGCAAGCCGAGCCGAACCATGCCGTGCCGTACTGAGCCGTACCGAGCCGAGTCATACCACGCAGTGGAAAAGCGCCATTAGTAACCATATAAGGGCGCCTCCATTTCCATATATGGTTTGAGTGATCTGAAACATGTTTTTTCATACTTTTCTCAATGTTTATGACGTAGACATCACATTCAGAAGTATTAAGGGTAGTATAGCGGTATTTGATTTCAATTCAACCTCTAAAAAACACAAAAGAAATGCGACAAGAACCCTGGACGTATGTTATCGTTCACGCGGCATCAAAAATTGAGAACCTATTGTTTTATTCTTTATATTCGAAACACTTTTAGACCTTTTTTTCTCAAAAAATAGAATGAATGTTATCTTTTGAACACTTGACATGAACATGAATGGAGATTTTTACTGATTTTATATATTTATCACTTTTTCAAAGTGAAGGTCAGAACTCGCTCTCTGACTCTGATGAGTACTCTTCTTACAAATTAATAAATTACAGTTGCTCTGTACAATATTTAAAAAATCAGTCACCAAATATGAAAACTAGAGGCTTTAAAGTGGAAATGAATCAGTCAGTCAAGTTGACATTATTTAGTAAAGTGATTTGCACTTTGATTAAAAAATATATAACAAACATAGGGCTGGACGATGTGGCCAAAATTTATATCACGATATATTTCGTAATTTCGGTCGATACGATATAATTCCGATATCGATATGAACACTATTAAAAAAGCCTCATAAAAACGGCCAAGAACGGCCACAACAGATGTCTGTACCTACAAACTTATGAAAAATTTATTTGCCAACTCTATGAAACCTACTCCTATCAAACTATATAATATTTTAGGAAAAAAATGGCACCAATAAATAAATGTTCACCTTTTATTGGTATTTAGCCTTCATACAAACAAGAAATGTGAAATCACTGTCAAATAAATCTCAGACTCTACTGAATAATATTAATATTTTTTACTTCAAACTATAGGCTAACATACCAGTCAAAATTTATGTTTTTTAAAGAATTCTCTTCTGCTCACCAAGCCTGCATTTATTTGATCCAAAATACAGCAAAACGGTAACATTTTGAAATATTTTTACTATTTAAAAGAGCAGTTTTCTATTTGAAAATATAATTTATTCCTGTGATTTCAAAGCAGAGCTTTAGCATCATTACTCCAGTCACATGATCCTTCAGAAATCATTCTAATATTCTGATTTGCTGCTCAAAAATCATTTATTATCATGATGTTGAAAACAGCCGAGTAGTTTTTTTTCAGGTTTCTTTGATGAATAGAAAGTTCAGAAGAACAGCATTTATCTGAAATAGAAATCTTTTGTAACATTATAAATGTTTTTTTCATCAATTTTGATCAATTTAAAACATCCTTGCTAAATGAAAGTAATAATTTCTATATTATACTGCCATCTAAACTATTCTGAAGACAGTCGGTTCCTTTCAGAGATACATTCATATAAAACACCCGCAACGTGTTTTGATTTTGAAATGTGCAGTGCTCATGTTTTTTCAATGAAGTCAAACGTCACAAATAAATCAATGTATGGGAAACACTGGAAATGTATATCGGAAATGTGTTAAAAAATAATTTCAGTTACTGAAAAAAATTATATCGCGATACATATTGATATTGAATTATTGTCCAGCCCTAAACAAACATGGTTAATGTGACCATTTTAAAGAAAAAATTGTGTTGTTATAGCTTTTAAAGCAAGGGTGTCGCCATCTTGCAGTACCACCGCGTGTGACGTCACGGGGTTGGTTCGCTCCGATGGCCAGTGAAGTAATAGAAGCATTTTGAACACACGCTTGTTTTGAAATGGAAAAAGATTACATTGAATGCACTGTTAAGTCCATAATAAGTGCAATTGCCTATGCATTTGAGCTGATACGGCGATGGGACCGAGCAGTATTAGGGGCTGAAGAAACCGCAGCGGTAAGGTGCGGATCGGAAACAAAACTCGTTTACGTGGATACTCCTCAAGACTGTCATTCCGACGTGCTTTGTGTGCATTTGCTGATGAAGGCGCGACAGAAAACTCAATTTGGTAGCCTACTTGCATGCTAGCCGAGCTGTGGCTTTGTGTGTGTGTGTGTGCAGCGCCGCCGGCGCGAACAGAAATTATCTATCACAAGCCTGAGTACTGCATTTAAATCTCTTTCAGAAAAGGTCTATCACAGCGTGTAAATACCGCACTGAAATCTATTCCGTGCTGTCTCGCGCTTAAATGGCTTAAATACTTTAATATTTAAACTGACAAGGCTTAAAACACGTGAGAATGATAAACTTTAAGGAAGCAGCACTGGTCCGATTGTTCAGATAACATTAGGTGATTAGTTAAACACTACGTACTGTTAACAGCTGGAAAGCTAATTGTATTCGCAGGTGAACTTAAAATATGATGCATACAACTGGTGAACAGTCAATGTAATGCATATGTCTTAATGGTCTGACAACAATCAAATGCGACATGAATGATGAAGCGTTGTCTGGTTACATCACCTTGCGCCTGGCATTATGAAAACAATGTTTGGGATACCACGAACTTTAATATTTAAACTGACAAGGCTTAAAACACGTGAGAATGATAAACTTTAAGGAAGCAGCACTGGTCCGATTGTTCAGATAACATTAGGTGATTAGTTAAACACTACGTCCTGTTAACAGCTGGAAAGCTAATTGTATTCGCAGGTGAACTTAAAATATGATGCATACAACTGGTGAACCAGTCAATGTAATGCATATGTCTTAATGGTCTGACAACAATCAAATGCGACATGAATGATGAAGCGTTGTCTGGTTACATCACCTTGCGCCTGGCATTATGAAAACAATGTTTGGGATACCACGATCAAAACTTAGCATATAGACAGTTTGATGTTGAATATTCATCCAAATTATGGTGAAAACCATATTATTTGTGTTAAAATAACATTTGTGTGTTCAAAATGTAAAGAAATGCTTCTATTACTTCACTGGCCATCAGAGCGAACCAACCCTGTGACGTCACATGCGGTGGTACTGCAAGATGGGTGCTTGCTCTAAAAGCTATAACAAAACATCCTTTTTTCTTTAAAATGGTTACATTAATCATGTTTGTTATATATTTTTTTATCAAAGTGGAAATCACTTTACTAAATAATGTTAACTTAACTGACTGCTTCACTTCCACTTTAAGCTTTCAAATGATATATAGTTTGTCAGGATTGCATTAGGTTCAGACTAATATACTACTGTTTAAAACATGTAATGGTAAGTGGGCCAGTGACAGTTAACAGGTTAAGTACTTCTTCATATACCACAGCAAAAACTATAGCCTAAGAAAGTTCAAACATGATTAAATGCAAGTGAACAGTCAGAAGAAAAAAAAGAACAAATATACAAATTACAATGATAGATAAAATAAACAGCACGGTTTCTGTGGGTCTTAAATTGTACAAGGAAGTCTTAATTATGATTTCAAGAGGTCTTAAAATTGGGGACGGAAAGACCAGAATTGCGATATGCTGAATGTGACGATTAAACAAAAGGCTATGATTTCATTAAATAAACATGAGCGCTGCAGGTTCAAAGTCCGGTGCTGTGCTGCTTTGTGTTCTGCCAATACCGGGAAACAGTTATATTTCTACCAAACGCTCCACCTGCTTTCAGAATGAATGAGCATTTTCAATAAAATGGCTGTTTTGTTCAGAGTTCAGACAAATGCAAAAATCGACCCATGTTTTTACCCTGCAAACACACAGAGCTTTCAATGTGAACTGGTGGATCGATAAGAAGACAATACGTTATAAAAATCTAAACATAATAGGGGTGTGCGGTATGTATGGTCTGCAATAATATCGTAGTTGTTTTTTTAACGATGTGTGATTTGATATTATCGAGTATATCGCGAAAAGCAAACAAAACCCCTACAGAGTGCACGCATACATCAGGTGATGAAGTCTAGCAGGTTAGACTAGTGCGCCAATACGTCATAAATAGAACTCAGCAGCAGTTTTCTGTCGGGGATTTGTCGTCTCGTGCCGTGCCGCATCCAGTGTAGACCATATATATGTACAGGTGCATCTCAATAAATTAGAATGTCGTGGAAAAGTCCATTTATTTCAGTAATTCAACTCAAATTGTGAAACTCGTGTATTAAATAAATTCTATGCACACAGACTGAAGTAGTTTAAGTCATTGGTTATTTTAATTGGGATGATTTCGGCTCACATTTCACAAAAACCCACCAACTCACTATCTCAACAAATTAGAATACTTCATAAGACCAATAAAAAAAACATTTTTAGTAAATTGTTGGCTAGTGAATTGGTGGGTTTTTGTGAAATGTGAACCAAAATCATCACAATTAAAAGAACCAAAGACTTAAACTACTTCAGTCTGTGTGCATTGTATTTTTTTAATACACGAGTTTCACAATTTGTTTTGAATTACTGAAATAAATGAACTTTTCCATGACATTCTAATTTATTGAGATGCACCTGTATATATATATCTATGGTGTAGACGGCACTGATTACAATGAGTTCTATAGTATTTTGTTGCGCCACGCCACTCACGTCCGGTGTAGACATGGTGTAACATTGGTTTTGCTTTGTTTCACAGAACTAATCGTTGCCTGGGTTGTGTATGTATGTGTGGGGCGGAGCTATCAAAATTGGGGCTCGACCCTTTTGGGGTAGGGGCGTGTTTGTTTTGGTGATTTCAAATGTCAACATTGGCTACCAGAAATCGCTTACCCCACCTTTAAAGGTAAAAATGCCCATAAAACTTGTTGGAAATGATTCATTTCTATCACTGCTGTGGACTGACCACACAGAATGTGAAGAGTATAAAAAAATTCAGGAGTCAGCTGTCAGCACAATTAGACATAAGATATCGGCACAATAACGCATTCAGCAAAATATTGTCTAATTATCGTTATCGATAAAATCCCTGTAAATTGAGATATAATTTTTTGTCAATATCGCACACCCCTAATTTGTTATTTAATTGATATAATAATTTGTTTAAATTAATAGTAATTAATACTTTTGACTCATCCATTTTCTTAAAAATGGTTTTAAAGGCTGAAATGTAAAGTTTATCATTTTATAAATCTTGTTTCTGAACTGTAAATTGTGCTTTTTACAGTAATTTTACAGTTTAATATGGTACTATAGACATTGCCCTACCCCTCTCATATGGTATTAATTTTATCTGCGCAGGTCTTAAAAAAGGTCTTAAATTTGAGCTTAAAAATCCTGTAGAAACCCGGAAACCGTAGTATTCAGGTACAGAAATGTAATAATTAAGTGTAAAATTGAAGATTTATTAAAATTATTCAAAACTTATTAAAATGATTCAGATATTGCATGCAGTTGCGAATATGCATATCGCGATGTTTACATTTGCGATATTTCGACAATTTCTATATATTGTGCAGCTCCCCTAGCAAGACCTGTTTATTCCCACTGACAATCCCACATGCGCTGCAGAGACGCTGTTTGTTCCACATTGCATTTATAAGAGCAGTTAACCTCATCCAAAAAAATTCATGGATCTCTATGGGCCTCTGCTGCATGTGTATGCTAATTACTAACTCTGTATTTCCTACAGATTTTTCTGTAGCCAGCAGATGGCAGATTTCTGCCCCTAACACCTAGATCAATATCCAGAAACAAATTAAATATTTTATTTTGGTCATCATTAAAGTTTTATTTTTTTCCCAAAAAAATTTAATTTTTCATATAAACTAATGGTGTAGTTGAGAAATGTTGTGGTAAATGGCTAAAAGGTACTTCATATCTCCCTAAACACAGCATAATCTGTATCAAAATGAATTTCAATAAATAAAAATATTGTTAAAAGTCACACATTATTTGTTGTTTGTCACATGTAGTAGACCATTTTTGTGCCATGGGTAATAGGATTTTCACTCAGCTACCACCGCAAGTATATTTCAAGTCTGTGGAAAGAACTGGAAATGCAGCATCAGACCCACATTAAACTTTACTGTTGTCATGGCAACATTGTGATTGTGATTACTGTCTAAATACACTTGTGTTGTGAAGTCATTTCTCAGTAGTACCAAGGAAAATGTTATTTCTTATAAGATATACTTGATACAATCTGTGGCTGTATGTGACTTTGTTTACTTAGGAAAAGTTTGGATGAGATCCGAGCAGGACAATGGGTTGGCAGTTTTTCAGCTTGCAAAGAAGTTCATTGGTCACTGTCGAGGGCCTGAGAGTCCAGTTCACTAACTGCTTCCTCTGATTTCAAGCAATTCAGAAATAAACCCAACAATGCCCCAACTCCCTCTGATTCTATAGCAACTCTATGATTGAAGTTTATTAATTGGCTAGTGAGATGACCGATTAAGATCATTTTACATGTTCATAAAGAGTAACCTATGGTTTTGACCACTTAAAAATCACTAATTTCTATC
Organism: Sinocyclocheilus grahami; assembly: GCF_001515645.1. NCBI lineage: Eukaryota > Metazoa > Chordata > Actinopteri > Cypriniformes > Cyprinidae > Sinocyclocheilus > Sinocyclocheilus grahami. The sequence continues at coordinate 1,646,846 of NW_015505260.1, read as the reverse complement.
AAATAAAAAAAATAAAACTTCAAAATTAAAAATGTCAAATACATTAAACTTTGCCAGAATGGAAAACGGTAGAAAATTTTGCTGAAATAAACCAAAGGATAATTTGCAGCTACTGATAAACATGTGTTTCTCATAATTTATAGAAGTTATTCTTCCTGAGAGTCCAGTTCACTAACTGCTTCCTCTGATTTCAAGCAATTCAGAAATAAACCCAACAATGCCCCAACTCCCTCTGATTCTATAGCAACTCTATGATTGAAGTTTATTAATTGGCTAGTGAGATGACCGATTAAGATCATTTTACATGTTCATAAAGAGTAACCTATGGTTTTGACCACTTAAAAATCACTAATTTCTATCAAATAAAAAAAATAAAACTTCAAAATTAAAAATGTCAAATACATTAAACTTTGCCAGAATGGAAAACGGTAGAAAATTTTGCTGAAATAAACCAAAGGATAATTTGCAGCTACTGATAAACATGTGTTTCTCATAATTTATAGAAGTTATTCTTAGTAGAGGTTTTTTCACTAACAATTGACAATTTAAAATCGAAGTTGTAATTGCAAGGTAAAATTATCAAAGCCTTTTTGTCAGTTTTTATTTTATCTCGTTGTGACAAAATGTAACTAAATTGTTGCCCTACTTTTTATATAAAGTTGGATATATTTAAGGATGTATATCCATGTACATGTGGTATACTCATGTTGGGAGATTTATACTAGACAATCTCATCTGCTTGATTGCATATAGTTGCAAAATGTAAATTATATTACCCAACTCTAATCTGCTAAATGCAACTATAAGGCATTGAAGGTATTAGGATTATAAACCTTAACATAGTGGTTTTCTCTGAAGCTGCTTTGAAATTTATAATTGACTATTATTTACCAAAGCATGATTTTTCTTATGTGGTGGAAATGGGCTTCCATAGCAACCTGAAGTTTTTGTCTTATCAGGGCCTGCTGGATTATGAGGTGGACAGTGATGAAGAGTGGGAGGAAGAGGAGCCGGGAGAGTCTCTGTCACACAGTGAGGGGGTGAGCAATATGACATCACTATTTCTGTAGTGACAAATTAGCCATTGTTGTCTGCATGTTTGAATTTGGGGGTGACTTTAATCTGGCTTTTCCTTCCAGGATGATGACGATGAAGGAGGAGATGATGACGACGATGATGATGGGTTCTTTGTGCCCCACGGTTATCTGTCAGAAGGGGAAGGAGCACTTGAGGAAGACGAGGTATTTTAAACATCCCCCTTCTTCAGTTGCCTCATTAAGTCACGTCATGATGCTAAGAGGCTGCTCTTGCAGGAGGGTGGAGATCCAGAGAAACAGAAGGTGCGTCAGAGGATGAAGGCTCGTGAATGGGAGAATGAGCTGATGTCTAAAGGGAAGGTGAAGGTGTTGGAATCGGTGGTGCGTGGCTGCCTGTGGGAGGGGGAAGAACCTGGGCTGGACCTCCTGCAACCGTATGCTATCTGCATTCTTGAGCCTTTACCCAGAGACGAGCCCTGTACCCCTGAACAGGATCTCTCACGCCAACAGAGGAATGAGAAATGTGAGTACAGTGTGTGTGTTTGACTGTTATATGCTTGGTAGATTATAGATATAGTTAGAAGCTAAAGATTTCTCATCTGCAGTCCATGTTTCTTGACTAAATGCTATTGTTAATGAGCCTCTACAAACAGTGATCAAGTGCGAGATCATGCAGAGATGGTATTTGCATTGCGATGAAGTACACACACTGTATTAAAGGCTGTTTTCAGCCTATTTACTCTGAGTGGTGCAGCAAAACCGAGTGAATCACCAGTGAAATTTCCAATAGGGTCTAGCTGCAGATCTCTGACTTCTCAGACACCTGCACTTCCGTAAGTGAAGTGGCTTGTAATCTTTTTAAAAAAAATTTATTTCATTTTATTTATTTAATTGAATCTCTCAACATTTTACAAAAGTAGCCAGGTGGTGAAGACAAGAAAAAAGAAACAAAATTACAGTGTCACTTAGCTGCCTGCACTCTCTGCTACCTGCGACATCACTTGCAATCTACACAAATCGTGCCAAGACACTGTGGATGTTAAACGATTAAAACTAATTTGGTACTGTAACGTACAGGGTCCTGCAAGTCACCTGTAGGAGAAAAAGACAAGACCTCCTAATCTGTGGCCACAATACAGCAGAATATGAACACAATGCGCAAAGTCTCTCGTTAAGTGTTTTCCTCCTGTAGAAAACCATAAATACTTAATATGGCTTAATGTATTCAGATAGTGCTATTAAAAATCAAATTTGATATACAGTTTATTAATATAATGTATACTACAAGGCAAGCGGATGGCCAGTATATGACAGATGATAAAGACTAAATTCAGTATAAGTCTCATTGCTGACACAAACTATATACAGACCAGCAGATATGAACGTGCATTAAGAAATGCAGTAAGAAAGTGATATTAAAAGGACCAACTCCGTACAGGCAAGCAGACAAGCCCAGAACGCAATGCCTTAAATTGCACGTTAAACGTGTTCCTCCCATAGAAAATCATTAAAAATATAGCATGTTAATGGACGAAGAAGGTGACATAAAAAGCCTGTAGACAATTTATTCTATATGGGAAAATCAGGGCTCTGCGCTTACTTTTCTTATTTAGGAGCACTCCTAACTTAAAGGGGTCATATGGTGCGATTTCAAGTTTTCCTTTCTCTTTGGAGTGTTACGAGCTGATTGTGCATAGATAAGATCCCTGAAGTTGCATAGACTAAAGTCTCAAAACCAAAGAGATATTCTTTATCTAAGTTAAGACTCTGCCACGCCCCCCTAAAACGGCTCGTTCTGACACGCCCCCACATATCTACCTCACTATGTGGAAATATTTGCATAATGGGACCCAAATGTGCACGCCAAGAAAGAATGCGTGGTTTCAGTAACCGCAGTTAGTGTTGAAGCAGCCATGTCAGGGAGACGCTGTGTGTTTCAGTGCGAAAGCAAAAGCACTTTATTTGGCCTTCCAGATGCATTTAGGAATCTTTAAGATTACTTACAACTGAACAGTAATGCATTTTAAGGACGACCGTTTCGTGAACCTAGAAGAGGAGGTAATTCTAACTTTGCTATGACAATCTGGCACTTCTGAATCAGCTACTGTTTTGGTATTAGTTTAAGTATTTGCTATTGACTGTTCAAATGCGGAGTTTTGCGCATCGTGTGTGTGTGCGCGTGCGTGTGTGTGAGAGAGAGATAGAGAGAGAGGGAGAGGGTCACATCACATCACAGTAGAGTCAGCTGTCTTAACCGTGGCTTGTGTACTGCAAACACACCAGCTTCATCACTGTGTCTGTCACGCGACTCTGTTCCCCTTTCGGGCTCTGTCTTTACATTTATTTTGAAAGATGAAGCTCGCGATTATGGTAAGGGGCGTTACATTTCCGACGAGTGCTTGCGGTGTTCGGCCAATTACAATGCAATGGGTCAGCTAGCCAATCAGAGCAGACTGCGCTTGTCGGAAGGAGGGACTTTGTAGAAAACTAAGCGTTTGAGAGAGGCGGGGCATAGAGGACCTACAATTATGTACAGTTTTTGAAAAATAGTGTTTTTTTTTTACATTAAAGCATGTCAACATATTCTGTTACACCAAATACACAAAATAATGATCTTTAAAAAAGCATCATATGATCCCTTTAACACGTTCAAAATTTTAGGAGTACGTTCAAAATTTTAGGAGCACCTTCTAATCAATAATCCTAAATTTTATCAAGAAGTAGCCTTCCCATTATGAGGTCATATTTGACTCCAACTTTATTAAAAGTATATAATCTTTTGTCAAATTCTTAAAAATATATATATTTTATAAGCTTTTTAAAAATTGTAATTAAAACGACAGAATAAGAACAAGTAGAATAAGAAATATAAGTTACCAGTCAAATGAAATCAGTATTAACAAAATTAATTTGCAAAGGTGGCACAGAAGAACACAAAAGTGGCTTGGTATACTATTAGACATTTAATGAGGCTCAGAAGTGGAATGAGTGCAATTAAATCCATAAATTAATGATGATATTAATGTCTTAAATATAACATTTTGAATATAGAAATATTAAATGATTTAAATAACTGAAAAGATACTATAAAAATGAAACTACAACTGCCAGCAGGTGGCGGCAAGTCACTGATTTTTATCACTGAATCATTCATTCAATTGACTCATTCGAACGGCGGATTCATTCAGGAATGAATCAAGTGACTGACTTTATGAATGGGTATCATGAATCACCGACTCACTTGATTCGTTTAAAAAACCCTGTTCATTCATAAACGAAACACGGCTCCACTGTGTCTGTGTTTTAAACAATTTTTGACAACGAAATAGGGCAAAATCAGACAATAGTGTTCTAGTCAGACAATGTAAGTCACTTAATATTAACTTGTT
>NW_015505260.1:1631575-1642356 GCF_001515645.1 Sinocyclocheilus grahami | reverse complement strand
ATTCATTCAATTGATTCATTCGAACGGCTGATTCATTCAGGAATGAATCAAGTGATTGTCTTTATGAACAGGTAATCATGAATCACTGACTCACTAGATTCGTTTAAAAACGCAGATCATAAACGAGACACCGCTGTGTTTGAATGGAGATGCCCAGCGGCTGAGCTGTGTCTTTGTTTCAAACTATTTTTGACGACGAAATGGAGCAAAATCAGACAATAGTGTTCTAGTCAGACAATGTAAGTCACTTAATATTAACTTGTTGTTTATTGAATTGTAGGGATGTAACGATTAACGGCGAGCCGGTTGAAAATCGATTTAAATATGTAACGATTCAAATCGGTTGAGATGCTCAACAAATCGCGATTCAGTTAGGGTAGGAGTTTATATGAATGTATGTCTGAGGGGAGCTTACTGTCTTTCGATGGTATTTTTTCTTTTCCTCTTGCCTCTGTATAATGCATATCAGGACTCCAGACTCATTCTTCCCACTGCTTTCGAATTCGCGATCTTGTTGTCACTGTTTTGCTTTCATCTACACACCTTTCATTTTTTTAAGACTAAATCAAAAGATGGATTCATTGTTATTCTTAATCAAAAAGCACAACAATAAAAAATCAGTGAGATACCATGACAAACTAGCTTACAAAACGTTTATTAACAAAAACGAATAAGATGAGGCATGGCACACACATGCTGTATTATATACCGACTAATAAATTACAGAACATTTAGCAAACACTGAGGAATCAAATAAATAAACGAGAGCCTCCATAGCTTAAGGTAAACAGCAAAGATAAGTTTAAAAACAAAAAGAAAAGTAAAACTAACGGTGACAGTGCTTGCATGTTTCTCTCCCCACAAGAATACCAGCATGTTCACCTTCTCTGGTTTAAGAAGCGGTCTTTTACTTGACTTTCGCTTGAAAACCATCCATCGTTTCCTCAATATGCTTGTAATTTTTGCTGCGCAGAGCTTCGCGCTCGTGCTGACGTGGCGAGTATACTCTCTAAGCGCTGTTTCATTAAGCTTTCAGTTTCGTTTGCCCTTTGATGTTTCTCACATGCAACAGAAATGGAAGCGCTTATGAGTTGACCAACGCGGTTGTCGCGCCAGTGCGACCGCGCACAAAATTGTCGCACAGGCAGAGAAAATGGTCGCAGTCTGGAGCCCTGCATATTAAAGCCCTGTTCAAGACATTGATGCTTGCATATAGAACAGCCTCAGGCTCAGCACCCGCCTACTTCCACTCACTATTACGAATCTACATCCCCTCCAGAAGTCTGAGATCCGCTAGTGAGTGATGCCTCGTGGTAAAAAAAAAAAAACTTTTTCTTTCTTTTTATTTATTTTGTCCCTTTCTCTAGCTTGTACGTATTTGAACAATGTCTAAAACTTGGTATTTCAAGCACTTCCTGTGTCTGTTTGCCTCTTTACATTAAGCTTTCAGTTTCGTTTGCCCTTTGATGTTTCTCACATGCAACAGAAATGGAAGCGCTTATGAGTTGACCAACGCGGTTGTCGCGCCAGTGCGACCGCGCACAAAATTGTCGCACAGGCAGAGAAAATGGTCGCAGTCTGGAGCCCTGCATATTAAAGCCCTGTTCAAGACATTGATGCTTGCATATAGAACAGCCTCAGGCTCAGCACCCGCCTACTTCCACTCACTATTACGAATCTACATCCCCTCCAGAAGTCAGAGATCCGCTAGTGAGTGATGCCTCGTGGTAAAAAAAAAAAAACTTTTTCTTTCTTTTTATTTATTCTGTCCCTTTCTCTAGCTTGTACGTATTTGAACAATGCCTAAAACTTGGTATTTCAAGCACTTCCTGTGTCTGTTTGCCTCTTTAAGAAGAATCGCTTTATGTATTTCCCAATTGTAAGTCGCTTTGGATAAAAGCGTCGGCAAAGTGACTAAATGTAAATGTAAAGTTCATAAGTGCAGCACTGCTTTGTTTACAGCGGAAACCAAGTTTTCTTTTCAGTGTTGTGGAGCTTTTGCTATGTTTTTGGGGGGCCTTACCCCTCTGAAGTTTGGGAAGCTCTGGTCTAGAGTCATGAAATGATTGTCGAGTCATCAAATAGAGAATTAGAAGGAAGTAAATACAATGTCATTAATCAATATATTAAGATAACCTATGTTAATTAAATGACTAAAATAGCCTATAGACAATAATGAGCAATAATAATTCACCACATTGGTGCAATGACAAATTCAAGCGCACAGCTTTACCTAATTAATAATTAATATGTTTAGTTATAGCATTTATAATTTGAATTATACAAGAAGAACACCAATAAACTTCGGGTAATCAATTTATTAAAATTTAATTATTTAAAAACATTCATTAGCCTACATCAGATCGGATTTTTTTTCTTCAGGAAACTGGCAGACTAGAATAAATAGCAACACAGAAGTGAACAATAAACAGTAGAAATGGCTAAACAAAAATTAAATAATTAATCCAAATTTTGAACAATTATGAGTAACATTAGGATAAAACGTCTAAATATGATATATTGATCGCCGTCAGATGCTGAGCCGACAGGACGCTTTACTTATCTCCCCACCATCAGACTCTCTATCGTTCATGGCATTTAGTGCTTCTTATACCTCTTCAACATTCATAAATCGCTGCCTTTTACTCATTTTGTCTATATTTATGAAACTGATAACCGCTAATTCAATGAGTGAAAGGCGTTGCCTAGCAATGTACTATATTAAAACATAAGCGGCACGAAAATGACAGCACGAACATACAGGCATTATATAGCGGGTAAATTTGACCCGCGCTTATAGGTATAAATGCCCCATTTTTTAATCTGGTTTTATCTAAACAGTTTTTAACAACAGGGGATTGTAAATCACACAATTTTAGTAAAAGTCAGGGACTGGAAGACTTGAATGTTTTAATAAAAATCTTTTATGTACGTTTTAAAAACAGCCACGGGTTCTAGTGTTAAGCCATATTAAGTGTTTATGGTTTTCTACGGGAGGAAAACGCTTAATGAGAGACTGCGCATTGTGTTCCACAGCCATATCACCCTGCAACCTGGTCAGTACCTGGATGGGAGACCTCCTGGGAAAACTAGGTTGCTGTTGGAAGTGGTGTTAGTGAGGCCAGCAGGGGGTGCTCACCCTGTGGTCTGTGTGGGTCCTAGCGCCCCAGTATAGTGACGGGGACACTGTACTGTAAAAAGCACCATCCTTCGGATGAGATGTTAAACTAAGGTCCTGACTCTCTGTGGTAATTAAAAATTGCATGGCACATCTCGTGAAGAGTAGGGGTGTAACCCCAGTGTCCTGGCCAAATTGCTGCCACTGGCCCTTGTCAATCATGGCCTCCTAATAATCCCCAACCACTTGATTGGCACCCCCCCCCCCACATGATTGTAAAGCACTTTGGGTGTACAGCAATACTCAAAGTGCTATATAAATTAAATAATATTAAATAATAATATGCTATATAATAATAATAATAATAATATTCTGCTGTTCTGTAGCCACGGATTAGTGGGTCTTGTCTTTTTCTCCTACAGGTGACTTGCAGGACCCTGTACGCTTTGGTACTAAATTATTTTTAATCGTTTAACCTCCACAGTGTCTTGTCTCCATTGGCAACACGCATGATTTGTGTTGATTGCAAGTGACGTCGCAGGTGGCGATTACACGTAACATTGTAATTTTCTTTTCTTTTTTTCTTGTCTTCACCACCTGGCTATTTTTGTAAAATGATGAGATTGAATTAAAAAAGTAAATAAAAAAAGATTGCAAGTGACGTCACTTGCAGAAGTGCAGGTGTCTGAGAGTGCAAGTGCATGTCTGCAGCCAGACCCTTCTTGAAAATTCACCCAAAAATGGGCAAAACAATTATTTTCACTATCCACTTGGTTTGCATTCCTGAACAAAAGTAAACTGCCTTCATTACATGCCTTTAATACAGTTGCATTGTAAAATCCTCTCACATGTATTGCTGAGATGTTAATGTGTTTCTCACGTCTCTTCAGTGCTGTCACAGCTGCTGCCCTTGCTGCATGGGAATGTGAACAGCAGTAAAGTCATAATCAACGAGTTCCTGGAATTCTGTCGCCAGCAAACATCCTCACCCACAGAAAGTCCTCAGAATTGTAATGACAATGTCCCACCCAGGTAAACCAGCTTACAGTGTCATACTGAAAGTCAGCATCAACCCAGTTCCCTTGACAAAACAAGATTTTGCCATTGGCTTTTGGATTACTGCAGAAAATAAGCGCTGTGACCTACACAAGTTTAAAATTCTTACTTTTTTAAAAAATTATTATTATTATAATTTTTTTTTCAATCTTCTCAAATTAACAACTTTTATTAATTTTGAAGCTTAAATACAATCAGAAATAAATTAAAAACAAAAGCTAGTGATGGGATAAATTGGAAAGTTTGAGTAGTTTGAAAGAGCTTTATTATAAACAATGAGGCTGTAAAAGTAGACTGAGTTTTCCTGTTTTGTGATGACCTTTAATGTCCCTGATAACATCTGTACTCCCCCTTAGCCACTTGTTTGTAACAGCCTGTTTAAAGGCATATACAAGCTTACAGAAATCACAGAGTATTACTGATGCTTTTTATGTCGTCAGAGTAAAACATGAAAATATCGTGAGCTTTTGTTAAAAACAAACCCTTATTTCAGGCATTTGCCAGAACCCCATTTTAAAAAAACAAAAACATTGGGACATTCAAGAAGATGGAATTTGTTGTTATTTTGGTGTATATTTCTTAGTAAATTGAATGAATCATTTGCCTAATGCCTGGAAAACATGTTGTCATTGACTTCCAGTTGCACTCTGAGGAGTGTTTATGGGAGCATGTCAGAATTATGAAGCTACACAAAACACATTTCTAAGCATATTGTCTTATTATTTGGCAAAAGGATCCAAATCAGGCGTATCATAAAGGAGCATGCCGTGTACGAAAAGCGCTCCACTTACAGACGATGCTGCTGGTACGTGCATCCAGAAGTTCTGGCCCGTCATTCTCAGCAAGCCTTGTCCGTTCCCTGCCAGTGGACCTACCTCACCTCCGGCGCTCAGATTACCCGCGACGAGCACGCCGGCTCACAGGGCAACTCGCCCACCACGTCCAGTTCCACCACACCCTCCAACAAGAGGAAAAGCGCCAGCAGCCACTCCATCACGAAGTACATGAAGAAATGTGGCTACTCTGAACAGGTGCAGTGTTGAAGACTTTTTTTTTTTGGCTTACTACCCATTTGTCTTCTGCTAACTTTGCTGTTTATTACACAATGTATTTAGACTGAGACCATGGAGACCGATGGCTTCCAAGCAGACACTGAAGATGATGAAGACGATGATTGCATCATCATTGGGGAACAATCTGGTTGGTGTATGTTGCTAATAAAGCTTGACAACAAACAAATCTGCCAGAATTAGCTTGATAAATGTGTTTTTTCCTCATAGGATCCTCTGAACAGGATGCCAACACATCCTTGCGACAAACCAAGAGAAACACGGAGCCCATGGACACGAATGCATCCGAAACTGCTGCTCTTGCCCTACCCTGCCTTACCCCAGCCACCGCCTGAGATCTGACCCCTTCTTGTTGGGTTTGCATGCATGTGAAGCAGACACTCAAAATCTGATCTACAGTTCGAAGGATCATACCGTATTAAAGGTCCCTGGAATTAATAATTTGTTTCCTCTTCTTTAAGTGGAGATGTGCTAGATGGTCTACTGCTCTTCTTCATAGGAGAGGTCCCACTTTTTGAAAGCGTGTAAAGACTCTGCTGGTACATTCATCAGCTCTGACACATCAGGAGGTTGATGCTGTCTGCTGGGTTCAGCGCTCGGCACCATTGTTTTAAATCCTTAAATTTTTTTCTCTCTCAGAATACTTGAAATGGTGTATGTCTTTCAAAAATAATGACAATTGAAATATGTTGCACTTTTATATTCCATTTGCGTTTCTTTTTCTTTTACCCCCATCTTAACTTCTTTAGCCCACTAGAAGTTTTTCCCTTGTTCCAAGAGGCTTTGTATAAAAACAGCTTATGCCATTTGTTGCCCAGGCTGCCTTATGTGGTGTAAATACTATTTTAGTTTTTTTGAACAATGGTGTAGAAGCTCAAATAGTATGTGGCCATCTAACGGGAAAAAACAGCGGCATTGGCATTTCTTTTGGTGAAGTGTTTTCTTAATTGTCTCGAAATAAACTGCGCCGTAGTTTGCTACAATGGGTTTCCTACAAAGCTTGTTTAAATAAAGCATTATTTAAAAATGAATATTTTTTTAATATGCTGTTAACAGACATTTTCCTTCCATGTGATCACATGTACAAGAGTTACTTTTACATTTGGTTTTTCACATACACGCATCACATTCGACAATGCATTTTATTTCATACATCACATCAAATGCAACAGAACACAACATTTTGAACTTGACAAAATAATGTAAAATACAAGCACTGTTCATTTTTAATATAGCATGGTTTAATAAAGGAACAAGCTGGTGACAATATTCTTCTGCAACGGAATCAGTCTAATACCCAAAGTATTCACAAAAGCAGGTGCATTTTTAACTTGACTGTGCAAGGTTTCCGGTGTCAGCCACTTTACAAACACGGTCCATTGTACTCCATAATATTGCAACCTGGTATTTGTTATATTTTTCATAATTATAAACACTTGTTTGTAACGCAATAATTTACCATTTTACTGCTAGTTATAATTTAACCAGCTTCTAATGAAGCAAAATTCTTGCATGTTGATGGTAAATGGTTTACTTTTGTGTTTAAAAATCAGGTGGAGCTTTGATGCCATCACATAGCTTTTCAAAATATATTCATTTATTGGTAAATATATTTATCGTCTAGTGTCTCTGCTGTTTCTCTCCAGAAGTCATTTTTAACATAACCATTTGTAAATGCAAGGCTTCCGGTGTTTATCACTTCGTTATCTTAGCTGTTATGCTGCTAAAAATTGCAAACTGATATTTATCATATTTTAATTCATTATCATAACCATAAACACACGTTTGTAGCACAAACAGTTTTACAGTTTACTGCGCTTTATTATTACTCTATTATTCTTCTAGTTTAGATCTAGTGGCTAATGAAGTGGAAATCTTGCACATTCACAGATAGGCCAGTGTTGCAAACGTGAGGACAACTAGTGCAAAAAAAATAAATAAATGAAATTTGTCACGTGCACCATACACTTTGGGCTTTATTATACAAGTCAATTAGCTGACATGTTGACAAATCAAATGAGTGGACATTTATCTGCATTAGGAGGTAGATTGTTGGAGACCAGAGCTTTTTGTCTAATTTAAGTTGCGTTGTAACATTCATGCGTAGTTTCATTTATGTTAAGCAGGAAATAAAGCACAAAAGACGATCAGAACTGGGTAGAGCTCATGTTAGATACATTTCAAACTGTTTCTGTTGTCACAATGAGATTTTATGGTACATCGACATTTCTCTCTCGGCAGTAGCTATAAAGTGCTTTAAACGACGAGATCCTCTTAAAGACCATTTCCAACCGAACTGAGCATCTTCCGTCATATAATGACTGGTCATGATGCCTCAAGCAACAATGCATTAGAACAGAACAGATTGTTTGGAAATTGGCCCATACGGTGCTAACACTCCACATAACATCACTGACAGGAAAACCTGTGTTTAGCACCATATAAATCTACCTAGCACATGCCGTGGACACACTCAATGTATCGGGCTCATCCTGTGAAACCGTGTGGGATTGTGGTGGTGGACTAGGAGCGGCGAGAGCGCAGGCAGGGACAGCAGTGACCAGGGAGACACAGCAAGACTAAATGTTCAGCTCAGGATCTTGATGTTCTCTAACAGTGCTGCTTTAAGCAGAATAGCATTCTTTCCTCCGGCTGCAGCGATGTCTGCCTGCACTGCGGCGTCCCATGAAAAGGTCAGCTCGGCTGCTGGGGCCTGGAAGGTGAAAACAAATTGATCATTTTGTATCGAATTAAACATTGTGGACTTTTGTTTAAACTTGACTTACCAGGTTGCACTCATTCAGAGCCAATTCCTCATCATCCTTTAGTTTTTGTCCTCCGGGTGCCATCAGCTCAAAGGGTTGCCAGCCGTTCTCTAGAGAATCGCGCACAAACTGGTACAACGCTGCCACCCTCTCCCACGCCAGGAAAGTGCCTGCAGAGCATTTCAAATTTAATTTATGCTGAAGAACAAGTTTGCCAAAAGAAGACAACACACATCTATGGGGCAAAGCATTCTGGAAGGTTTAAAAGCTTCAATGTGCAACTCACATTTGATTAAAAAAAAAGGCTATTTGAGCTGTTTGTCAACATCATTCAAACATTTTATGCCAAAGCCCTCTGTGAAAGACCCCTTACCTGAAAATCTAGAAATATATATATATATATATATATTTACAAAATAAAATATTACAATATAAAATGGTAAATACGAATTTTTAATAAATAGAGAAAATATTTGGTTAAAATATAGCTGTAAAGTGAATAAAATAATTGAGATTAATCTCATTTTCAATTTGTTTTTATTTTAGTTTTTAACAAAAGTATTTAACCATTTTAAATTTTCTTTAAAAATTTTTAAACTGCGGTTTAACACTTTATTACAATATATAATATTAAATGTATATTTTTCATTTATAAATGGTATACATGCGTGTTAAATATTATAAGGAAAATATTTGGTTCTGGCTGCCAAAAGAATACTTTTCAATTTTATATCATTTGTTTTTATTTACTTTTTCCTGTTCTGTTTACTACTATATTGCAAAAATCATTTAGAAATATAAATATGTTAAACAGTATAGTGAAAATATTTGGTTAAACTATGGCTGCTAATGGAATACAATAATTGTTTAATTTTATAATGTTTTATTATTTTTTATTTTATTTACTTTTTGCTTTGCCGTTTACAACTATATTACAATTCAGAATGTTAAATACATATTTATTTTTCCATTAATAAAGATATTATATCAATGTGTTAAATATTACGTGTAAAATGCCTAACAACGGAATAAAATAGATTAATTTAATTTTTAATTCAATTTTATTTTATAACTTTGTACACTATTTTTAACTTTTTTGTTACACTAGTTTTATGTGTATATATATATATATATGTGTGTGTGTGTGTGTGTGTGTGTATATATAATTAATAACAATTCAAAACTACCCACCCTGCAGTATATTTTCATCCGGTAACCGCACTCTCAGAAGCACGTAGTTGTACTTTCTTCTCTCCCTCTGCTCATCTTTTTCACGCATGGCTTTGGTTCGCAGCATCGTGTTTCTCTCCACGATTTCACTCCTGCGATGAAGGAAGATCATAAAAACACGGTAAGGCTTTTATTACCTTATACAGCTCAAACGCCACCGTTGTTCATTTCTTTACTTCAGTTGCTGTTCTCTTTTCAGTTCCTCCGCGGTGAGATTGTAGAAGTCTGGGGGAAGCTGGAAGTGTGTGGCGTGCTGTGAGGGTCTGAAGACCTGTGTCTGATGGTCCAGCTTGGCTCTGACCGGCTCGCCCTTCTGCAGCCGCTCCAAATGAGCCTTCATCTGCTCCAGAACCTCCGATTCCTGCGCCGGCAGCACCAGGAACTCCTCAGTCCTGTCTGAGAGACATTATTCCGACGGAGAGCATGTGAGGACATTGCACACTTTACCCTTAAATATAACACTATGTACACATTACCTTCGCCATCTACTGGCAGCGTGGTGCTTTCAAATCCCAAGGCCTGAAGATACTCCCGAGATCCTTCAATCCCACTGACCTTCTCCTTCATAAATAAAAGGACAAAATATAAGTGCATTTGCTGTTTGAATTGACATTTTTCTCAATCCTGGCAGTGAAAATGCTCATACCTGAAACACTTTATTGCTAAGTTTGATCTTCCTGTACTTTTCCTCAGTCGGATTCTTACAGATGTTTTCGACGTACCTGTCCACGCATTACAGGTTTCAGTTAAACATTATACAAACACTCAGATATTGTTGCGCAAGGTTCAAATAGTCCTCACTTGCTAATGACGTCAACGGCAGCCTTTACTTTCTCTTTGTCTTTATTAAAGGTGTGAATCATCATAATGGAGGCCTCTATCGCATCCTCTGAGAACCTCTGTGAAGAAAGCAGAACCTTCAGGAACATCCACATGTAAGCTCTTCAAAAAGTCATCAAGATTGTGTCTGTAATAACCTCACCATCAGAATGGCCTCCTTTATGTGCATTTCTCTTTCGGTCTTTGTTAAGGTTTTTCCAGTGAGAGGACAGATGAAGAAAACTCCCGACACTGAGAAACAAGACAGATCCTTCTGTGGAACACCAGAGCCCTTGAAAAGGTACAAATCAATACGGTCAGGAAAAGGGTAATGCTGCTATTGAAATGAGCCTGTACTGGATCTGAAATCTTAAAGGGACAGGCCACTCAAAAATGAAAAATCTGTCATCATTTATTCATGGAACACAAAAAGAAGCATTTTGAAGGATGTACTGGCCTCCAAAAAGGCTCTTATGCATATTTTGAAGGTGAATGGGGACTGGAGCTATCAAAATGACCAAATATTTCATAGAATAATAGCTTAAATTTCTCACAAAATCTATTCCTCACAAATAGTTAGACGGTATACTCAATAGTCATTCTGCAGCTATTTAATTGCATTATTTTATATTATAATGTAATCAGACTTTATATTAAAATGTAATCAGGCTTTTAATTAAAATATTTTTATATATTATTTTATGAAAATAATTTGAAAAAAAT
>NW_015505260.1:1604373-1631565 GCF_001515645.1 Sinocyclocheilus grahami | reverse complement strand
TTTTTTACTTTTATATTATTTGTAAGTTCATTTTAATGCATTTGTTTATTTTGGGATGATTTTTGTTTTAATTTTTCCTTTTTTTTTTTAAATAATTTTTATAAATACAAATTCATTTTAAATATCACATTAAAATTTATTTACAATAACTATTCCTTTAATGGTACCCAAAGCTATTTTTACACTATTCACAAGTTTTAATTAATTAATAATACATTTGACAAAAAGAATGTTTAAAATTATGTACACTCACATTAAATAAAAACTGCAGTCACATAAGTAGCCTAGAAAAAGGTTTATTCCGCATAAGGGTGGTCCACCCTAATGGTAGCTGCCATGTTTAAATCACATGACCAAATACCAGTCACATAATCTATAACCCCTCTATTTTCGGACACTTTCAGTCAATATATCTGCAAAACCATTTTCTTCAGTAGTCAGACTTGCCTCGACATCAGTGTTCTTCAGGCTGGCAGCCGTGGCAGCCGCCTCTGCTTCAAGTTCGCGCTTCACTGAAATACAACGACAAAATGACTGACTATATTCGCTAATACTTTCAGATTCATGAGTGAAAAATCAAATAATTTACCCTGATTCCTTATGGCATCCTGGGACGTTTTCAACACTGGTCGGTGCTGTTGCTCGATCCTGGCGAGGGCTGCGGCCCCTGCTTTCTCTGCGCCCTCTGTGGGTGTTTTTCTGGGCGCCCCGTGAGGAACCTTTGGCGCTTGAGGTTTAGAGCTGCTGGAGAAACCAGACATCACCCACTCACTCACTTCTGTACTTGAAACAACTCAAAGACAGCCTGATGCTTTGTTTATAGACCATTTGTGGGTGGCTGTTTCACCTATCAATCGGTGTCGATAAAGCATAATAGGGTAAATCCTGTATAGTGCTTGCATAAAGCAAGTAGTGCATACACTTGTAGCTGTTATGTATCTTTGTAAGTCATTGTAAGCCCTCCTCGCACGAACCCACCCCCCATAAAAAAAAAAAAAAACAAGAGGGCTCCCCCGAAGTCCATGGTATAGTTCGAACATTGCTTGAAACCATTGTTGTAACCCTGGGGTGCCCAACCCTGGTCCTGGAGATCTACTTTCCTGCAGAGTTCAGTTCCAGCCCTGATCAAACACACCTGCCTGTAATTATCAAGTGCTCCTTCAGACCCTAATTAGTTGGTTCAGGTGTGTTTGATCAGGGTTGGAGCTGAACTCTGCAGGAAGATAGCTCTCCAGGACCAGGGTTGGGCACCCCTGTTGTAACATGACTGGAGCAGCAGCTTTCAGGGTTAAATCACTCCCACGTGACTAACACCAGCCCTGCACTAAGCCTGTCAGTAATTATAGCGATGAGGCTGAACTCACAGGTCGGATCCCATTGCGTGTAGTTAAAACACTGATGCATTTAGCACATACTATACACGTTTCCATGCGTCAGCTCCAGATATGAATGCAGTCCGACAGGTATAGATGCACTTTGTTCGGATTTCTGTACATTGCAGTAGATTTCAGGTGTAAAATAATATCTAACTTGCACTTTGAACAGTTTCAAACGCTATTCGATGTGTCGTGATCTGATCATGTAAACTCGCTATGTTTAATGTGAAAGTGTGGTTGTCATGGCAGATCTCATTAACGTCTGATCTGTTTACCTGCGGTCATCTGTAAGTTTCTTTCCTGGTCCTGCTGACTTGAATTTGATATCCTTCTTGATGTCGTCGAAAAACTTCTTCATTCTTAGCGAGAAACTACGTGCAAAAATGTTATTTAAAAAAAAATATATATATGAAAAAATGTGTTGTTAATTATTTATAACTGTCAGACACGGCACCACCCAAGCGATGTGTTTACCTCGGGAAGAGGACCGACTCTCAACCGGAAATACGCTCGCTAAGCGACCGGAAGACAGAGATTGGGTTTTAGCGACACCAAGCGGAGGGGAAGGATAAAGAGATCTCTCAAGTTGCGACTGATTTCAGCCTGTCAGTCTTGAAAGAGCAGTCTGTCCGTCATGTTTTTGGGATTGTGTTCATGTAGCTTCTTTTTGGAAGACATTTGGTACTGTATGTTTCTATCTTAGACAGTTTTCCTTTGGTGTTTAAGGATGTCTTATTTGGTTTTCGTAACTCTTAACAAGAATCTAAAAGACAAGTATTTTCTAATAAATCTATAGCCTACATAAATCTATATGTTGTGTGTATGAGGGAGGCAGGGATTTAGCAAAGGTTTCTATTTTTCTTTCTTACCCCTTACTTAATGCTTTGTGTTTGTTTTTTCCTGGTTCTTTTTAAACTGTATATCTCTTATTGTTGTTGTTGTAATCTGTTTTGACCTGTAAATGTGTGTATTTACCTTTTTATATATGTTCAATAACAAAAATCAAGTGGAGAGGAGTCACAGATTCTTAAAACATTATTATAAGAATTTTGTGACGATTATTTTTATACAGGATAATTTAATTTTAAAAATGTGTTTTTATTTAACATTCATTTTTTCGTTTATTTTATTCATTGATTTGTTTACTTTGCTCTTGCTCTTTAATGTTCTTCTGAAGGTGTTTGCATAGCATTTCTGTTTCATTAATAACAAAAAAAACAAATTTTTTTTTTTTTTTTTTTTTTTAATTGATGAAATGTTATCGAAATATGTTTTTTTTTAATTTATTTTTTATTTTTTTTATACATCGTTAAAACCAGTGTTGGAATGCCTCAAAGTGTAAGATTCCATTATACAGTCTGTGAAACAAACATTTTGCAAGAAATAAATACATATGCTTAATATTTACGGTTTTATTTAAAATTGTTACATTTTAAATATTTCATATTTGGCAAACAACTGCGAGAGTGAGTACACGCCAAATATTTTTTTCCCCAAAATATTGATTCATCAAAACTACTAACATGCACTTAAAACTACTCCAATAACTACTAAATTCAGGAACCCGAAGCAGAATCGTTACATTCCTTACGATTCGCATTCCTGTTTTCAGCCGATTCATATATAATGTTTTTAGAGAAAAAATAATTTCATAAAGGTGCCGCAGTTACATTCCACTGAATGCATTTTGAATATCTGTTTTAATAAAAAAAAAAAAGTATGAAATTATTTTTTATGTTTTCTCAATTTCATTTTTAACACCGTCGGAGCGAATGTTAATATATTACGATTGAACTGAAGTCTTTAGCGGCGTACACATTGTACATTCTTATTGGTGGAGGTGAAGAGTGCCAAGTCCGTTCCTCCAATCATCGTCCTCAAGAGGGGCGGGACTTCCGCTGACAAAAAATGGAATTAGCGGAAACCGCTGCAGAAACCAACCGCCTTTCCTCGCGTATTGTGTCCGAACCAGGTCTCACTGTCCGTCGGCCTGAAAAACGGACCGCGGACGCCCACAAACGAGCAGAACGAGGAGCGGTGCATAGAGGGACGACAAGATGCCGCACAACTTCCTGCCCGGGGATCTTGTCTTTGCTAAAATGAAGGGATATCCTCACTGGCCGGCCCGGGTAAGAGCAGCGCACACCCCCCACCAGCCCCGCTGTGACCAGCTTTACCTCAGCGCCTAGTGATTTACCCAACACCGGACACACACATGTATATTATGCAGACAAACTCGAATTATATTTTACTTTAGAGTCTAGACAGCTTAATGTATTTGTTCCATTTTACTACCCTAGTAATGAATGGATGAGGCTAGCTGGCTTGCTAACCTGTTTGCTGTAGGAGCAGCAAAGCTCGCGTGTCCGCAAAGTTTTGTTTATTTTTGTATTTTATACATCGGGAATCGTCTTTAGATACATAATGGGGTAAAATATGAATCATTACTACATTTAGACTTGAGACTTTTATATTGCTTTGGCTCAATAACAAGTCAAATGCAATGAGGGGGGTTGAGTTGTCGTGTTTACACATGGAGGTGCTTTACTGCACGTGACTTGCTCAGTGCAAAGTAGAAAACTCATTTATTAATTAGTGTTTAATTCTATAAACCTTCACATTTCTGCTGCAGAAGCTCTGAAGAACATGTAAACACCTTATTTTGATATTTCTCCTCCAGATTGAAGATGTTGCCGATGGGGCTGTCAAACCACCACCTAATAAAATCCCTATTTTTTTCTTCGGGACTCATGAAACGTACGTATCCCTGGATTCTAATGAGCACCAGGTTGTTCATTATGATAAATGGATGGATGCTTATTACTTGTAATGAGCTGTGTGCATTACCTAATTTCTTTCTCTTTAATTCTGTATGTTGATGTTGATTAGGGTGACCATATGTGCCATTTTTCCCCGGACGCGTCCCGGCCAGGATTTCTATATTGACTAAAATATCTAGGTTTTGGCTTTGTTTGTGTGTGTACATCGGTGTATGACAGGGGTGCCCAAACTCGGTCCTGGAGGGCTGGTGTCCTGAAGAGTTTAGCTCCAACCCCAATTAAACACACCTGAACCAGCTAATCAAGCTCTTACTAGGCATACTAGAAACTTGAAGGCAGGTGTGTTGAGGCAAGTTGGAGCTAAACTCTGGAGGACACCGCCAGGACCGAGTTTGGACACCCCTGGTGTATGACATGAAAATACCATACAGACGGTTCCTTATGCTTTCAAAATGCTCTCGAGGTACTTTGATGTCAAACACTGATCGCTCTGAGCCGCGCTGCTTTTAAGTCGAACACTCATCCTATGTACACGTAATTGCATCGCTTTGACCGTAAATCCCACCTTCTCACACACACCATGATTGGTCCATTATGTACAATGCCTGCATGATATTGGTCAAACTACTTTTCGATCATTACCTTCAGCAAGCATGAAAACAAAGCCAAAACAAATCCTGGCTAGGACGCGTCCGGGGAAAATGGCACGTATGGTCAAGGCAAGGCAAGGCAAGTTTATTTGTATAGCACATTTCATACACAATGGTAATTCAAAGTGCTTTACATAAAATAAAATAAAAACAATAATCACAACAATAAAACAAGGAATTTAAAAACTTTGAAAATTATTTAAAAAAAAAATTGATTTAAGAGATTTAAAATGAATTTAAGAAAACGATTATACATATAATATAGTGCAATCAGTTCGGACATCGCACAGTGCTCATTCTATAAATGCACAGCTAAACAGATGAGTTTTGAGTCTGCATTTAAATGTGACTAATGTTTTAGCACATCTGATCTCTTCTGGAAGCTGATTCCAACTGCGGGTGGCATAATAACTAAAAGCACATTCCCCTTGTTTTATGTGAACCCTTGGTATTTCTAACTGACTCGATCCTAATGATCTGAGTGGTCTGTTAGGTTTATATTCAGTGAGCATATCTGCTATATATTTAGGTCCTAGGCCATTGAGTGATTTATAAACGAGTAAAAGTACTTAAATCAATCCTAAATATAACTGGAAGCCAGTGTAAGGACCTGAGGACTGGTGTAATATGCTCAGATTTTCTGGTTCTAGTCAGAATCCTGGCAGCAGCGTTCTGGATGAGCTGCAGCTGTCTAATGGTCTTCTTGGGAAGGCCAGTGAGGAGACCATTACAATAGTCCACCCTGCTGCTGATAAAGCCATGAACAAGTTTCTCCAAGTCTTGACTGGAAACAAAACCTCTAATTCTTGCAATGTTTTTGAGATGATAGTATGCGGATTTAGTTACAGCTTTGACATGACAACTGAAACTAAGGTCTGTCTCCAGAATCACACCAAGATTCCTGACTTGATTTTTAGTTGTTAGACCCCTAGAGTCAAGGTATGCATTCACCTTGAGAACTTCATCTTTGTTTCCAAATGCAATGACTTCGGTTTTTTCTTTGTTTAACTGAAGAAAGTTCTCGCACATCCAACTGTTAATTTCATCAATGCATTGGCAGAGGGAGTCAATGGGGCTGTAGTCATTTGGAGATAAGGCTAGGTAAATCTGGGTATCATCTGCATAGCTGTGATAGGCGATTTGGTTCTTTCTCATTATTTGACTTAGTGGGAGCATATACAGGCTAAACAAGAGCGGTGCAAGAATTGAGCCTTGTGGGACTCCGCATGTCATGAATTTAAGAAAACTATTATACATATAATATAGTGCAATCAGTTCGGACATCGCACAGTGCTCATTCTATAAATGCACAGCTAAACAGATGAGTTTTGAGTCTGCATTTAAATGTGACTAATGTTTTAGCACATCTGATCTCTTCTGGAAGCTGATTCCAACTGCGGGTGGCATAATAACTAAAAGCACATTCCCCTTGTTTTGTGTGAACCCTTGGTATTTCTAACTGACTCGATCCTAATGATCTGAGTGGTCTGTTAGGTTTATATTCAGTGAGCATATCTGCTATATATTTAGGTCCTAGGCCATTGAGTGATTTATAAACGAGTAAAAGTACTTTAAAATCAATCCTAAATATAACTGGAAGCCAGTGTAAGGACCTGAGGACTGGTGTAATATGCTCAGATTTTCTGGTTCTAGTCAGAATTCTGGCAGCAGCGTTCTGGATGAGCCTAATGTTGCTTAATAATCACAGTGTTTTTAATAGCATGGTGGGGCCTTGCATGTCAGAACTGTTATGGAGGAACAGGTGGCACTAGAAGAACCTTTTTTTTAGACCATATTTGGTTTCCCCTTTTCAATATTTTTCGATCTGAGAATGTCGTAGACGCTTTCATATATTAAAGTCAGCATGCAATGAAAAACCACTCTATATTGTCTAAATGCATGTTTTGGATCTTATTGTAAACACTTCATCTGTACGGTTTCATTTGGTCAAAATGAATTTTAACCTTATAATGTTTAAGCAAAATGCCATAAAAATGAGTGTAATGCTCACATCCTAAAATCCAATCAACTGCAATGCATAGAACAAAATTTACATCTTACTTTTTTTTTGGATAATTCGTTACACTCATGTACGTCACAATACAGAAGAACAGATCTGTCGCTACTTCTGTTTCACACAACTGTATAATACTGGTTTAATCTACTTTTTCCATCCTTTCAGAGCATTCCTTGCACCCAAGGACCTTTTTGCGTATGAAAAGAACCAAGACCGATATGGGAAACCAAACAAAAGGAAAGGGTTCAATGAAGGCTTGTGGGAAATCCAAAACAACCCTCATGCCTCCTATACCACACCTGCAGTAAGACTTAATTTCTCTGTCCATAATCATTTGTTGGTTCATGACAACAAATACTGATTTGTCACATCTTCCTTGTATTTGTTCAGCCTGCATCATCATCGGATAGCGAGGAAGAACAACCTGCACCGGGAAGTGATGCGGAAGATGACGATGAAGCGGTGGTACCGAGGAAAGCTGAAACGGGAAGTAATGATTCTGACTCTGGAAGTGAGAATCAAAGGAAGACGGCTGTGAAGCGCAAAGCTCCTGCTGCAAAGGTATCCAAGCGTGAAACAAGCCAGCATGATTGATTGTGTGAATCATTTGCGTATGAAAAGAACCAAGACCGATATGGGAAACCAAACAAAAGGAAAGGGTTCAATGAAGGCTTGTGGGAAATCCAAAACAACCCTCATGCCTCCTATACCACACCTGCAGTAAGACTTAATTTCTCTGTCCATAATCATTTGTTGGTTCATGACAACAAATACTGATTTGTCACATCTTCCTTGTATTTGTTCAGCCTGCATCATCATCGGATAGCGAGGAAGAACAACCTGCACCGGGAAGTGATGCGGAAGATGACGATGAAGCGGTGGTACCGAGGAAAGCTGAAACGGGAAGTAATGATTCTGACTCTGGAAGTGAGAATCAAAGGAAGACGGCTGTGAAGCGCAAAGCTCCTGCTGCAAAGGTATCCAAGCGTGAAACAAGCCAGCATGATTGATTGTTGTGTGAATCGGCTGTATAGCCTCACTGTCATCTCATCTGTCACTTTTATCTCTTCTCCTGCAGTATTATGCATTATACTTTCCGGTGCTCTGAATCTCTCTTTTCAAAGCTCTTAATGTCAGTTTTAGTTACAAATTCACTAGTGTCACATAGAAGAGTGTTAGTTGTTGTAGAGTAATCAGTGTAGTGCACATAGTTTTTATTTAAGCAGTAGAGTAATTTTATGTTATGAATGTATTCATAGCTAAGCCTAAAGTATGTTTACCTTTACATTAATGTGCATACAGTGCATCATCAGCATAGTACACAAGCAGACAGATCTTTCTAACCGTCTTTGAATTATTTTGCACTAATTATTAGTTAGTTTGCGACACTTGGGCTGTTGATTCACAGTCAAAACAAAACGGATGAGATGGAACATCAACTATAGACACCTGCTTATGTGAGGGTGTTAAGAAATGCATGCAACTCTAGTTTAAAAGTGCACAAAGACATTTTTATCGCAAATACCTTCTAAGAGAAATAGTGCAGACACTGGGGAGGGATGAAACTTTGTAATGCACGTGTCAAGCATCTGTGTTCATGCACACTGTCAAATAGAGTATACTTTGAAAGGCCCTGTGTTCTGCTGTACACAAATGCTAAGTGTTCGTGTCAAAAATGAACTATACTTTGGGCTTAAAGTAAGAAGTAGTTTGGCACAACATCCAATAGAGTGCCTAAAACCCCTTCATACTTAAAGGTGCAGTAGGAGATCTTGGAAAATGCTAACTTAAGCCTGATAGCACTGAAAGTGAACGTCCTGCAATCGCCGTCCAAAGCCACGCCCCTGAACGCATATACGCTCACAGACCAGAATACCAGAGACAACATTACTACAATAGGCTACATCAGCGGTTCCCAATTCCAGTCCTCGCACTGGATGTGAAGACATATGTGTGTGAAGATGCTGCGCAGAGCAAATCCTGAATGAATGTTCTGAAGTGAAGTAAACTTCAACGGATTTCCCCTGCTCAGAGAGTAGGGAGCAATGAACACTGTGTAGGGATCATATCGATCGGAACACAGTTGATGCACGTAGCTCACTTCTAATGAGCTGGTTATCTGAATCGGGTGTGTTAACTAAGCGAGACATGCAAAATATGCAGAGCTGGGGGGCGTGAGGACAGGAATTGAGAACCGCTGGGCTACATCATGTGTCATTCACCGGTGAGAAAACTTTAAAAGTACTACAATACCAGGAAGGAAGATCGGGTTGTTGATGTTTGTCTGCCATTCTCACTCTGTCTGCACCGCGTGCGTGAACGCGCTGATGACGTATCCTGTCTGCGCGAACAGGGTGTGCAGAGGTATGCTAATACATATGTTGACAGGCAGGTCGGAAAGCCAAATTAAAACGCTCGGACCGAGCATTTTGATTGGACGAGCATTTCTTGATCCTTCTGCCTTCCACAGAATATATAAATACATTTAGACCACTTAACTTAATGATTGCTATCATGATGTGAAGAGACTTTCAACCAGCATAACAAAAAATATTTCTGAAGACAATCACCTATTGTACCTTTAAGACTGAAGGGCCGTACATACCAAGTACGATAACAATAACTAAATAGTTACTAAATCTGTGAGAGAACAGAAGTTCACACTACAACTATGATAACGACACAGAGGAATGATATCATGGGAATCACTTTCAGAATGACTTTTCCATCTGATTAGCGATAAAAACATTGACTGCCATTCAGAATCCACTTTAAAGAACTTAATTATCCTATTATGCTCTTTTACAAAGTGTGTGTTGTGATTGGCAGCACTCGGCGCCTGGTTGGGAAATGTCATGCCCCTTACCATCGCCGGCTGCGAGCTTCAGTGTAAATATTGCGTCAAAATCAAATCAATTTAAACCCGGATGATTGTAATCACTCTAAGTTCGTCTGCCTTGGGAAAGCTAGCGTGTCTCCGACACAGTGATAACACTCATTGCCTTCTCTAGTGCAGCTCAACCAGGTCTCGTCCCATTCGTCGATATTTGTGATATCACAAATCCCAGAAAATATGCGTTGTAGTCCAACCGAGTCGTTCGTTGTAGTTTTTGAAAAGTGAATTCTGTTAAATAAAATCTCATTTTGAAGTGGACTTTGAGCTTTGTAACTTTGCAGATCTTTTTTATGCTCAAACAGCAACATTACTGACTAACTAAAGTTGAAAAAGCATAATAGGACCCCTTTAAAATGGCAGACAACAAAACTGCAGCGTGCTTCTAATAAAAAAACCTTATTGCCTGTTGGTGTGGATGCTAATATGCATATCTTTGTAGATGTGAACAGGCCTTAAGACTCATATAAACAACTTTTATGGTGCTTTTGTGTCCGTTTTAAGCTTGAAAGTTTCACTTCAGTTCAATTCTTTATAATTGCATAGATGTATAAAAAACATAAATGGATAAAACTGCCTTTTATGTCAAATTTAGCAGCGGCCACCAGTGAAGAGAACACGGGCATCATCCAGTGATCGAGAAGGAGAGGAGAGTGGATCTCCCTCAGAACCCGAACCGTCACCCAGCTCTGACTCCGGCAAAAACAGCGACCAGGTATTCCTGTCTGGAATTTGATCAAACACCTCATGGCTTTGTTATTACCCTAAAAAATCTGTGGAGTTAATAGTACATGTTGTATTAACTTTGTAATTGTATTAATGAGTTAATAATGTGTTCTAGGACTTCACGCCACAGAAAGAGTCGGGCGTTCGAGGCGGCAAAAAGCCAGCTGGCAGAGGCAGGAGGAAGGTGAGACAACCTCACTGACATGTGGCCATCTATAATTGCTTGATCTTAAACTGTTTTTTTTTTTTTTGTGTATCATTTTAGAAGGCATCATCTGGCTCAGACTCAGAATCGGGCTCCCAGTCAGATCAGAAGGCCGCCAGGAGTGATTCGGACGATGAGAAGCCTCGACCGGCCGTCTCTGGATCCGAATCGCAGTCTGGGTCCAAATCCGACTCCGATTCAGAACCTCCTCCTCCTGCAAGGAAAGGCCCACAAGGGCGCAAGAAAGGTGAGAACATGCGCTTTGCAACGTGAGCCCAGCACATTTTATAATTAGTTTTAACGGTTGAGTAGTTGTGTCGAATAGCTGCACAGTGGATGGAAACTTTACCGGAGACAGTTGTCCTCAGATATCAGGAATCCTAGACAAGTACATCAGAATACTAAAGGACACTTTTCTTTTTGCGTTATGTTCCAAGCGGAGAAACCTCCGCCAAAGCCACGGGGAAGGAAACCCAAACCAGCTCCAGAAAGGGCTTTTTTTTTTTTTTTGTATCATTTTAGAAGGCATCATCTGGCTCAGACTCAGAATCGGGCTCCCAGTCAGATCAGAAGGCCGCCAGGAGTGATTCGGACGATGAGAAGCCTCGACCAGCCGTCTCTGGATCCGAATCGCAGTCTGGGTCCAAATCCGACTCCGATTCAGAACCTCCTCCTCCTGCAAGGAAAGGCCCACAAGGGCGCAAGAAAGGTGAGAACATGCGCTTTGCAACGTGAGCCCAGCACATTTTATAATTAGTTTTAACGGTTGAGTAGTTGTGTCGAATAGCTGCACAGTGGATGGAAACTTTACCGGAGACAGTTGTCCTCAGATATCAGGAATCCTAGACAAGTACATCAGAATACTAAAGGACACTTTTCTTTTTGCGTTATGTTCCAAGCGGAGAAACCTCCGCCAAAGCCACGGGGAAGGAAACCCAAACCAGCTCCAGAAAGGGCTCCTTCCTCTTCATCAGACAGTGATAGGTGAGTTTGGTTCATCTTTTCCTTTTTAGCATTTTTACATTTGCACTGATGATGATAATATACTTTTTTTTTTTTTTTTTTTCTATTATAAATCTATTATACAACTTTTGCCAATTTTTGATTTAAGCCGTTCATTTTAAGTATGAAAAAAATATTATGATCATGGCATGAAAAAGCATACAAATATTCTGTGAATTTGAGGAACACATGGATGATTGTTCGAGTTTGACTTTTTATTCAAAGCGACAGCGAGACGGACCGCGTCAGCGAGTGGAAAAAGAGAGACGAGGAGCGACGGAAGGAACTGGAGGAGCGACGGAAGAAAGAGGAGGCCGAAGAGCTCCGTCGGCTCCGGGAGAGAGAGAAAGAGGAGGAAGAAAAAAGGAAAAGAGAGAAAGAGAACAAGGCCAGGAGAGGAAGCAGCAGTGACAGCAGCAGCAGCTCGGACCATGACGTGGATGATCACCCTCTCAAAAAATCCAAGAAGCCTCCGCCTCCCCCCATCCCCGCACCATCAGACTCCGACTCGCCACCACCCGCAGAGGCCAGTCACCAGAACTCTTCCCAAATGCTTTCTACTAGAGATGGTTCTCAAAATGTTGACTGTGTTTCCTCTTTAGATGAAAAAATCAGCCAAACGTCAAGACAGCCAGAAAAGGCGGCAAAAGAAAGAGAAGGAGGTAAAAGAGAGGAAGATCAAAGAAAAAAAGCTACAGAGATCAGAGGAGAAACACAAAGCGAGGTATGCATTTAGATCGAATAGAATTCTTACTATGAATTGATATATATTATAGTAAGTTATTAGGATTTTGAATTTATTATTTTTATATTGTCAGTTTTCATGTTAATTTTACTTTTAAGTTTTAGAATTATTTTTTGCTTTAGCCACTTGTTAGTTTTTTTTGTATTATTTTATTTAGCTTTAATTTATTTTTATTTCAATAAGTTGCCAAAGCAACATTTTTAATTTATTAAAAATAGTTTTTATTAATTCGTTTTTTTTTAAAAGCTTTTA
This sequence comes from Sinocyclocheilus grahami, assembly GCF_001515645.1. Taxonomy (NCBI): domain Eukaryota; kingdom Metazoa; phylum Chordata; class Actinopteri; order Cypriniformes; family Cyprinidae; genus Sinocyclocheilus; species Sinocyclocheilus grahami. The sequence continues at coordinate 1,618,919 of NW_015505260.1, read as the reverse complement.
GACAGCCAGAAAAGGCGGCAAAAGAAAGAGAAGGAGGTAAAAGAGAGGAAGATCAAAGAAAAAAAGCTACAGAGATCAGAGGAGAAACACAAAGCGAGGTATGCATTTAGATCGAATAGAATTCTTACTATGAATTGATATATATTATAGTAAGTTATTAGGATTTTGAATTTATTATTTTTATATTGTCAGTTTTCATGTTAATTTTACTTTTAAGTTTTAGAATTATTTTTTGCTTTAGCCACTTGTTAGTTTTTTTTGTATTATTTTATTTAGCTTTAATTTATTTTTATTTCAATAAGTTGCCAAAGCAACATTTTTAATTTATTAAAAATAGTTTTTATTCGTTTTTTTTTTAAAAGCTTTTCATTAAATATTTGTTTGATTTTATTTGATCTATTTCAGTTAATGAAAGCGATTTTAAAGCAGCACTATGTAACTTTTGGCGCTCTAGCGGTTAAAAAAACAGAACTGCACACATCCCGCGGAAGAACATTCCAACCGGAGCTACTTCTCGTAAGTTTGTCTATGGCGATTCACGCAGGTATGTGTTGCTCCGCAGCGGTGACGACCCGACCAGGCTACAATAGTCCAAATATAAGTACTTATTATAAGTGTACCGTAGTGATTCGGAATAAGACCAAAACGCGGTTTGGAAGATAAAATCATGATGTACTCGCTCATTATATACATTTAGCAAAATTTGAACACAGAAAATGTACATAGTGCTGCTTTAATAGTTCTAACTTTAATTATCAATAACCAGCGTTATTTCAGCGTTCTATTTCAATTTAGATGGTGTTATAGTTTTTATTGATATTTTGAATTAGTTTTCATTTTTATATTTTTTGTTTTCACTTTGAAGTCTTATTTTTTTGTGTTGTTTTTGGCCTTTTTAAAACTGTGAATGCAGTATTTATTAAGTAACTTTTTTATTTTATTTTTTTTATAATTGTTTAGTTTTAGATTTCAGTTAATGAAAGCGATTTTAAAGCAGCACTATGTAACTTTTGGCGCTCTAGCGGTTAAAAAAACAGAACTGCACACATCCCGCGGAAGAACATTCCAACCGGAGCTACTTCTCGTAAGTTTGTCTATGGCGATTCACGCAGGTATGTGTTGCTCCGCAGCGGTGACGACCCGACCAGGCTACAATAGTCCAAATATAAGTACTTATTATAAGTGTACCGTAGTGATTCGGAATAAGACCAAAACGCGGTTTGGAAGATAAAATCATGATGTACTCGCTCATTATATACATTTAGCAAAATTTGAACACAGAAAATGTACATAGTGCTGCTTTAATAGTTCTAACTTTAATTATCAATAACCAGCGTTATTTCAGCGTTCTATTTCAATTTAGATGCTGTTATAGTTTTTATTGATATTTTGAATTAGTTTTCATTTTTATATTTTTTGTTTTCACTTTGAAGTCTTATTTTTTTGTTGTTTTTGGCCTTTTTAAAACTGTGAATGCAGTATTTATTAAGTAACTTTTTTATTTTCTTTTTTTTATAATTGTTTAGTTTTAGCAATAATAACCCTGACACTTTCAACACTTTTCTTCCACAAGGCCTAAGCCAGAGAAGCCGAAACGAAAGCTGGCGCGTCCACCCGAGAAGAAAAAAGGTCACATGAAACATGTTCTTATGCCTGTTCAGTTCTTTTGACTAATGTTACGGTCAGTCAAACTTGAACTCTTGTTTCTGTCGCTCTGTGTATATATATATTCAGAACCCTCACCTGAAGAGAAACTACAGAAGCTCCACACAGACATCAAGTTTGCACTGAAAGTTGACAACCCAGTAAGTAGTGACATCAGCAGTCCAGCCATGTGTCACGTTCACACACAAAAGCCATTAAAATGACCGGAAACATTATTCTACCGATCTTACAGCAAAGGTTCCATGTCTAGTATTCGAACAAGCAATGGTTTTGGTCAGACTCTGCTAGGATGCCCGATTCATTGAATCAGTTGATTCAGACTTGTTTTAGTTCATACTGTTCATGTGAATTTAGTTCATGTGAGATTTTGCTGTTTATTACAGTTGTATATTTAGTATTGTTTTATTTTATATTTATTTTAAAGCTACCCTAAATGAAATCCTTACTTTTACACAGGAAAATATTTTTTCTTTATTCAAGATATTACACCTTCAAATAGTTTTGAACTCTGAATATAGCCTTTTTAATAAATTAATAGTCTAATATATAGCCTTTCTTTGGCCCAGTGTTGTTTTATTATTATTATTATTAAAAAAAATTATAGTATTTTTATATTTTCAGTTTAATTACTTGTCATTACGTTTTATTGATTGATTTTTTTTTTTTACTTTTAGTGATTTTAGTGCTTCAGCTTAAACTTATATCAGTTAGTTTCCAAGGCAACATTTCTACTTTTCATGTAGCCTTTCATGTAATATTTATATATTTTTTTTATTTCAGCTGTATTTCAATGAACAATTTATATTAAATTACAATCTATTGTTTTAATAGTAGTAGTTAATGGTAATGTCCCTGGTTCAGCCACTGACCATCATGCACGGAAATTGGCAGGTCTGATTTCAGCTGAACCACACATGACCTCTAAACTTTCAAAATGCTGTGAAATTTAGTCTATATTTATAGCAGTGGCTGTACATGTGAAAATGACTTGATGTGTGAATCCCCTGGTATCATTCTGAGTCTTCTGCTTGCTTTCAATCTGTAGGACATTGAGAAGTGTCTACAGGCCTTGGAGGAGCTCAGCTCGGTACAAGTAACCACTCTAATCTTGCAGAAGAATGCAGATGTTATTGCCACACTCAAAAAGGTATAAACACGAGAAAATCTTTTAATTTGCAATCCATTTTACTGTTTAATGTGAGGTATTTCTGAGTAAAACCGTGTGTTCAAAAAAGGAAGGGAAAAGTGTGATTGAACTTTTTGGGATCATTTAATTTTGATTTGAAATCATAATTTTTTTTTTTATTAAATTATAAAAAATAAATAATACATTAAATTTGATTTAAATATTTTATATATGTTAAATAAAACCGGCATGCTTCTGACCATCTTTTGTCTTTTAGATTCGCCGGTACAAAGCAAGTAGTGCGGTTATGGAGAAGGCCACTGCAGTCTACAATAAGCTAAAGCGCCAGTTCCTTGGCAAGATTGAGTCCGGTAAACCAAAAGCGGATGAAAAGAACCAAGAAATCAATGAGCAAGACACGCAAAACACAGGTAAACTGTCAAATTAGAAGTTTTCACATGCAGTAATCAAATGAGTTTTAAAACATGTTTTTTTACACTTTGTATCTTCCTTCCAGACGACTCTAAACCAGTGAACGGAGAGTCAGAAAGCGAGAAAAAAGACATTTCTGAATCCGAAAGCAACCCCAAACCCACAGACCAAGAGCAACAGGATGAGAACAAATCCCCGAACGGCATCAGGTGAAGAACGGCCGCCTTTCGTTCTGTTTTAATAATTAGTCGGCACATTTTCCTTGTTCTTAAGCAAAATAATCACACAACGTGCTGATTGGTTTCGCATTTGTCTTTCAGGCCCAATCCAGATGACCAAACAGAGCAGCAAACACTCACAACTGACTCCCCAGAGGCCAGTCCAACAGCAGACACAGACATAAAAGAGGACTGCAGAGCTCAGGACGAGCAGATGTCTTCTGAGAGCTGAACTGCGCTCGTTTCCTTTTATAATGCTCACAAACACACTCTGGCTTCCTTCATTCATTTGTGTTACTTTTTGTCTGCCCACCTTTGTGACTTACATGAGTTTTTCGTGTTGTACATAAAACATGATATGAACATTATTAGTACTTTTGAATCGAGATGTCATGAGGCAAACAAGCGCCTTAATCTAAATGCTCGATGTGGATGATTCTGCACTAGCCACGTTTGGTCAATCGAGGGCGAACGTTTTACGCTGACAACTAGGAGGAAAAACACAGAAGCCCAAATGTATTTGAAGACTTGTATTATGTAGTCGCTTTTTATGAGTAAAACCTTTTTTCCTTTTGTTTTTTATGAAAAAAAGGAGTCTGGTTTTATGTTGATTGATCCACTAAGCCGTACAGAAAGCGATCATGAAGTTTCATCATCATTCTCATTATTATTGCACAAATCTACATCTGATCTGTATGGATTTCAATAACTTTCAGTGTCTATGGACTGACTAAACGCTGTAGACGTACTGTTTGTTGTCCATGGTTTGGTCCTCTAATAACATCTTACATCTGCGACCCAATAATGCTATTCTTTTCTTGGATGTCCTAAAAAATGCTTATCATGCTTATTATAAACATGTTTCTAGTGCTATGTAACTTGGTCGGTGCTTTTTTTTTAGTATCCCTGAAGGATTAAATAAAAATTCCGCATGATGGCCATGATTTTGAATGTTTTTATAGCTGGACCATGACTTATTCTCTTGATATGTTCAGAATATTACACTTAATATACTGCCTAGTACATATACAAAGTATAGACTGCATGTTTTGGTACTAATAGGTGTAGAATAGTATATTCTGTTTTAAAACACCCATTGTCATCTATTCTAAAAAGTGTAAAATAGTAATTATATTTATTATTAATTGTCATTTAAATGATGTGAGTTATTTAAATCATCAGCTCAGTAACATTGTAAACATTTTAGTCATTCCTATGATGAAATGTTTGACACGATAAACGCAGGAAGCAGCGACGTCTTCGCGAAAACAAAGGTTTTGATTGGTCTACTGGGCGCTGACGTCATTCGTACGCAAACGCCAACGGACGCGTCGCGCTCACTTGCGGAGTAGACTTTCTTTAAATTAACCAATTTATTTTATTTAAAGGATAAAATATATTAAAAAGATAATATTATAAAATCACGAAAACAGAAAATCTGTTATCTCAAAAGAAGAATAAATACATCTCATAAGTTCTTTGTTGAGCAAATACCGATTCAACATAATATCTCCAGAAAGTACGGTTTAGAATTGATTAGAATTATTTATTTATGCAATATGAAACTGTAATCTGTGAAACCAATAAGCACGTTCTCCACAACATCAAAAAGGGAAATGTTAAAGACGTAAATATCAAAATCCTAAACTCCGAGAAGCGTCACGCAGGGAAGCGTCCAGTGTCAGGTGATCAATCCGCCATTTTGTCAGCCATTTCCTACCCTGGTCCGCTGCAGATCAGCACTTACAGAAAGAGGGAGACCCTTTCTGCACAGGCCGCTGTTCGGGACTGAATGAGAGACTAGCGCTCCAGCGGGCCGGTCAGTACTCACATAAAGCCCGTGTTCGCGGTTCGGTCCGGTAGGGCAGGAGGGAACTCATCATGGCTCTGAAGATCGTGAAGGGAAGCATCGATCGGATGTTCGATAAAAACCTGCAGGATTTAGTACGTGGCATTAGGAACCACAAGGAAGATGAGGTGAGACACGCTTATCCGTTTATTTCCTTGTATGTGCCTCAAATCAGAATTGGATGTTTTTGTAAATTTGCATAAAACCCAGCTGATCTCGTATCGGTGATCCTAAAATCACCTGATTTCAGGTGAGCTAACCGGCTATAACCTGACAAATGTGCCTCGATAACAAACGACTGTTTTTTTAACACAATACATTGTTATTTCAATCATTTTATATCGCTTGTGTGGCAGGTGACCGCTGTTAGAGTTGTTAGAACACTCTGTCATCGTTTTGTTTATCATGGATGAGGCCAGTTAGCAATGCTAACGGTTAAGACACTTATATAAATACATTCTGCAAAGCGAATACAAATTTGATTCCGTCCTGTTTTTGACACGAACCGCGTGATTATAAATGTAATAAACAGACTGGGTGCGTTAAAGAACAGACGCTCATTCGAAATAGCTCGCCTCACTTATGTGTGTCATGAGATTGGCCGTGTCTTAAAGGGATAGTTCACCCAAAAATGAAAATTTTGTCATTAATTACTCACCCTCATGTTGTTTCAAACCCGTAAGACCTTCGTTCATCTTCGGAACACAAATTAAGATATTTTTGATGGAATCTGAGAGCTGTCTGACCCTGCATAGAGAGCAACGCAACTGAAATGTTCCCAAGTCCAGAACCGTAGCAAGAAGATTTGTAAAATAATCCATGTGACATCAGTGGCTCATCCGTAATTATACGAAGCTACGAGAATACTTTTTGTGCGCAAAAAATAAAACAACTTTATTTAACAATTCGTCTCCTCCGCATGATGCAGCAGACACAGAACAGCATGCGCTGTTTACGTCCAGCTGATACTCTCAGGGCTCGACGCTTACTTTTCTTTTTAGGAGCACTTGTGCTCCTAACTTAAAAAATTTAGGAGCACGTTCAAAATTTTAGGAGCACCTTCTAATCAATAATCCAAAATGTTATCAAAAAGTAGCCTTCCCATTACGAGGTAATATTTGACTCCTCTAACTTTATTAAAAGTATGTCATCTTTTGTCAAATTCTTAAATTATATTTTATAAGCTTAACAACAGAATAAGAGTAGAATAAGAAACAAGTTAAAAATCAAATGAAATCAGTATTAACAAAAATAATTTGTAGAGGTGGCACAGAAGAACACAAAAGTGTTGTTTGATGTACTTTCAGACATTTAATGAGGTTCAGAAGTGGAATGAGTGCAATTAAATCCATAAATCCATGATGATATTAATGTTTTAAATATAAAATTTTGAATATAGAAATATTAAATGATTTAAATAACTGAAAAGATACTTTAAAAATGAAACTAAAACTGCCAGCAGGTGGCGGCAAGTCACTGATTTTTATCACTGAATCATTCATTCAATTGATTCATTCGAACGGCTTATTCATTCAAGAGTGACTGTCTTTATGAATGGGTAATCATGAATCACTGACTCACAAGATTCGTTTAAAAAAACTGTTCGTTCATAAACGAAACACCGCTGTGTTTGAATGGAGATGCGCAGCGGCTGAGCTGTGACTTTGTTTTTAATCTATTTTCGAAATATTTCGAAATACAACGAAATAGAGCAAAATCAGACAATAGTGTTATAGTCAGACAATGTAAGTAACTTAAAATTAACTTCTTGTTTATTGAATTGTATTGTATTAAATCAGTTATCACATTTACAAACTCCCTTAAAACTCATTCAAAGCTGTCACTCATCATCTTAGTTCATCGCGAGCTCACATTTATAATCAACGAAGCTCTCTACACTGTGTGATGAATCTCTTATTTACACCCTGTCTACACTTTGCTTATGAAGGATTGGTGAGATATGTCTGATACATTACTCGACGCTGCAAAAACACGTAGAAAGCTTTGAAGCTTCCCTGACCGCAATCACAAGTATGATGATGATCGGGTCAGTCGCACTGGTGCTCCTAAAATAAATTTCATAGTCGCACGCAGTAGTTTTCAGTCGCAAATGCGACTGAAATGGTCGCACTGTCGAGCCCTGACTCTCCAAAATGGCGCTGCAGGGTGACGCGGAGGAGACGAATTGTTGAATAAAGTCGTTATTTGTTTTTCTTTTGTGCACGAAATGTATTCTCGTAGCTTCGTAAAATTATGGTTGAACCACTGATGTCACATGGATTATTTTACAGATCTTCTTGCTACGTCTCTGGACTTGGGAACATTTCAGTTGCGTTGCGGTCTATGCAGGGACAGACAGCTCTCAGATTCCATCAGAAATATCTTAATTTGTGTTCCGAAGATGAACGAAGCTCTTACGGGTTTGAAACGACATGAAGGTGAGTAATTATTAACAGAATAACATTTTTTGGGTGAACTAACCCTTTAATGCCTAGTGAGCTGCCTATCTAGACATAATTTCCTGGGCATCATAAGGGCTTTCGCACCGCAGGAACCTTTTCATAGTACCAGAACTAATTGTGGAACTACCCACTTTTTGGTGTTTTTGCACCGCCGGACTGCCTTTTTCGAGAACCGAATTAGCTCCTACTCCGGAGCAGGGTCTAACCAGCACAGCTGGTAGTAATCGTGACGTAAGTAGACATTGATTGGCCAAACGCGTATGAAAACGCCCTCACCCGTCATGATTTAAAACGCTGTGTAAACATACTGTAAACATTGTGTCAACTTATTTCGCAAGTATGGAGCACAGCGATAGATGGACGGACGCTGAAGTGCAGGCACTTGTAGCAAATGTAGCACTGCCAGTTGTCGTTGGAGATTCTTAGTCTTCCTTTCCGTTCTTTCAATGGCTTTATGTATACGTCGACTTTCCATGTCCATTATTGTGAAACCCGCGAGACACAACAAAAACACAGCTCTGATCACAGTGTCCTCCATCCTCCTGTTGTTAATGTTGTTGTTCTTCTTTGTTTCTGTTGTTGAACGTCGTTCACAAATGACGTCGCTGTCGACCGGCTTACGTCACTTCTTAGTACACACTGTGTGAATGCAACCTTTTAAATGGTACTGGGAAATAGTTCGCGCAAAATCGTCCCAGTACTTTAGTACTGTACATTTAGTTCTGGAACTAAAGCGGTGCGAAAGGCCCTATAGGTGCCTTCTGACAACGTTCGAACGCCCCTGTGATGTTCAACTGGAAGATTCGAACGCGCATGATGACGCCTGCGATGCTCAAAAATGTTCGATTGGAATGTTCGAATACTGTTATGACGTTGACAGATGTTCGATTCGATTGTTCGAACTCACCCTTAATGCAGATACATTTCTAGTTCAAACGTTCCAGTGCACCTAAGATGGCCAAAATCTTGGGTTAAAATGGTCGAACATTAATAATATACACAAAACATTCAGGGTGAACATTTGAACTTTTTGTATGATGCGTTCGTTTTGAACGTTCTGATGTGCTTATGATGCTCAGTTCGGGTCTTCAAACATGTTTGAATGTTTAGATGCATCTATAATAATGTTCGAACATTTATATAAAGCCCCAAAAGCATTCAGAATTCTCAAAAATGCTCAGCTCGAATGCACTCAGGATGCCGACAGATTTGTCTGTTCGAACATGTCCGTGATGCTTATAAGTGTTCGATTCAAACGTTCAAATGCACCTTCGATGCACAAAATGTTCAGGTCAAATGTTTGGACTTGCATATGTGTGGTAGAGTTGAACGTTTTGATGTGCTCATGATGCCCACAAATGTTGGATTCAAGTGTTCGCGCACATATACGATTCCCAAAAAATTGTTTAATGCAAATATGTGAACACACACATGATGCCCAAAAACATTTGAATCAGATGTTCGAACGGGCTTATAACGCTGGATTCAAATACCTCTGTGACACCCAGAAATGTTGTCTCTGTAGGCAACTAACTAGTTATAAAGACACAGCCATCGTCTTGGCTGTGAAATCAGTTTGACCACAGCATCAGGGATGAGAATCGCTGGTTTCTTGTGATGATGAGTGGTTGAAATGAAGATGAAATTATGAATCAGATGTGAAAGTGTGTGTAGGCCTCAGGCTGCCTGGTTACCTATAATGACAAGGCTAAATTTTCTCTTCCAGTATGCTCCATCCTCGCCCCTCCCTTTGAAAAAGGGAACAAGATGCTGTGACAGTGAGCGTTTATAATCACAACGGGGTTTCCCCGCTTTTATGGCATTAGAATTCTGTTCCCTTTTTAGAAGATTCATATTGATTTTTTTATTTTTAATCACCTGTTTGCCCTTCCAGCAGACAACAGGTCAGTGATTTACGTGTTATGAAATGCAATAAACCTAGTGAACACTGAAGACTGTTATCAAGTGTTTCTGATGTGCCATAACCAGTGAACGTGTCAGTTTGATGCAGGGTGGACCTTCCTGGATGACATGAGCTGTCCGAAGTGGCCTTGAGTCTGTGGCAAAAAAACATAGCATTGTGATAGCATTGCATCTATAAAAAAAAAACACTCTCTTTATATTGGATATTTAATTATTCATGCTTATTTCCTGTGTTTACTTTTAGGTTACCTGAAGTTAATCTTTAAAAATACTAATAATTTATTAACACTGTTAAAGGTAATCTTTAACAAATCCCAAAATAAATATATATATTTTTCATACTGTACTAATGTTATGATGGGCAAATTCACTTGGAACATTTATAATAGGCCTACTTGATTTTAGTTGTTAGTGTTTTCTAAATATATTTTTTAATTCTATTTTATTTATTTATTTATTTTTTGTATGAATTCGTATAGAGTTTTATTATCTGCCATTTATCCATTAGGGCTGTAAAAAAAAAATAGAATTTCGAATATTCGTCGAATTTAAAATAAAAATCCACGTTCAATTTTAGGTGTGCGTCAGGCAGCCTTATCAGTGGCGCATGAAATGCGATGACGATGTAAGTGTCATTGCCTTTGACTGCTTTTGTTAGCCTGTCCAGTTGAACCCACTAGATGCGGCGCTGCTACGTTGTTCATTCAAAATATTGCAGAAAAAGAGAACAATCAATGCGGGGAAGATGTTGTTTACGTCAAAACTGAAACCAAATCGTTCACACAGAACGCATATTTATCACATTTTCTAGAGGGACATCTATCACCGTTGCACTCGCGTCTCGCACAAGAGAGCCTCATGTTTAGAAAGCCATGTAAAATTAATGCAAGCTCAACTTTTAAAAAACATATATCGAGACTTTATGGCGGTTTTTCCCATCCCAATGCATCTCAAGTTTTAAAATGCAGAAAGTACTCTTTGTGATTGGTTTTCGGTCCTTTGTATTAAACTATACATACATGCATGATGCAGTTTTTTTTCTAATTGGTTAAGCAACTTTATTAATTATATATGGTTTATAAACATTATTTTAAACATTATGCACTTTTTTCAAAGATAGTCGTGTTATTTTATTATGCTTTGAAGAAATGTGCAGGATATTTTGCTCGATGCGCCCTCTTGTGGCCTCAGGAGAGAAGCCAAAAGCTTTTTTTTCCCCTAACTGAAATTATGCCTTTTAAATTCGAATATAATTCTTATATTGATCATATTTCAGTAAAAAATTTGAATTTAGTTTTTCAGACATTTTGACAGCCCTATTATCCATTTGTCAGCCGTAACATTAAAATAATTCAGTTTATCAGTGTTGGCCAGAATGTTAATATCTGTACCAGTTTTGTCATTGTTAACTAAAATATGAATTATTAAAACATTTGTGTTAATTCCAATCAAGCTGAATTAAAATATAAATAATAGAAATGTTGTCTTTGCAGCTAGTGTAAGTTGTAAGATAAAGTACTAAAATGACTGAAAACTAGAACTGAAATAAAAAATGAAAAATATTTTAGAAAAACAAAAACTAATAAAAATTGTAACAATTACAAAAGCTAAAAGAAAGGGAAAAAAGTATAAAACTAAAATAATATATAAATAATAATAAAATGTACTTATCAATAAAAACATTTTCTGTACTTTCATAATAAATTAGTAATTTTTATCGAGTACTAGTTGCAGCTCTACTTGGTAAACGCTCAAAAAGCTGATCAAAGTTTAATCCAGTTGTTTCATTTTGCATAAATAGTTGACTTCTCATTACAGTGATTTCATACTACAATCTTGATTCAGGCCTGTCTGGTTTTGCTATATACTTTCATTATAGTTCAACATCCAACCGGGGTTAAATCACACCTTTTGTCCATTCAAAATCAAACATCTTTAAAACTGGCTTTATTAAGAGCTTGTAACACTCCAAAGAGAAAGGAAAAATTGAAATCGCATCATATGACCCCTTTAACGTTCCAGTTCTGGTGTCCTGGCCCTGTTTAATCTGCAAACATCTGGAGTCAGGTATCAGCAAGGCTTGGTCAATGTAACCTGTTCTGGTGTACCTAGATATCGTGTCTGTTACCTGGCCAACAGCGTACAGTGCTGTGAAATATTCATAGGCTCCTGAATTAACTGTCAGTCTGTGTGTGTGTGCGTTCGCTGCTCTGTTTGCTCTCTGCCGGTGGTTTCATGTGAGACCTCTATATTTGTTTCCCACAAGAGGTGGGTGTACTTATCCAAAGCACTGGCTGGGGCTCAAAACTAGTGAGCTGCCTACCTAAACTGTATTTTTGGACAGCATAGTTGCATTTGAAACTAATTTTGGAGTTGAATCATTTTGGTGATCATAGGTGTGTTTGAATAGTCTAATTTTACAGTAGCTTGTAAATTGCATGAAATTGTCACTTGTTTGCTGGTTAGTGTTTGAAAAGAAGGAAGAAAGGAAGGTTTTTCTCCAGACTGTGCTCTCTTGTTTGCTTGGGAAGGACATTGAGTTCATCTTCATACTTCAGTGACGGTTTGCAGAGCTGGTTGAATCCAACTCTTGGCTAACTAACAAATATTTCAGTCATGGCAATGGGCTGAAATTGCCCATAATGCACAATTCATTGGAGCTGAATGAGGATTGGACTAGAACATCTTTTGGAGAACATTCTATTGCCGCATGTTTTGTTATCTCAGGGATGAAATTACCCATAATGCATCATTCATGACGATTTGACAGGAAAACCTTCCAGACAACGGTTTTACCTCTAGAGTTTCATTTTTACTGGGTCGAAATTAACCTTAATGCATCATTCATAAGAACAACATGAACATTTGACACAAGCCCGAAGAACCTTCTTTAAATCCAGTCTCACTGGGTGGGAATTACCCAATGCATCATTCATAAGAACTGCATGAAGATATAACAGGAAAGCCTTCTTTTGCATCGTATTTTTATTTTGCTAAGTGGAAATGACCCATAATGTGTGATTTCACCCAGAATTTTTTTTACCTTGTATTTTCAGTTTTGCTATGCTTAGATTACCCATAGTTCATCATTCACAAGGGTTTTGTAAAGATGTGTCTGGAAACTCTTCTGGAGAACCTTTTTTTACCTCATATTTTCAGCCTCAATGGGGGTAAGTTGCCCATAATGCATTATTCATTAGAGCTGTGTGAAGATTTGATAAGAGAACCTTCGTTTACGTCATATTTTATTTTTACTAGCTGAAAATCCCACAATGCACCATTCACAAAAATTTCTAGATGTGACTGAAAACCTTCTGGAGAATCTTTATCCCATATTTTCAATCTTGCTGGGTAGAAGTTACCCATAATGCACCATTTACAAGAATTTAGCATAAAGACGTGACAAGAATATACTGGAAACTTTTGTTTACCTTGCATTTCAGTCTCCGGGCTCAAATGACCCATAGTGCATCATTCACAAGGACTTGTAAAGATGTGATTGGAAAATCATGTGAAGAACCTTCATTTACCTCATGTATATATAATTTTACTTGGTGGAAATCACCCATAATGCAGCATTTACAAGAATTTTGTAAAGATGTGACAGACCTTCGCTAGAACTTTCTTTTACCCCAAATTTTCAGTCTCAATGGGTGGGCATTACCCATAATGCACCATTCACAAGAATTTAGTAAAGACGTGACAAGAAATCACTCTTGAAACCTTTGTTTGCCTTGTTTTTTCAGTCTCTTTGGGCTTAAATTACCCATAATGCATTATTCACAAGGGTTTTGCAAAGATGTGACTGGAAAATCTTCTGGAGAACCTTAATTTACCGCATATTTATGCTTTTTACCCCACTGAAGACATCTTGTTCTAAATGTGGGGCTGTGCCCATGTACCGGTTCTCTGACCCCTTCAGTTGTTTCTCTCCTGTCGCTGCTCTGGCTGTCTCATGACTAAAGACACATGACCAGCACACTCGCCTATACAACAGCACTCTGTGTGTCCTTGAGATGCTGAGAGTATGTGTGCTGTGTGTCCAAGGTTCTTCTCTCTCTCCTTTTTTTTATTTTATTTTTTTTATTTAATACAGTACGGCAACTGCATGCGGGTCCATGTTTAACGCTACTCATAGCTATGTGAAAATAAGTGTATAATTGTAACAGTTCATTGTTGGAGCTGAGCTGAATGAGAGCGAGAGAGCGAGATGCAGAGCGTAGTCCATACCAGCCGTTTTTGTAGGCTTTTTTTATTTAATACAGTACGGCAACTGCATGCGGGTCCATGTTTAACGCTACTCATAGCTATGTGAAAATAAGTGTATAATTGTAACAGTTCATTGTTGGAGCTGAGCTGAATGAGAGTGAGAGAGCGAGATGCAGAGCGTAGTCCATACCAGCCGTTTTTGTAGGCCTTAAACTGCCAGAAATTGAAAAGACGATATCTCCTTTTGCATTGAACTTTCAGCTTCGTAACTTTGCAGATATTGTTTATGCTCAAACAGCAACATTAGACACTATGTAACGTTAAAAAAGTGAAATCGCAATGAACCACCCCTTTAAGTAAAATCAGGCATTTAAAAATCTTTGTACAACAGACAAAATGAATAATAGTTTTGATTGTGGTGAAAAAGGTCAAACTGATCATTTGAAGGAAGTTTATCTAAAAATGTAAATTGTAATTTAATAGCCCTCATTTTGCTTCAAACCCATATTATTATTATTATTTTTTTTTTTATTCTCGCTGTAAAACACAAAATTCTTTGGCATAATGGTCCAACCCAGTTTTATTTTAGCATCATTGAGATACTATTATAGTGTTACAGTTTTGAGTTAGTTATATATATATATATATATATATATATACAT
>NW_015505260.1:1588711-1604262 GCF_001515645.1 Sinocyclocheilus grahami | reverse complement strand
AGTCCGGACTTTGATTTGGCCGCTCCAAAACCTTAATTTAGTTTTTCTTCAGCCATTCAGAGGTGGACTTGCTGGTGTGTTTTCGATCATTGTCCTGCTACATAACCCAAGTGCGCTTGAGCTTGAGGTCACAAAGGTCATTATCAATTACTCCACCGGCCTCACTCCATTCCCCCGCCCCTCTCTTCACAGATACATTTTGCTTTGGCAACTACAAATAAGTTTTGTTTTGTTTAATTTATTTTATTGTCAACGTTTTTTTTCCCTTCAGTTTTTTTATGGTTTTAGTTTACTACAACAACCCTGTCCTTTGTGCTGCTGGTCTCCATTCACTTTCATTATTTGGAAAAGAGCAGCTTAGACATGGTGCTAAATATGTCTTTGCTTTTAATTGGAGAGTTTGCTTTCAGATAGAAATATGGCAAATCACACTTTGTTAAAGTTTCAATTAAAGCTTTTTTTATTGCGGTTAAGTTCAGGCAGTGATTTGATAGATGCTGCGGATAACAGGAATCTTAACGATGCCTTGGGCTGTCATGGAGAGCATTGCCTTTTTTATTTTTGTCTCACAATACTTCCTGTTCTTTCTACAGGCCAAATACATCTCTACATGCATCGATGAGATCAAACAAGAACTCAAACAGGACAACATCGCTGTTAAAGCCAATGCAGTCTGCAAGCTCACCTACGTAAGACCATCCACCATTTATATCCTCTCTGAGCTGCTTCATAATTCTTTGAGCTCAAGCCGTCACTTATTCTTTTGCTTTCTCCTCCTAACAGTTGCAGATGCTTGGCTATGATGTCAGTTGGGCTGCGTTCAACATCGTGGAGGTGATGAGCTCCTCCAAATTCACGTACAAGGTGAGAGGCAATGTCAAAAATAATATAAGCACACAGTCAAATCAGATCCAGAGGTTCTCAACATTTTGGTATTTAGAATTTATACGCTATTTTAGTGTTATTTAGGGCCGTATAGCAAAGATTTAAGTCCGTAATATTAATAGTTAATTTTACTACCACTTATTTCACTGACCGAAAACATTTTTTAATAGTTTTTACTTTTTTTTTTTTTTTCTTTTAGTTGTGGTTTTAGATTGCAACACCTGTTTTCAATGAATCGGCTACAATGCAGCATTATTTCTATACTATTAAAGTATTTGTTAATATAAATAAATTAATATACATTTGATTTAGCTTTTATTTTCTTTTTTTCAGTTTTCATTTTAATTAAGTTATAGTGATTGTGCTTTTGTCATTTTTATTTTTTTTTTTTACAATAAGGTTCCTTTTTGTTAACATTAATTGACATGAACTAACAATAAAAAATACTTCGCAAGCATTTATTCATCTTAGTTAAAGGGATAGTTATAAAAATTACCCCATGATTTACTCTCCCTCAAACCCTCAAAGGTGTATATGACTTTCTTCTTTCAGATGAATTGGAGTTATATTAAAAATGTCCTGGCTCTTCCAAGCTTTAATAATGGCAGTGAATGGGGGTTAATATTCAGTAGTCCAATAGAAGTCAAATAAAGTGCATCCATCCATCATAAAAAGTGCTCCACACGGCTCCGGGGGGTTAATAAAGAATTTCTGAAGGGAATCAGTACGTTTTTTTTTTTTTTTGAAAAATATCCATATTTTAAAACTTTCTAAACCGTAGTCTCTAGCTTCCGCTAACGGTTCGCGCGAGTGGCGTTCCAGCGGATGTTGTAAGACGTAGGTGTAGCAGCACTTTTTTATGATGGATTGGCACAGTTTATTGGACTTCTATTGAACTATTGAATATTACCCATTTACTGACATTATAAAGCTTGGAAGAGCCAAGACATTTTTTAATATAACGCTGATTGTATTCCTCTAAAAGAAAGAAAGTCATATTCACCTAGGATGGTTTGAGGGTGAGTAAATTTTCATTTGAGTTTTCATTTTGGGGTGAACTATCCCTTTAATGTTATTTGTGTATTTTACTTTCATTTTATTACAAGTTGGCCTACAATGCCCCCTAAATAAATAAAGAGGAGGCTGTTGCTGCTGCTGCTGAAAGCGCTTGTAACTTTTGACTCTATCGCACCCCAGGCGCGTCATTCTGTATGTCCATTCTCAGATTAAATGCTGTGATCCAAAACAGTGAATCTAATCATCATTCAGGCAAAAGTTCACTTCAAGAATGACCACACTACTGACGTGATCTTAGTGCTAGCACACCCTGAGCACATGTGTGCTATCCGTCTTATCAGCAAGACATGTTGGCATAATTTTTCATATCAGGCCGATGCCGATTTTGATATTTTAAGCCTTTATCGTCCGTTTCTGATATTGTTCCAATAATATCGTGCATCCCCTTGTTTTTGTTTTTATTCAGCAACACTAGTTCATAAATTACTCTTTCTACTCTTGTTTTCAGCGAATTGGCTACCTTGCAGCATCACAGTGCTTTCATGAGGGCACTGATGTCATCATGCTGACGACCAATCAGATCCGCAAGGTGCGCTTTGAACTTCCCTTTCACCTGTATTTGTTTTGATTACTCTGATTGCCAGTCAATTTAGTATTATTGAGATACTTCTATTGTTTCTGTTAATATTTTGAGAATTAAATGTAATTAATTTTAATTACAATTTTAGTAATTTAGTTGTGTTTTGGTAATTTTTAGTCGTTTGAATTTAGTTTGAATATATATATATATATATGTGTATGTGTGTGTGTGTGTATATGTATGTATTTATTAATTTTTATTTGTTTTATTTAATTTATTACATTTAAATTAAAATGAGATGTTGCCTTGGCAACTAGCTAAAATAAAATATTTTATATTTTATTTCCATTAACATTTGTTTCAAGTAAAGCAAATGTTTTTTTTTTTTTATGGTTTTATTTTATTTTCAGTTGTAGTAACTATAATAACCCTGCTGATTGCTATGGGACGCTTTATCATCTCTCACCAGGATCTCAGTAGTCCTCACCAGTATGACACCGGCGTGGCCCTGACTGGCCTTTCCTGCTTCGTGACCCCTGACCTTGCTCGTGACCTGGCCAATGACATCATGACTTTGGTAAATCTGTTCACAGTGTTTACTAAAAGCAAATATTGACTTTGAGCACACATTCCTTCAGTCTCACCCTTCATCCGTCTCAGATGTCCCACACTAAGCCGTACATTCGCAAGAAGGCAGTGCTGATCATGTACAAAGTGTTCCTGAAGTATCCCGAGTCCCTGCGACCTGCATTCCCACGCCTCAAAGAGAAGCTGGAGGACCCAGATCCCGGTACGGATGCCGAATCTCATCTCGCTAAACGCTAATATTTCAGGCTTCTGCTTGAACCCAGTGTTTAAATTCTGTATTTCCCAGGTGTCCAGTCAGCAGCTGTGAATGTCATCTGTGAACTGGCCAGAAGAAATCCCAAGAACTACCTTTCCCTGGCACCCCTGTTCTTCAAACTCATGACCTCCTCCACCAACAACTGGGTTCTCATCAAGATCATTAAGCTGGTGAGATGACACCTAAATGTGTTGGGTTGGAAAAAGAACCGATTCTCCACTTTTGTCCATTTCTTTAATGAGGTTTTCATGTTTCAGTTCGGTGCTCTCACTCCTTTGGAGCCTCGTTTGGGAAAGAAGATGATTGAGCCTCTAACAAACCTCATCCACAGGTAACAGTGATACTAAAACACTCCAAAGCACTCAAGTTGGCCAAAAATATTAGGGTTAAATATAATTCTGCCCTTCCTCTTATTGTCTCCCTCAGTACCTCGGCCATGTCGCTTCTCTATGAGTGTGTCAACACGGTCATAGCAGGTGAGTCTTATTTGGTGCCGTGACCCGGTGTTGTACTAGAGCAAACACATCGCTATTAATGTCTGTTCTCTCTCCTGTTTCACCTCAGTGTTGATCTCGCTGTCCTCTGGGATGCCCAATCACAGTGCTAGTATACAGGTGGGCCACTGACACATCAGACCCTTTCCACACCAGTCTAATTTACACTTTACATTGCATTTGCAGTCTCGGTCTGTTAATTCATAATGTTCAATATAGAGAACTATGTTGATAAAATTATAAAGGGATACATCACATTTCTTTTTCTTAAGCTGTTACATTGATACTTCAGGTTTTATTTATGTGTCCATTCATATAATTTCCTAAAGTACAATTAATGAAGAAATGAAGAAGCGGGTCATCTAAAGTGAAAACATATTAAATTACATTTTAATAAATTTACAGAGAAAATTTTAGACACATTTGCAGGGTTTCCGCGGGGTCTTAAAAAGTATTAAAGTCTTAAATTTAGTTGTATCAAATTTAAGGCCTTAAAAAGTCAATTGTACAAGAAAGTCTTAATTATGATTTCAAGAGGTCTTAAATTTGGGGACAGAAAGACCAGAATTGCGATATGGCCAAATGTGACGACTAAACTTCATTGAATAAACTCTAGCGCTGCAGGTTCAAAGTCCGGTGCTGCGCTGCTTTGTGTACAGCAGTTACTGGGGAAACGGTTATATTTCTACCAAACGCTCCACCTGCTTTCAGAATGAATGAGCATTTTCAATAAAACTGTTGTTTGTTTCAGAGTTCAGACCAATGCGAAAATTGACCCGTCTTTTTACCCTGCAAACACGCAGAGCTTTAAATGTGAACTGGTGGATTGATGAGAAGACAATGCATTATAAAAATCTAAACAGAATAGGGGTGTGCGATATGTATGGTCTGCGATAATATCGTAATTGTTGTTTTAACGATGTGCGATTTGATATTATGAGTATATCGCGAAAAGCAAACACAAAACACCTACAGAGTGCGCGCATACATTAGGTGATGAAGTCTAGCAGGTTAGACTAGTGCACGTGCGCATTTATAGTGCGTTCTTTCACTGCATGAATCAGTCTATTAAAATGCATTTAGAATTATCACATAATTTAAGATATGGGGCAAAACATTTTTATATTTAAATCATTTGATATAGTTAATATCACACAAAGAGTGCCATTTTTTTCTCCAAAAGTGAGCATGATTACAAATGTGATGTTTATTGAACTGTAGTATAAAATCATAATAAAAAAACTTTTCTCAAACAGCAACAGTGCTGTTTTGCGTCTCTGAGCAACATGACGCTGTTTCGTACCTGAATGAATCAACCGTTTAAATGAAGTGAAGTGTGAAGTGACGTGAGGCCAAGTATGGTTACCCATACTAGGAATTAGTGCTCTGCATTTATCCCATCCTAAGTGCACACACACAGCAGTGAACACACACACACACACACAGTGAACACGCGCCCGGAGCAGTGGGCAGCCATTTATGCTGCGGCGCCCGGGGAGCAGTTGGGGGTTCGGTGCCTTGCTCAAGGACACCTCAGTCGTGGTATTGAAGGTGGAAGAGAGCGCTGTACATTCACTCCCCCCCCCATCTACAATCCCTGCTGGACCTGCGACTCGAACTCACAACCTTTTGGGTTATAAGTCCGACTCTCTAACCATTAGGCCACGACTTCCCCATTAAAAACTTTAGGCATTGGCCAAATCAGGGTTTCTGCAGGATTTTTAAGCTCAAATTTAAGACTTTTTAAAACCTTTTTTAAGACCTGCACAAATAAGATTAATACCATATGAGCGGAGTAGGGCAATGTCTATAGTACCATATTAAAGTGTAAAAAGCATAATTTACAGTTCAGATACAAGTTTTCACAAAAACAAAGTTTTATAAAATGATAAACTTAACATTTCAGCCTTTAAACCATTGTTAAGAAAATGGAGCGATTCGGTTCAAACGCAATGACTCACTTAATAGTGACTTGCTGCCACTTACTGGCAGTTTTAATTTCACATTTAAGGTACCTTTTCATTTTTTAAATAATTTCAAACATCAGTTTTCAATGTTTTATGTTTAAAATATCAAAACATTATTTATGCACTTGTAATTGCAGGTTAAAGTATTTAATGTCCCTCAGAGCTGCATTAAACAGTGTGAAAATGCATCTGAATGCCACTTCTAATGCAGATATGTTTCCTCTGCATTACAAAGATACATTTTGTTGATACTGATTTAATTTGCTTGGTAACAACCCAAATGCAAGAATTTGACTCAAAAGATGGTGCACACTTTTAGAAAAAATGGCTTTAAGGTAAAAATGTGCATAAAACTTGTTGGAAATTATAAATTTCTCTTACTGGTGTGAACTGACCACACAGAATGTGAAGAATATTTAAAAAAATGCAGGAGTCAGCTGTCCACGGTAGTCCTTAAGATATCAGCACAATAACACACTCCGCAAAATATTGTATAATTCTCATTATCGATAAAATCCCAGAAAGTTATCGAGATATAATTTTTTGTCAGTATCGCACACCCCTAATTTGTTATTTAATTGATATGATAATTGTTTAAATTAATATAATAATACTTTTGACTCCATTTTCTTAACAAGGCTGAAATGTAAAATGTATAATTTTATAAACAATAAATTATGCTTTTTACAGTTTAATATGGTACTATAGACATTGCCCTACCCCGCTCATATGGTATTAATCTTATTTGTGCAGGTCTTAAAAAAGGTTTTAAAGTCTTAAATTTGAGCTTAAAAATCCTGCAGAAACCCTGATTTGGCCAATGCCTAAAGTTTTTAATGTAATTTATAAAATACCTAAATACGAATAATGTATACAATTCAATAAATGATTAATTTATTGATTAAAGTTATTTAATATTAGTAATAATATTTAGTATTATGTGTCCTTTCATGTCTTTTACGACAGTTCAGTAAAGAAGCAAATCATCTAACGCACAAATTATTATTGTTATTATTATTTTATTTAGTAAATATTGGACATGTTGAGACGAATCTTTGGGGACGAATTAATTTCAGCAATTATCATAATTAAATAGTCACTTTTGCATAAAACCGCTGCTAAATGAATGAATTACTGAATTAGTTTTAAAAAGTAAATTTAAAATAATTTAATTTCAGCAATTATTATCATCAAATAGTCACTTTGGAAGAAACTGGCTGATAAATGGAAATTATATTATATACCTCTAAATATCAACATTCAGCCATAAGTTTCTTACCTGATTTTTATAAGTTACCAAACTGAATCCTTGGCTTTCAGACAAGCACTTGACCCATCTGAAGTTGGCTTCCTCTTTGACCGTTGATGTAAAATAGTGTGGAAAGGTTTTAAACATGGTAATAATGCCTTTTATCTCTCCTTCTGTTTTCCATTTCTCTCTCCGGTCCACAGCTCTGTGTGCAGAAACTGCGAATCCTGATTGAAGACTCGGACCAGAACTGTGAGCCTTCTGTCAATGCCTGCAGTGTGTCATTCTCTCATTGTCTGTGTGTTTCTGAGTCCCCCCTTCTGGCCCTGTAGATAACTCGAAGACACCTCAGTCCTACAATAGGAAATAGGCAAGAGTCAATCATATTTTTGTAGCTTAAGGAACCAGAAAAGGTTCCTCCAGAAAGCAGTAGCATTTCAAGACATATGCATCAAGTAATCTGAATTATCTTGCAGGAGTTCGAGTTATCAGTGTCCCAGTAAAGCCGGCTGTAGAGTAGCTCTGTGAAGCCTGGACTGCCATGTTTTGTTTCTCCAAAACCGCTGAGTTCCCTCACAGGGCCGTTTGGTATTTACTTCCAGCTGAATGTTTTGGCATTCTGTCAATCCTAAAGCCCCATGTCTTCCTTAAATAGATGAGTTTTTGTACATTTTGTTTTTTCATCAACAAACCTAGAACGTGCAGGATAAGCCCACTGTCCTAATGGCCCAACACTACAGAACTGTGGCTCCAGCTGTCATGCATCTGTATTAGTCTATTTAATTTTATGGGCATTTCAACCATCAATTGCCTTAAATCAAATATGTGGTTAATTTTTGTAAAATCTGGCAGAGTAAAACAAAACAAAAAGTCCATTTGTGTTGTTGTGGGGGTGTGTGTTCTTGGGCGTGTGTGTGTTTGTTGTCCTTTGTGTTTTCCCATTGTCTTTGTGTCATTTCAAATGCTGTACATTTAGTAACATTTTAGCAATAGGCTTTAAATTCAGCATGTTTGAAAGTCGGCACAAAATGGAAGCTCAAAGTTTTTTTTATAATTTTTGACCTTATATTTTTAAATATAAATTTTTTTCAGTTCTTTGGTAAAATGCTAGACGTCTCTTGGGTGATGTAACTCTGCCGCTTTCTTAAAATCGCCTGCAAGCTCATGTTCAGATTTGCCTTCATCCAATCAACAACCATTCGAGAAAAAAGAGTCCCAAATCTTTTTTTCTTTTCCATAATCCATTTCACTCGGATGTACTTCGTAATATGGACAAAAATATCTGTTGCTACTTCCATTACATGCCGACTTGTGCAAATAGAAGAACTGAGACAAAATGTCAATTAGCATAAATTATAGGGCTGCACGATTGACAAAAATCATAATTGTCGATTATTCCCTTGAAATTGTAATTGTGATTATTAATTACGATTATCACAATTTACATTGGATGATGTTTATACCATTGTTTGATGCAACTGCATGCCGTATTTTTATATGAAAATAAACAAGCCGAAAACAGGGGTGTGTGTTCTTGGGCGTGTGTGTGTTTGTTGTCCTTTGTGTTTTCCCATTGTCTTTGTGTCATTTCAAATGCTGTACATTTAGTAACATTTTAGCAATAGGCTTTAAATTCAGCATGTTTGAAAGTCGGCACAAAATGGAAGCTCAAAGTTTTTTTTATAATTTTTGACCTTATATTTTTAAATATAAATTTTTTTCAGTTCTTTGGTAAAATGCTAGACGTCTCTTGGGTGATGTAACTCTGCCGCTTTCTTAAAATCGCCTGCAAGCTCATGTTCAGATTTGCCTTCATCCAATCAACAACCATTCGAGAAAAAAGAGTCCCAAATCTTTTTTTCTTTTCCATAATCCATTTCACTCGGATGTACTTCGTAATATGGACAAAAATATCTGTTGCTACTTCCATTACATGCCGACTTGTGCAAATAGAAGAACTGAGACAAAATGTCAATTAGCATAAATTATAGGGCTGCACGATTGACAAAAATCATAATTGTCGATTATTCCCTTGAAATTGTAATTGTGATTATTAATTACGATTATCACAATTTACATTGGATGATGTTTATACCATTGTTTGATGCAACTGCATGCCGTATTTTTATATGAAAATAAACAAGCCGAAAACACTAACTGAAAAACTTTTAGTGCTTTTCTATAGTATTAAGCCTGAATGGTATTATAATGTTATACTAAAACTTAATTTAAAATAATGGGAAAAACCCTTAAGATAACATGTAGAAAGAAAAAAACGCATCTTAAACACGCAGAATAACATAAGTGGACTTTGAACGATTAATTGCCGCTTTGAACGATTACGTAATTGTGGCATCCCTAATTGTAATCGTGATTAGAAATTCGATTAATTGTGCAGCCCTAATAAATTAGCATAAAACAGAGAGACTGCGCTTCATTGCAAGAGTCACTTAGGCGCTGTGATATTTTGCAGTGAAGTACTTGGGTCTTCTGGCCATGTCCAAGATCCTGAAGACGCACCCCAAGTCTGTGCAGTCGCACAAGGACCTGATCCTGCAGTGTTTGGACGACAAAGATGAGTCCATCCGACTGAGAGCTCTGGATCTGCTCTATGGCATGGTGTGTACGACTTTTTGTTAACGGCATTTGTTTGCTTACATTTCTCTTAAGTCTCATTGTGAAGAGCTCAAATATAAGAAGTTATTAAAATGTGGAAAATGTGGGTAACTAGGTCTCGAAGAAGAACCTGATGGAGATTGTGAAGAAGCTCATGCTGCATGTGGACAAAGCGGAAGGCACCACTTACCGAGACGAGCTGCTCACCAAGATCATCGACATCTGCAGCCAGAGCAACTACCAGTATATCACCAACTTTGAGTGGTAAGACTAAACAACAGCCCAGTACACATTTAGGGGCCGTTGACAGAGAATTTCAGTTGTTTTTCTATGTAAACATGCGCTAGATGGTGGTCTTTGGCTGGATCTTGAGCTGTATCATACATAACACAGCTCAGCTTAAAAAAATATCTTGGCTTGTCTTCCACTACCCTGCATCTTGCGTTACTAAACAGAAAACGGCATTTTGTATGAACTGGCCCTTAATTGTGTTTTTGTGGGGGGTTTTCCCCTTTCACTGCCCTGTGCAAAAAATGTTCTGTGTGAACTGCCCCTTAAATATAGTACTGAGACTTGAATTTTTTTTTCCTATTCCACTGTCCTGCGTCTCACGTTAGCACAAATGCACATTCTATGTGAACCAGCCCTTAAACCAGTAACCGTTACTATTTTACATAGCCATTACTGGATACAGAAGTCAGAAAACAACCTTATCTGTCTTCCAGGTACATCAGTATCCTGGTCGAACTGACTCGTCTGGAAGGTACAAGGCACGGCCACCTAATCGCCTCTCAGATGCTGGACGTCGCCATCCGCGTCAAAGCCATCCGAGGCTTCGCCGTGGCTCAGATGGCCACTCTGCTGGACAACGCACACCTGCTGACCGGCAACACGCAGCGCAACGGGATCTGCGAGGTTCTCTACGCTGCCGCGTGGATCTGCGGAGAGTTCTCGGAGTACGTGCTGACGATCTGGAAAGGTTCATACTTCAACCATATAACAGCATGCTAACATCCTTTTCCCCACAGGCATCTGGAAGACCCCATGCAGACACTGGAGGCTATGCTGAGGCCCAAAGTGGCCACCCTGCCCGGTCACATCCAGGCGGTGTACGTACAAAATGCTGCCAAGCTGTTTGCGACCGTGTTGCGAAAGCACGAAGGGGAGACGGACAGCCATGCCGCGCAGGAGACCAGCCAGCTGCTCATAGACAGACTGCCCCTCTTCGTCCAGAGTGCCAACCTGGAAGTGCAGGAGAGGGTGAGGAGAAGCTTTATTCGGACATCTCGTCCCTTACGAAACTTCACCATGATTTTACTACAAATAAAACCCAAAAACATGGTTACTATAGTTAAACCATGGTAGCCACAAATTAACCATGGTTTTGCTACACTAACCATAGTTTAACCATGGTATTTGTAAGTAAACCTGTGGTTATACAAATGTAATCAATACACCAAAAAACCATGGTAACTACAACTTTTACTATAGTAAAACCATGGTAAATTTTTCATAAGGGGTGGCTGGCAGTGTTTTTGGCATCACAGGTACTTTCCTAGCATGAAGGCTATTCCAGACACTAGATGACAAAATTATATAAAATGAAGTGGAAATTAATTTCCAAAATCTCAAAATCCATTCAACAACCAGTGAATTGAATCATCGCCCTGCCCTATATTTCGGATGTACATCCCTGACTGACAGATAAAGCAACCAATCACGTTTCGTTTTGTGCCGCATCATGTTTAGGGGTGTGGAAATGTTGCCACTAGGCCTGTCGCGATAGTCAATATATAGACTTATCGCGCGATATATGGAAATGAGCACGCTAATTTTTGGAGCCGCGATATATTGCGACTGATCATTTTTTTATAATTAATTTTATAATTTTACATAAATTTATGTCACCAACTTTTTATTCTATCGCGCTGCCTCTGTTATCTCGTCTGCTCTCTGTGGCGGAGGCGGGGCTCAGGCAGCGTCCCCCCCCCCACACACACACAGAGCGGACAGCATTAAAGCTGCGTGTTGCGTTCGGTTACGACAGTCAAAACGATGAAACTCTCTCCGAGAGCGCACAGTAAATTAAGTTTAAAACTCAATTTAAACTTTTCTTCGTGGAGAGCTGTGCGCTGTGACTCCATGTTGCTTCAAGCGCATCATTCTGCGCACGGGATGCGCATTAGCGCATATAATATACTATATTATAATGCTTTTGCGCATGATAGGACAGAACAAGAAAGCTATTAATAATTTAATGTATAGCACAGTAATGGAGGCAGCAACATATGATAGATATGACTCCTAGCTATCATATGTTGCTGTCTCATTACTGCTGTACATTTAAAAGAAATATATTTTAAGTTTATAATAGGCTATATAGCGTTTATATATAAATATATTTACTGGTTTTTCATGTATGTATTTTACTATAGTTCAAAGAGCAATGTATAACATTTTACCAGATTTAGTCCTACACTTATTCACTTTTATTTGTTCCCCACTAATGTCATTTTAGTAAATGTTTACAATTTATTTTTCTAGAATAACCTAACTTAGTTTATAATAGTATCATTTTCATAGATTATGATTATATATTTTTTTTTTATTTGTTATTTTGTATTAAAATTAAGTTATCTATATTTAGTAGATTGTGTTTAACACACAAAAGAAGTGACGATCAGGTCAACACACAGAAGTACAGTAATTCTACATTGATTTAAAATAAATGTGCTGGTATCGGATCGATATCTGTATTGACCGATACTCCGAATTTTCAGTATCGGATCGGATTGGTTCTAAAAAAAAAATGGTACCGTTGCATCCCTAATTTATTATTAATTATTTTTATTTATTTAGGATATATTTTTTCACATTCTGATTCCGATGTCTAAATATTCTTTATTTTATATACAAATTTTTGTTATTTGAAAGAGTGTACTTGCATTGTTATGCTATTATATTGTCATACTGTCATTAATCAGTGGCATAAAATGGTCTTAAAATGGCAATAATATAATTTATCGCAATTAATTTTGGTGCAATATATCGCACAACAAAAAGTAGTTATCGTGACAGCCCTAGTTGCCACAATAACAGAGTAAAACAAAAGTGTGTAAAACACTTGGACGAGTTTTAAAGAGTCTATGTCGCGAACTTTACAAATTTCACATACTTTTGAAAGTCCAGCGTTTAGTTGATCCTGATTAGTGCTCATTATCACAGTTGTAAACACGACAGCTTTCTTCTAACATGAGGGGGTTTGGCATCATGGCATCGTTGTTTCCAGGTTAAACAACGCGACACACATCTCCTGGAAATCCTGTATAATTCAACCAATCAGATGATAACTTCGAAACTCCTGAAGTGTTTCCAAATTTGTGTGTCAGACATTCAGCCAACTGTCCGTGGGCGTGACGTCTGAGGCTGAGACTGTAGCTGTGTCCCAATTCAAAGACTCCCAATTCGAAGGATGCGGCCAACACGGCCTTCGAAATTGTCTAAATGGTTCCATAAAGAACCTTTAACATCTAAAGAAGCTTTCTGTTTCACAAAAGTTTCTTTGTGGCGAAAGAAGGTTCTTCAGATTATAAAAAGGTAAGAAAGAGATGGTTCTTTAAAGAACCTTTGACTGAATGTTTTTTGTGGAACCAAAAATGGTTCTTCTATGGCATCGCTTGAAGAACCTTTTGAAGCACCTTTATTTTTAAGAGTGTACATAGGCTACTTTTACTCTTCATACCTTAAGTACATTACAGTATGAAGGATAATACTTTTACTTAAGGTTTTAAATGCATGCATTTTTCCTCAATGTGCTAATAGTAGTTACTGAAAGTATTTTTCTAAAGTAGCTCATATTTCTTCCACCAATTACTTTTTCATAGCTCTATACAATTAGTGCTTTCCTCATTTCCTTAAATCAGACCAGACCCCTTTACTGCAGGATAAAGCTGAACCTCACTGCTGGACAGTGGAAATATGCACTCAAACACTCTGGAGACTATCCCAGATGATGCCACACCAGGCTTTCTATGGCAGCCCGTCCAGGTCCAGCAGCTCCACCAGGGTCTCACTGCTCAGCTGAATGAAAGCGTACATACAAAAGATTGGAAAAAGAAAAAAAAATCATTTTTATGTATTGTTAAATTTTGATGTTGTTTTTCTGATGTTGAATTGAAGTTATTTTGTAATTAGTTGTAAAAAAGTACTTAGTATAGAACAATTTATTTTCATTTGCAAATGTTATTCAGAGGCAAAAAAACTATTTATAGAAGAATTTCTGTCATTTACAAATTATAACTTGCTTTGCAAAAATTAACCATTTTCAGAACTACTTCTCATCTTTTATTTACAAGTTTCAACTGAAACAATACACATAAATTACTTTGCTTCATTTACAAATAACTTAAATTACAAAAGCAATAAACAACTTAATCCATTTCATTTTTAAGTTTCCCAGAAGCACAATTTTCTCCAAAACTGTCCTAAAAGAAGAGAAAAAGGAAAGAAAATTAAGACAGGGCTGCAATCTTAAGGTTAGAAAATATGACAGCAGGACATGCATACAAAATACTTCAAAAATCATATTTCTGGATCATCAAGCTTGCCTAAAACATTTGTGGACATATCTTGCTACAAAATAAATAAATAATAAAAAAATAAAATAAAAATACAAGTTAAAGACTTGTCTACTTATTAAATAGCCTTATAGGCCTACTTGTCTTATTGTTGTGGGCTTTATATATGGGTGAGGGCTAATTGTTGTGAACACAAGAGGTCCTAGTGGAAATATTACAGATGGGTAATGCCTTACCTCCGAGCCACAATGGCAGAGTTTTTGTCCCAAGTACAGGAATTATCAAATTCAGCCCTCTAATTTAATAAATACAAGTTATTTTGCCTCAGACCACCTAACAAATGAATCTGTTCACATTTTTTAAGACCCCTAACTTTTAACATTTGTTTTGCTAGCTATTTGAGCAAATTAAAACACAATACTTACATTTATAAGGGTATTCGTTGGCAGCCACAGAACCATCACCGCTATTTTGTTTGAATAAAAGTCCCGTAGTCACCGGCGCGCTATGAATTCTGGGATAGGGTAGGCTGTGAAGGATCCATCTCGTGTATCCTTCATTTGCCGGAGAAACGGAGGACGCATTTGAAGTCGCATTCGAATTGCGGCAGCCTTCGTCGTGACGCAATTGGCCTTCAAATGCGCACTTCGAAGGATGTAGCCTATGAATTGGGACACAGCATATGTGTCATGACAATCGAAAATGGCAATGTGCTGAAGCATGTTAGCATTATTTTAAAACATGCTAGCAACATTTTAAAACATGCTAGCAATGTGATAATACATGTTAACGAAATGCTAGCAACATGCTGGAAATGTTACAAATATCCAAGCAGCATGCTTGGTCAAGTTAGCAGTGTGTTAAAACATGGCAACAACATAGTAGAAGCCAGCAATGCCAGCATATGATGCTTTTTTTAAAGATCATTATTTGGTGTAACAGAATATGTTGACATGCTTTAATGTTCAAAAAACACATTATTTTTCAAATACTGTACATTATTGTAGGTCCTCTATGCCCCGCCTCTCTCAAACGCTTCGTTATCTACAAAGTCCCTCCTTCCGCCAAGCGCAGACTGCTCTGATTGGCCAGCTGACCCAGTGCATTGTGATTGGCCGAACACCGCAAGCACTCGTCGGAAATGTAACGTCCCTTATCATAATCGCGAGCTTCATCTTTCAAAATAAATGTAAAGACAGTAAATAATGTCATTAGTTTTACCATCAGTTCAAGCCCGAAAGGGGAACACCGTAATGATGCAGTCCACAAGCCGCGATTAAGACAGCTGACTCTACTGTGATGTGACGCTCGCGCTCTCTCTC
>NW_015505260.1:1571681-1588600 GCF_001515645.1 Sinocyclocheilus grahami | reverse complement strand
GGGCGTGTTAGAAGCAGCCTTTTTAGGGTGGCGTGGCAGAGTCTTAACTTTGATAAAGAATATCTTTTTGGTTTTAAGACTTTAGACTTTGCAACTTCAGGGATCTTATCTATGCAGAATCAGCTTGTAACACTCCAAAGAGAAAGGAAAACTTGAAATCGCATCATATGACCCCTTTAACAAAGTGATCATTTTAACTCTTTCCCCGCCAGCATTTTTGATGATTTTCACAAAAATTTGATGCCCTTCAGTATATTTTGCTGTATGAATATTTGAATATGCAATACACCAAAATAAAGATCAGAGCCTTTATTTTTAAACAAAAAAAAAATCCGTTTTATTCAAGCTTAAAGCATTCTTTTTTTTTTATCAACACTTGAATGTAGGTAGGTTTCATAAAAAATGCATTATTTTGAGCAAAAAGGTGAGAAAATCACATTTTTATCAAAAACTACATCTGGATAATATTCAGTACGATTATCAAAGCATAAATCCAGTAAATCCCTTCCATCAACACCTCTAAACCTTGCACAGACACATACCACTTCCTGGATCAACATTTTACTCTGTAACATTATGCAGTTTTCATTTATATGCTGTCTATTGCTGATGATCGCATTCTTTTTCATATGCATCTGTTTATGTAAGAGATCGCTCGTTTCTCCATCCTGTTCACGTGTGTTTTTGTTCGGGAGGTTTTGTACTCGTTCAGAAGATGCGTAATAGTGCCCTCGAGTGTATAACAGTGAAAACCCAAAAAGCCGTAAAAACTCGTTTTTGGCTGGGAAGCGTTTTCTTGTAAAAGACAAGATAACTTGTCAATGGCGGGGAATGAGTTAACATGCTTATGCTTTGCAATAAGTTAAATTATGCTGAATCATGTTAGCAATGTGCTAAACATGCCAGCGAGGTGTTAAATGTGTTAGAAACATGCTAGCTTGCAACATGTTGCGAACGCCTTGCAGTTAGCAGAGGACTGTAGCAACCACTTTTATGGTCTGATGTGGGGGTTTTTTTTTTAGAGATCACATGTGTTCCTAATGTGGTCTGTTTTGGTGTAATGGATCTGATGTGGATTATTAGGCATCCGAAGAGGGTTTAAAGGGGTCTGATGCGGTCTAATGTGTTTTTGCAGGGTTTAATTGGGTCTGATATGTACCTCCATTGGAATCAGTTGTGAGCATGAGCAAAGCGCTTTTCATTGATTGTGATTAAAATAATAGGGTTTATTAGGCTTCGGAACAGACACACACACACACTGCAGTATTAACCATGGTGTTCCCCTGCAGGCGTCCTGCATCCTCCAGCTGGTGAAGTACATCCAGAAGCTGCAGCAGAAGAAGGTGGAGGTGGCCGAGGAAGTGACGGCTCTCTTCGCTGGAGAGCTCAATCCCGTGGCCCCCAAGGCCCAGAAGAAAGTGCCTGTACCAGAAGGGTGAGTCATTGAGTGTATATCAAGGGAATCGAAAGAAATAGATGTTTCAGCTGTTGTTTTCCCCCTCCAGTCTGGATTTGGATGCCTGGATCAATAAGCCTCCATCAGAGAGTGAGTCTGAGGATGAGAAGCCCAAAGCGGTGTTCGCTAAAGAGGAACCCAAGCATTCCAGATCAAGACACACTGAGGTGGACGAGAAAGAGTTGGCCAGGGTAAGTCCACGATGTCCTTTAGACCTACAGAAAATATAAAAATACAGCCGTCCTAATTAGGGGTGTGCGATATACCGGTAGACACGATTAACCGGTAGAAATTTGTCAACTAGTAGAGATTTTGGACTATGGCCTCTATTGCGGTTACACACTCTCATGACGTTGCTGTGCTGCATGACCATGAAAATGTATCGCTTGCACGCATTAAGCATTGCGGTTTAAAAACAAGCAATTGTAAGCTGTTGAAATGCATTCAGCAGCGAAAGAGAACTAATTTCACTATATGCGTGAGCTGTCTGAGAGACTGTTTCTGAGCGCCGTCAGAAAGGTGCGCGCATGAAGACTGTGCTCCTAGAGCGCGGGAGCATTGAACGGAGTTATTTTTACTGCTGTATAGGCCTTGAATGGTTAAATACACACACTTGTATATGTCAGAATGCCCATCTTTCCAAATGTCCTCGTAAATGGAGTAATTATGTCTTAAGTGGAAGCAAACTGCTGAGAAAGAAAACATGCGTAACAGTATATTGGGTTCGGGCAGCTCTTAAAGTGACAACAGTCTAATATTCCTGCTATCTGTCATTCATGTTAATCAAACAACAATAGAGAAAATCTCTCACTGCTCTTGACTAAATCTCTTTTGTTACTTTAATAAGTAGAAATTAAATTTACACAGTGAAGAATATGCAGTGTTTTTATACATTTGATTACTTTATGCAATGTATGTAGCATTTTTTATTTATTTGTTCTACTGTAGTTTTTGTCCTATTGCTTCTAATTAGATTCTTATTCTTATTTAATCGCTGACTGTTTACTTGTTTTCAGTGACCTTGAGTGTTTTTGTTTATTTAGGCTAGTATTCGTTTTTTTTGTGATATTGACACTGGTGACAAGAATTATGAAATTTCTATGGTATAAAAAATGTTGATGTCATAGATACCTTATTTAAAAAGAAATAACTATATCTTTATCTATATCGTTACCATGAAATAAAATGACTCCTATTGTGATATAAGATTTTGGTCATATCGTCCACCCCTAGTCCTAATACACTTGTCCTATTTCACACAGAGGAGGGAAGCCAGGAAGCAGGAACAGGCCAACAACCCATTCTACATCAAGGCCTCGCCATCATCTCAGAAGGTACGCAGTCAAATGATTTCTGCGATCACATAAACCTCAGGCAGAAACATGCTTTTAAGCACCTTGAACTTGTTTGCAATTGCAGGTGTATGATGCTCCAGGTGTAGAACACATTCCGGTGGTGCAGATCGACC
This sequence comes from Sinocyclocheilus grahami, assembly GCF_001515645.1. Taxonomy (NCBI): domain Eukaryota; kingdom Metazoa; phylum Chordata; class Actinopteri; order Cypriniformes; family Cyprinidae; genus Sinocyclocheilus; species Sinocyclocheilus grahami. The sequence continues at coordinate 1,585,676 of NW_015505260.1, read as the reverse complement.
TTAGTGTGCCTCTTAAAGTCCCAGGTGAGCAAATCTACAATCTCTTATTTCAGCAGACCAAATAAAACCACGGTTTAATTTCAGTGTCCATTGTTTGGTCCAGGGATGCCCATGTCTGACCAATACCTGAAGCTGGAGGAGGAGCGCCGGCAGAAGGAGAAGGCTGAGAGAAAGAAGAAGGAGAAAAAGAAAAAGCGGGAGAAGCGAGGGAAAGAGAGGAAGGCGGATTCAGGTCCCGAGAGCGAGGAAGACATAACGCCCGCTCACCAGGTGGACATAGTCACAGAGGAAATGCCAGAGGTGAGCAGCTGTTATTTTGGAGTTGTTATTTTTATCCCCTAAACTATATGCAATAATGTTGGCTTGTCTTGGTTCCCAGAATGCCTTACCGAGTGACGATGACGATAAGGATCCCAATGACCCTCATAAAGCTCTGGACATCGATCTGGACAAGTATGTACCACATTGATGCCTCCTACAGTTCATACATGTGCTACATGTAGTGATGCACAGAAATTCATTTTTTACTAAAACTGAAATTTGGCGTTCTTGTTTTGTGTCCGGTGTTTGGTCTGAGAGACTTTCTGTCAGTCTGAGGATATTAATACTTAATTTTCAGTATCACCACTGTTTTCCCTCCAGATATTGTTTTCATTTTCATGTTTCTCATGGCTGTCATTCATTAGATGCCTTTAGCAGGTTCTGATTGCGGAGTCCAGAATCTCTGTTCATGCAGATGCAAACCAAATCTAGTTCTTTTGCATCTGTTGGGTTTTCCGTGTTCTGATATCGAGGAGCTTTCTCCAGTTCTTCTGAATCTGCTCCACTCTCTTACACACACTGCTTTCTGCTTGTGTCTCTCGATCTCTCTCTCTCTCTCTCTCTCTCCCTCATGCACGCACACATCTGCCCTCCTGACAGTCTGCTGTCTGGTTCTAGCTCAAGGTAAGTACTTAATGTGGTCATTTGACCCAGTGGAATCAACTGCCCAATTACCAGCATCTGTTTGTTTTTTTTCTTTTCCTGGCAATTGTAGTATGTCACTGTTGGACCGAATAATATTAGCCAAGAATACATTGTGCATGACTGATCAGCTCACCTGCAGGTTGGGTTTTGGCTGTGGTCATATTGCTACAACTTGAACACTTTGGTTCTAAAGTTTGGGGTTCAAAAGAATGGAATTCATTTTAAATCAAATTTTTTGTAACATTATAAATGCATTTACTGTCACTTTTGATCAATTTAATGCATCCTAGCTGAATAAAACTGATAATTTCTTTCAAAAATATTAAAAATCTTACTGACCTCAAACTTTTTAATGGTAGTGTATATACAGTACACACCAGCATTGACAGCCTTGCCTGGCTTTAACTTTTCCCTTGAAACTCGTGGGCACAGTTTTTAAACCCCTCAGCTGTTTTCAGCTTGTTGTTGTACAGGAACATTTTACTGATTTAAAGGCCTCTTCACACCAAATCTCAATTTCTGACACAAAACACAATGCACCACAAGATTTCAAATGAAGCGAAGCAAACTCCTTCATACCTAGTTGAGAATATTACGTTTCTTTTTTTTGTTTTGTTTTGTGCTGTTTGGAGGCTAGGTTAGTTTAGTTTTTATTTAGTTTTCTATACATTTGTATGTTTTTATTTTTCATTTGTTTGACTAATTCAGATCAGTAACTTTTTAGATGGATTTGTGAGTGCTTTGAGTGATTAAAAACAACCATTTGCTTGAATTGAAGTGAACTGATTGTGACGTGAACTACACTGGTTGCACTTTGAGTTGTTGTATGCAGGGACAGAGCACAGTGCAAAATAAAGACATGATGTCCAGTTATTTCTTTTTTTTTTTTATGTCTCATTATATTCAGAACTCACAACAATTTCTGTTGCCTTCACACTCTAGAAACCATGTTTAGCTCGTATCTGTGGAGAAATGTAGATGTTCAACAAATTAAAATAGTTCAGATTCAGTATTTTTTTTTTGTTAAAATCAATTCTTAGCACTGATTGGTTGATGTAAGAACAACAGTTTGAAATGTATTAGCTGATGAAATGTTATACTTGTGTGACGCTGTCACATTAGACTTGTTGCGAACAGGCCTTTGGACTGTGTATTGAATAAACTGAAGCCTTTCCTAGCTTCCATGTAACTGGTTATCTCTCTTGCTCACAATCTCCTTTTCTTTCTGTCCATCTAATCTCTGTTTCTCTTATTCTTTCCAGGCCGCTTGCAGACAGCGAGAAGCTTCCCGTGAGGACCCACCGTCCAGAGGTGCTGAAGAGCCCTGCCGAGGACAGAGTCAATGAGAACATCCCGCAGGAGACCAAGAAGAGGAGCGGTAAGGAGACGAAAGAGAAGAAGAAAGGCAAGGAGAAGGACAGGAAGGTGAGATGGCAGTTTTGTATAAATAATAATTGTAAACATCTGCATTTAAGCAATTACGAGCGTTTTTGTAATTCCACTTCATATATGGTGGTTTTGATGTTTTGTAGAGGAGCAAAGAGGAAAAGAAAAAGAAGAAACATAAAGAAGTGGAGGAGGAGCTTCTGGAGTCCCAGCCAGAAGAGGCCGTCCAATCAGAGGAGACCAAAGAGGCGGCAACCCCGCCCACATCCACATCTGCTGAGGTAGGATTGTTTTTGCACCTATAGTAAAGTATTATCTTTAAAAAAGCTTGTATTATAGCCTCTCCATCACTAACATTTGCTGTTTGCTTTATTTATACTTCGAAATATTCCATTACTTCGTTGAAACTGCTCAAATTTGGGCTGCCACAAATGACAAAATTTATATACAAAGCTTAAATCAATCGTTAAACGGAGAAAAAGCATGAAAACGTCTGTTTTAATGGCCACATGCCTGCAGTCTGTACTGCTGTTTAGAGGTGTTCATGATTAATGGACGATTAATTGTTGTTAATTTAATCCAGTAAATCTTATTTGTATTGTCTAATGCATTTCAGCACAAAATGCAGAAAATGTAGTGAACTTATTATGTTACTTGTGCATGTTATTATTTGACAAGTAGTCCAAAATTGGAAATTTAGTTTTTTATATATATATTATATATTAGGAGTGTAAAGGTGCATGTATTCGTATGAACGTCACGGTTCGGTTCATGCTGTCAGAGGATGAATACAGTCAGGTACTGACCGTCTTCAGAAGTGTTTTGATGTTTTCTTTTCCTCTTACCTCCATATAATGCATATTAAAGTAGAGTTAATAAGCACAGAATTGCTTTGTTTACAGCGGTAACCAAGGAAACTCTAAATCGCTGCTGTTCCGTAAGTGCCACCTACTGTCAGAGAAATCAGTTGCATTTTCATTCAGCCCGTCTGCTGTTTTTGTTTTGTGCAGGTGTCTTATGTAGCATAATTTCACAAATTTAAAGTCAGACCATTCTGTTTTTGCTTTAAATCTTGAAATTGTACAATCGAATTCAAATAAAATACGAGTGCTCATGTATGTAACACTACTGTCTGTTCAAAATAAAAGAAAATAAATAAATTTCCTGTTGTTCCAAACTCGTATCGCCTGTGCGACTAAATTTTGTGTGCGGTTGCACTGGCGCGACCACCGCGTTGTTCAACTCATAAGCGCTGACATTTCTGTTGCATCAGTGAAACATAAAACGGCAAACGAAACTGAAAGCATAACGAAACCACGCTACTCGTTTGAACTGCGCAGTGCTTAGAGTGTAGAGCCTGGTTTATACTCACCTTGTCAGCACGAGCACGAAGGTGCAGCAGCAAAAAGGACACGAATATTGAGGAAACGATGGATGGTTTCAAGCTAAAGTAAAAGACCGCTTCTTAAACCAGAGAAGGTGAACATGTTGGTGTTCTTGTGGGGAAAAACATGCAAGCACTGTCACCGACAGCAAGTTTAGTTTTACTTTTCTTTTTGTTTTCATTTTGAAAAGCTTATTATCTTTGCTGTTTACCTCGCGTTATGCTATGGAGGCTCTCTTTTGTTTTATTTCTTTATTTGATTCCTCAGTGTTTGTTAAACGTTCTGTAATTTATTAGTCGGTATATAATACAGCATGTGGTGTATGCCATGCCTCATGTTATTCGTTTTTGTTAATAAACGTTTTGTAAGCTAGTTTGCCATTGTATCTTATTGTTTTATTGTTGTTGTGCTTTTTGATTAAGAATAACAATGAATCCATCTTTTGTTTTAGTCTTAAAAAGTGAAAGGTGTGTAGATGTATGTAAGCAAAACAGAAAATTATCTTTTCTTGTAAAACGTGACGATCGCAAATTTGAAAGTGAAAGCACCCCAAGCCTGGCTTATAACACAGCAAAAGAGGAACTCCCCTTCACAAAATTCAAATAACAAATAATACTGATGAAAAATGAATGTTAACCACTTTCGTTCCCATATAACTATAAATTATAATAAAAGCATGCATTGATTAATCCCATGTTGTAGCGCAAAAAAGATAAAATAAATAAATATTGCGACCAAATCATGTGCTCGTGCGACCAACTGAGAAAGTTAGTCGCAAAAGAGTGACCAGTGGGAAGAATGAGTCTGGAGCCCTGCCAAACTGTGACTTCTGTGTACCGTTACACCCCTAATATATATATATATATATATATACACACACACAATCATGTGAAAAAGAAAGGACACCCTATTGAATTCCATGGTTTTCCATATCAGGACATAATAAAAAAAATCATCTGTTCCTTGGCAGGTCTTGAAATTTGGAAAATAATCAATGATCTTTCAAGTTTCAAGATTTAAGTCTGCTTTATTGTCAATTCTTCCACATGTACAGCACATACATACAGAGAATTGAAATTGCGTTACTCTCAGACCCTTGGTGCATACAGATAACACTAACAGTAGAACATTAATACAGATAGATAGAGATTATCTATAAAATACAACTATACAAATAAGGTCATGTAAAAAAAATTTAAATAAAGCCGCACATGGCAGATAGACTGCAAACCAGTGAAGTAAACAAACAGTACAGATATAATGATTGTAGTGCAAAAGAACTTATTCAGACTGATTAAAGTGACAAAAAGCTCAGAGAGTTCTTTATTTAAACTGTTTGGTGCTGCTCACTCTCTCCACAGTCGCACCATTGACGGTCAGAGGAGCATGCTGAGTGCGCGCACTCCTGAAATCAACAACAATCTCCTTCGTCTTCTCCACATTCAGAGAGAGATTGTTGTCACTGCACCACCCGGCCAGATGGCTCACCTCGCTCCTGTAGTTTGTCTCATCTCTGTTGCTAATGAGACCCACCACAGTCGTGTCATTCGCAAACTTAATGAAGAGGTTGGAGTTGTGTGACGGTGTGCAGTCGTGTGTCAGCAGAGTGAAGAGGAGGGGGCTCAGCACACATCCTTGAGGGGCCCCAGTGTTCAGTGTGATGGTGCTGGATGTGTTACTGCCGACCCGTACTGGATATGCAAACTGGAAGGGGTCCAGGGAGGGGGGGAGGGCAGACTTGATGTGGTGCATGACTAGCCGTTCAAAGCACTTCATGAGAATAGGAGTAAGTGCAACTGGACAGTAGTCATGGAAGCAGGATGGAGACTGCTTCTTCGGGACTGGAATGATGTGTTAACACAATGCCAATTTCCTCTTTGGCATTGTGTTAACACACACCTGAAGGCTCCAGAGCAGCAAACTGCCAGAATTTTGCCTTTTATAGAGGTCCTCACACTTAAAATTAAAAAACAACAGAAATAAAAAAAATTATTTAATATATTAATTAAGAGGAGAATATCAGTTTGTGCGCTTAATTAAATTATTAAAACTATTATTATTAGTTTTCTTCCATGTACGTTAGGGCTGCACGATTATGACAAAAATCATAATTGTCGATTATTGTCTGCAGAGGGCTTTGCAGGTGAGACGGGTTCCATAAATATCCTGGAGGGAGGGGAGAGAGACATCAACAATCTTCTCAGCTGCTCTCACTATGCGTTGAAGTGACTTGCGGCAGGACGCGTTGCAGGTGCCATACCACACAGTGATGCAGCTCGTCAGAATGCTTTCGATGGTGCCTCTTTAGAAGGTGCACATGATGGGGGCCGGGGCTCTGACTCTTCTCAGTTTGCGGAGGAAGTAGAGATGCTGCTGGTGCTGTCAGTCCAGGAGAGATCCTCTGTGATGTGCACACCCAGGAACTTGGTGCTGCTCACTCTCTCCACAGTCGCACCATTGACGGTCAGAGGAGCATGCTGAGTGCGCGCACTCCTGAAATCAACAACAATCTCCTTCGTCTTCTCCACATTCAGAGAGAGATTGTTGTCACTGCACCACCCGGCCAGATGGCTCACCTCGCTCCTGTAGTTTGTCTCATCTCTGTTGCTAATGAGACCCACCACAGTCGTGTCATTCGCAAACTTAATGAAGAGGTTGGAGTTGTGTGACGGTGTGCAGTCGTGTGTCAGCAGAGTGAAGAGGAGGGGGCTCAGCACACATCCTTGAGGGGCCCCAGTGTTCAGTGTGATGGTGCTGGATGTGTTACTGCCGACCCGTACTGGATATGCAAACTGGAAGGGGTCCAGGGAGGGGGGGAGGGCAGACTTGATGTGGTGCATGACTAGCCGTTCAAAGCACTTCATGAGAATAGGAGTAAGTGCAACTGGACAGTAGTCATGGAAGCAGGATGGAGACTGCTTCTTCGGGACTGGAATGATGTGTTAACACAATGCCAATTTCCTCTTTGGCATTGTGTTAACACACACCTGAAGGCTCCAGAGCAGCAAACTGCCAGAATTTTGCCTTTTATAGAGGTCCTCACACTTAAAATTAAAAAACAACAGAAATAAAAAAAATTATTTAATATATTAATTAAGAGGAGAATATCAGTTTGTGCGCTTAATTAAATTATTAAAACTATTATTATTAGTTTTCTTCCATGTACGTTAGGGCTGCACGATTATGACAAAAATCATAATTGTCGATTATTGTCTTGAAATTGTAATTGCGATTATTAATTACGATTATCACAATTTACATTGGATGATGTTTATACCATTGTTTGATGCAACTGCATGCCGTATTTTTATATGAAAATAAACAAGCTGAAAACACTAAGTGAAAAACTTTTAGTGCTTTTCTATAGTATTAAGCCTCAAATGTCAACTATACACCGGATTGGTTTCTTCTTTAAATTATAAAAAAAGTAAAAATATAAATGGTATTATAGTGTTATACTAAAACTAAAATAAAAAAATGGAAAAACCCTTAAGATAACATGCAGAAAGAAAGAAAAAAAAGCATCTTAAGCACAGAATAACATAAGTGGACTTTGAACGATTAATTGCCGCTTTGAACGATTACGTTATTGTGGAATCCATAATTGTAATCGCGATTAGAAATTCGATTAATTGTGCAGCCCTAATGTGCATATTGCAATATTAATCTTAACGATAAACTGGTTGTTAATTTTAATGATATTCGACTATGAAAATTCCTGCTTTCTTAATCTAAACCACTAGGAGGTGCAGGGTTAACTGAAATATTCTTACTTGCTTAAATGAAAACCAATTGTGTCCACATGTACATTGTATAAAATCATAAATTAATTTAACAGAAATATAACGATAATATTACTACTACTACTAATAATAATAATAAAAAAATTTTAATGTAAAATGAACATTTGAACAACTGTTGAAGTGGCCATAACAGACATGGTGATGGAATATGTGCTCATTTTGTTTTCTGTCGTCGTCAGAGCATTTGTTTGGGGTTCTGTTTGAGTCAAACAGGATTGGACTCATGTTCCCCGCCCTGCCTTTTCTGTTCTAGGCCTCGGATCTGGATTTCTGGCTCTGTAGCGCTCCTGTTCCCCCCGCCGCCCAGGTCCGGTCCCTCACATTCTCTCCCTCTCCTCCCCCTCTGGTCATACTGCTGTCGGTCTGTCCTATTGTTAATGAGCGTCTGTTTTATGTGTTTCCTTCCGGCTCTCACTGTTCTTGACGTGCCAATCTCTTCGTCTCACCTCTCTTTTTTTTCACTGTTTTTCACCGGTCTCGCACATGTGTGTGTTTGTTAGCATTTGCTTGTTTTAGTTCAGGGTGCATGTGTGCACGTGCAGAGGTGTAAATGTGTCTTAATTACTGATGTGGGAAGCTTCTCCTGTATGATCGTGTCTTTATCATCATAAACAGCCATTACTCTTGACAGTTCTTGCGGTTCCAGTCAAACAGCTCATGTGCACAAAACCGCATTTGCCTCATGATCCGAATGTAGGTCACCTGAGACAGAACGGCCTTGATGTACTTATTTTGTCTGCCCAAACATCATAGTTCAGTTCCTCTTAATGCAAACACAGTATTATCTTGACCTCAAAAGCGAAAAAACAAAAACATCACTTTCTCACTGCAGGTTCACCACTTTCTCACCATTTTCTCCCAATGTGACAATTCAAAAACAAATAAGCTTTTCTTCTTCTTGATCATGATATTGTTAATTGTGCATGCTTCATAGTGTAGAGGATCACTCTGTGGAAGGTTTTGAAAGCAGGAAGTGGGTGTGTTTTAATGTTTGATTATCTACAGGAGGAGACTGCGCCCTCGTCTGCTGCTGCTGTGGACACGAGCTCTGCGGCCGCCCCAGAATCTGAGCCTGATGAGCCTAAAGACGCAGAACCAGAGGACACGGTGGGGCTTACACGACTGCTTTTTGTTTTAAAAAGTAGTTTTCTGTTTGTTCCACCATCAGTGCTATGTTCATCTTTATAAATCTTTAAAATATACACACGTTAATCATTAAACAACAATACTTGTATACATTTTTCAAATAAACATATAAACGTACATAAATACACAAATGTACACAAATAAGAATAATTTATGCTTGCGTGTGTATACATATAAAAACATTATATACTATTAAATGAATCATTAATCAACAATAAATATATGCATTTTAAGAAAACAATTTTAAAAAAAAACTATTTTAATGGCAATGGCAAGTTTATTTATATAGCACTATTTACTGCAACCAGAGTTGACCAATGTGCTTTACAACAGAATAACTAAAAACGACAATAACACAATGAAAAATAAAAACCGTAAAACCAAGAACAAAGAGAGAAAAAGGGGGAAAAAACATAACATGCAGCAAAAATATAGGACAAGGATAAAGAGTGAAATGATTTACATTAAAGTAAATAAAAAAAAATTACATTATTAAAAAAAAACTGTGCGTGTATGTATTAATTCATATTACATGCATTTAAATTAAACATTAATCTTTTCAAAAAAACATTTAAAAAACATTTTATTTAAACAATAAACAATCATAGTTTACATTAAACATTGAATAAATACAATAAGTTAGAAATCCTCAAAAAAAAGAACTGAAATTATTTACATTTAAATAAAAATATTTACATTTTTTAAAAACTATATATTAATAAACATATACATTTAAATTAAACATAAATCAACAGTAAATATATGCATTTTAACAAAACATTTGAAAGTTTCATTGAACATTTTTTAAATTACATTAAACATTATATTAAAAATTATACATATTTAAACAAAAACAGAAATTATTTACATTAAACTAAATAAAAAAAATTAACTAACTTAAGTTAACTTTAAATTAAAAAACTACACACACACACATATATGTGTGTGTGTGTGTGTATGTATGTGTGTTTATGTGTATATATATATATATCTCGAGTGTTTCCTCCGAGGAGGAAAAATTGGATGAGAAAAAAAAAAAGCCTTACAAAAATAAACCCGTGCCAATATTACAAAATATAACATTAAAATTGTATAAATCACTCGTTTGTCTAAAGAAACATTGTCCAACAGCGAAACCAGCAGGTAGAGAAACAGGGGGAGTCTGCATCTCTCGCCTCCTCTGAGCCCATTGAGTTTTAACAGGCCCCCTAAGGGCATGCGGTGAGTTTGATGGTGAGTAACTGAGAATGAATGGGGGGAAATGATCGGCTATGATTGGTTGATGCGATAAATCCCGCCTCTTGTGTTTATGCGCATTCTGCGTTCGTGAATCCGTCTGAATGATCACTATAATGGCTTTAATGGGAGGACTCCTATAAAAAAAGTAAGTAAAGAATTCACACAATTAGGTAACCTATTTATTACGTCAAAATAAGACTTAAAATGGCCTGAAAACATGATCTGTGGGAGTTTTTAGTGAGTAATCAGCTTGGTGAAATTCAAGGTATATCTCTGTCTGTGACCAATATTTACTGAGCTTGGATGACTGATGATCCGAAAAAATCTAAAATAGTTCAAAGTGAACTATTAAAACGAATAGCTGAATAAGTTCACAAATAAAATATATTGTTTAAATTGTTACTGCCTTGAGTTATTAGTTTGGAATAAATGTAAAATGGTGAGATTCATACTTGGCTTTAATAAATAGAATATTGATTAGCTACATTTTTCTAATAGTGTAAGCAATGTTTATTTATCCAAGAAAATGTGACTGGGACATGAATTTACATTTGATTTACAAATTGCCGCCTCATTTCAGAACACCACCGCACACCACTGAGATATATATGCTGTGTATGTATATATATATATATATATATATATATATACATGCATACATACATATACAGACACACACACACACACACACACACATACATACATAGTGGAGATCAAAATTAGAGAACAACCTATAATTTCCTAAATTTGAAGGTCACTGCTTAGTCCTATATGAAGTTATCCTAACGAGTGGAAGGGGAGTTTTTTTAAGCATATTTCTTGAATTAATTGTATTCTGAAGCTCAGTATAAAAAAAAACTCAAATTAGATATTTGAAAAAGAACTCTGAGATTTTCACTGAGATTGCAAGATGGTGGGCCGCTCTAAGGCGACTGAATTTAATTACTTTGGATCTGATGGGAAACAATTGTTCGGCATCAAACTGAGGAAAGACTGAAGCCCAAGTGCATAAAGAAGTCAGTTAAAAGTGAAGGAGGAAGTGTCATTGTTTGGGCATGTTTTGTGCAGCAGGAGTTGGGCCTCTTATACAGATACACAGCTCTGGCAGTGTGTTAATCCACATTTGAACAGAGGATCGTGAAATTGCTGTAAATACAGAGTGATAAGAAAGAAAGAAAAATCAAACCTGCTTTAAAACCCAGCAACACAACTGTAGCTGTATAAATTTACGACAGCAACACTGCTTTAACAAAAACAAAACCGCAAGATTTATTTGACATCAAAACAAAAATTTCAAAAATGCTCTCTAATCGCTCACGCAGTACTTTGATGTCACACACAGAACAGTCTGTGCAGTGCTGCTTCAAGTCAGATGCCTATTACGTTTTGTTAAGAGACTCATGACAGTTCTTCTGTGGCTTTATAGCTAATATTTTCATTTACACAATTTCGCAAAATCGGACAAAATTGTGTCTAATGTATACCACAATATTAACTTATTGAATTGTTGTAAATAAATATCACATTTGCATCTGGTCAGTGTTCAAAAAATGCTGAGAAATCACTTCACGTAACCCTACAAAATTGATTACTTATAGGCTGTCAAAAAAAAAAAAGTCACGTTTTCGAGAAGGGAAAAAAAATCTGACTTTTAAAGCTCCTGCGTAGTAACGACCAGTGTTGGGGAAAGTTACTTTTAAAAGTATTGCATTACAATATTGCGTTACTCCATAAAAAAGTAACTAATTACGTTACTTAGATACTTTTTATGGAAAGTAATACTTTACGTTAATTTTGCGTTACTTTTTAAATCTGGACAGGGCTTGCTTGTTTGTTTTTAAAATAGTTATATTTTTGGCAAATATAAAAGCCTTTTCACACCAAAAGTGAAATGAATAAGCCTCAGGCTGAAGGGAAAGTACATTTACGTCCGTACAGTAGAATGCAGAAGAAGACATTTCAACACACTTCAGCAGTAAAATAAGACGCACAAATGTTTGTCTAGAGTAATTTTTGCTTATTAGCATAGTTGAACTGGATCATCGAAGATCAGAAGCAAAGACATTGGTTAATAGAATGGGATTAAATACATAAAGGATATTTGTGTTGTTTAACATCTAATTATTGCAGGTTTGTGTCATATTCTGAGTTGCATTATTTTTATTCATTTGGAGGAATACTGAATCTGTGGTTTGTTTGTTTTTGTGTGAGTGAGATTAATTAATGCATATTCATATTTATTTTAGATCTACAGTAACAACATCTGATTTCTCTCAACATGGGGACAGGAGAGCTGTCAATCAATAAATTGGAAAAAAAAGTAACTTGCGTTACTTATTTGAAAAAGTAACTCAGTTATTCTCTTGTAAATTAAAAAGTAATGCGTTACTTTACTAGTTACTTGAAAAAGGTAATCTGATTACGTAACTCACGTTACTTGTAATGCGTTACCCCAACACTGGTAAACGACTTTGATAGAAAAGTAGAGTGAAAAGTACATATATTTGTCTTTCAAATGTAGTGAAGTTAGTCATCAGTTTAAAAAGTGTCATAAGTTTGAAAAGTGTACTCATGTACAGTAATCAAGTAAATGTACTTCGTTTACTGTCCACCGCTGAGTGTGAGAAACTGAAGAAAATGTCCTACGGCCGCAGATGTGCTGAAGTCACTCTACACTTCATACTAATTTCTGACAGCTATAACCCTCCTAAATTTGAGTTGTAATCTTCTTTCATGCTACAGTGGTTACTGTTCTCTGCCAAATAATTTTTCCGTAATTAAAGGTTTTTGTTGAAATGCCTTGGTTATTTTGTCAAACATGTTTGTGGAACAGTGGAATAGCTGATATTCCTTCAAATTTTGAACGATGAAGACTAACAATATTTCGGAAGAAATCAAGTATATAGATTGATCTCTAATTTTGATGTCCACTGTTAGTGTGTGTGTGTGTGTTTTTTCTTCAGTGTAGTAATTTGCAACGCTTAATGGGATGAGCAGGTCACATGACATGTTCCTGATTTATGTATGTTTAGGCAAGGAATGACATTTCAAGATTTTATTGAAAAATCAGCAGAAGAATACAAAAAATTGTTGTGCTTTGTTGAAACCAGATTAAGCCAACTGTGCATTGGTTTCCTGTTCAGAAATCCTCTAAACACAAGAAAAAGAAGCAGAAGAAAGAAAAGGAGGAGAAGGAGAAGAAAAAGAAGAAGAGACACCACCACCACCACCATCATCATCATCATCATCACAGTGATGCCGGCGGGGAGGATTCAGTGCAAAACGGCACCGTGGAGGAAGAGGAGCCTCTGCCGGTCAGTATCTATCTAGCCAGCCAATCACAGAAGGCCACTCTGTGACATTAAATGCTTAGTAAATATACTTTATCCTGTACTTATCCAACCTCCATCTCGTTTCAGCCCATGTCCAACTACTCTCTGCTGGCCGAGAACTCCTACATCAAGATGGTGAGTGTGACGTGATGTGGAGTGAGTCAGTCTGATGTTAGTCTCCTGCACCAGCATGAAGCTCAGCCTGTAATTGAGATCTCATGATCCTGTCACACGGCTGCTGTTTTTGCTGAAGCGACTCGTTGCTTTAAGTGATTCTGGTCTGTGGTTTGTGAATGATGTATTGTTCATGTGTCTCTGTATGTATGTTTTAAGATGAAAGAAGATGCTGATCAGGTAACCATAGGAACAGAACTACTGTTGTTGCCACTAACTTGCTGTGATACAGACTTTAGTCACAATAGACACCAAATACAAACAAAAACAAGGTTAATAGGTCAGTCCTGTGTTTGTGTGTGTGTATATATATATAGAGAGAGAGAGAGAGAGAGAGAGAGTGTATTTGTGTGTGTGCATATATGTAAATGTGTGTGTATTAAAATTAATAAATATACAATTTATTAAAATATTTTAATATATGTAAAAATAGAATATATATATATATTCTATTTTTACATATATTAAAATATTTTAATAAATTGTATATTTATTAATTTTAATACACACACATTTACATATATGCACACACACAAATACACTCTCTCTCTCTCTCTCTCTCTC
>NW_015505260.1:1563776-1570869 GCF_001515645.1 Sinocyclocheilus grahami | reverse complement strand
TATTAAAATATTTTAATATATGTAAAAATAGAATATATATATATATTCTATTTTTACATATATTAAAATATTTTAATATTTGTATTCATATATATATATATATATATATATATATATGTAATAATAAAAATTATTTTATAATAAATTATATATCAATTCTTTAGTCAACTCACGAGTCTGTCCAGCATTTTTGCTGATTTATTAAATGAACCTGAAGACTCATTTATTTGTGAACTGGAATACACAATTTGCACTATATATTTTTTATGCAGCCAATAAAGACAATAGAAAGGTATTGTGTATTCACACTATTTAACTCACAAACCTGAGTAAAAAAAATAAATATATGTACATACACAATATATTAAATGAACTGTTTTTCCATCCCTCACAGCCTTGTGTTCATTAAAGTCCAATTAAATCTGGTTTCTGCTGTGACTGATGTCTTTTGAGTGCTATAAGACTGTCTATCGAACATTAGTTGTTAAATGCACCTGTTTGGTGTAGTTAAAGCTGATGTGATTTCTTTCTCGTTTTGGATGATGATAATTATATTTACTGCCTTTGACCTGGTTTTTGGGCTTGTATTATTCCCATTTCTTCTGGCCTTCTTTAACCGCTGTTCTGCATGTTTTGGCCTCCTAATAGTTTCCTACTCTATAAAAAAAAAACGCCCTTTTTTTCTGTAGGTGTACGACATCCAGGGCAACCATCAGGATGAGAGCAAAGTTGTGGTGTCGGTCATCTTTGAGAATAAGAGCGACAGCTTCCTCAAGTCAATGGAGTTCAATGTGCTGGATTCCCTCAACTCCAAACTGCAGCGGCCGGAGGGAGCCGGCGCTCACGACAGCCTCACCGTTCCCTTCCAACTGCCACCAGGTCAGGATAGCGACGCTCCTGAAAGTGTCATTAACTGGATTTAGGCAGATTTTACTCATGTATTCAAATCTTTTTCCAGGGATTTCAAACGAGGCCCGCTTCGTGTTCTCAGTGCAGAGTATTGTCATGCCTCAGAAACTAAAGGGAACCCTCACCTTCATAGTTAAGGTGAGAAACTCCCATACACGCAGAAGAGATCATACTTTTCCATATGTTTCCAGTGTGATTGTTAGTATTGTTGACGTGCGTATTGATTGTTTTCTGGTGCAGTCGGACGAATCCTCCACTCATGAGAAACTGGACTTCAAACTGCACTTTACATGCACATCATACCTGATCACCACTCCCTGCTACAGGTGAGCAACACATTACCAAACCACTCGTAATGGAGCGCTATAGTGCTCCCCCTCTCTCTCTCTCTCTCTCTCTCTCTCTCTCTCTCTCTCTAGATATATATACAGTGGGGCAAAAAAGTATTTAGTCAGCCACCAATTGTGCAAGTTCTCCCACTTAAAAAGATGAGAGAGGCCTGTAATTTTCATCATAGGTATACCTCAACTATGAGAGACAAAATGAGAAAAAAAAATCCAGAAAATCACATTGTAGGATTTTTAAAGAATTAATTGGTAAATTCCTCGGTAAAATAAGTATTTGGTCACCTACAAACAAGCAAGATTTCTGGCTCTCACAGACCTGTAACTTCTTCTTTAAGAGGCTCCTCTGTCCTCCACTCGTTACCTGTATTAATGGCATCTGTTTGAACTCGTTATCAGTATAAAAGACACCTGTCCACAGATTTTTTTTCTCATTTTGTCTCTCATAGTTGAGGTATACCTATGATGAAAATTACAGGCCTCTCTCATCTTTTTAAGTGGGAGAACTTGCACAATTGGTGGCTGACTAAATACTTTTTTGCCCCACTGTATATATAGATGTGTGTATATGTACTGTATATGTATGTGTATATATACAGTGGGTACGGAAAGTATTCAGACCCCCTTAAATTTTTCACTCTGTTATATTGCAGCCATTTGCTAAAATCATTTAAGTTAATTTTTTTTCCTCAATGTACACACAGCACCCCATATTGACAGAAAAACACAGAATTGTTGACATTTTTGCAGATTTATTAAAAAAGGAAAACTGAAATATCACATTTTGTTCAATTAAATCAAAGTAATAAGACTGTACTGAGTGGTTTCATGTAGCTGAACATAAGAACCTTGTGTTGTCAGTGACGCATACGCAAAGCTGCTGGAGTCGGGCGACCTGAAGGGCAGCTCTCTACGGCTAGAGGGGATCAACATGCCCTTCCACCACCTGCTGGCCAGGATCTGCTTCCACCATCACTTCTCCGGTGCGCCGACTTCACAAAAGACACCTGTGATACGTTTCAAAATATGGACACCCTTAAATCCTCTGTTCTCTTGTTTCCTGTGTTTGTAGTTGTGGAGCGGATCGACTCCTGCGCCTCCATGTACAGCAGGTCGATCCAGGGTCACCACGTCTGTTTGCTGGTCAAAACCGTGAGTATTTGGAATATGCGATATAAACTGAATCATAATGATTCTGATTCCACTAAGCAACTCTTTTCAGATTTGAAGAAGATGATTCATTAAAATCCTGTTTCTCTTTCTTCCAGTCCGATCAGACCGTCTCCATCGACGCCAAGTGCGACGAGCCATCGCTGCTGGGGAATGTGCTGGATGAGATCAAGCAGACCTTCTCGAAATGCTGATCGTGTCTGAGAGACCCCTCGCCACCCTGAAACCCCCTGAAGCCCCATCCCAGAGCAGCCCGTCCGGCTGAACCACACGCTCAGAATCATATGTCGCACTCTGAGACTCGTGTACCTTCTCTTCCTTTATATTTATTGGATCAGTCGTTCTACTGTTCTTCTTTTAAGACCACAAATTTCAAGCCCGCTCCTGCCTTTGTTTCCCCTCCTCGTCCTCTGACGTGCGTTTTGTTCCTGATCTCACTCTTCATCCTCTTCCTCGGCTTCTTCGTCTCTCTTATGGTCTTTCCATTGTCTTAACGGTCCACGACTTTCATCTTGAGAACTGGATTTTTTTCGTTTTCGATGCTCGAGTTGTGTGCTTTTTTTTTTGCGTTGTGTTGTTTGTTGCATTTTTTTTCTGTCCTGAACTCCATCAGCGCCTTTCTCTGCATTAAACATCAGTGTATCTGTTCCTTACCAGTCTCGTCGCATATGTGTGTTGCTCTTTTCGAAGGCTAGCACTTGCAAACATTCTTCCCACATCCCAGCCTTAAACTCTTAACTGCCTCTGAGCACTAATGTCACTCACAAGTGCAGTTGCACATTTAGTTGCACACATATAGGTACACAGTTGTATTCTAGACCATGTTTATACTTGGGATCACACGTGATATTAGTGATATCATGTGTGATGGCCCTAGTATTTGTGTCCTAATGTTGGTAGATAATACTACAGTTGCATATAATTAATTAAACTGCACACTAACAAAACCTGCTCAGGATAATGACGGTTAGTAAAAGTGGCAAAATGAACAAAACCAGATTATTTCACAGCTCGCAAATCTGATCTAGTGATGCTTGCACTTTTATGTTCCAGTTAATGGACGCTAAATTGTGGAAATGTTCCAGTTAATGGAAAGTTATCAGAAATTATCAGCACCATTGAAACCCTAATAGACGCCACCAGGATGGAATCTTCAGGTCGCCTGTTTACCTCAGAATAATTTTGATTTGTACTATAGTTTGTGAAAAAGAAACCAAATCGATTAATCGCATCCAAAATAAGTTTTTTTACATGGTGTGTACTGTGTATATTTATTTATATATACAATTACACGCACATGCATGTATATATTTAAGAAATATTTACATGCGTATACATATATATTCATATATAATAAAAATCATATATAAATTAGTGCTGTCAGTCGATTAAAAAAATTTATAAATCACTTTTTTCATAAATGAATCACGATTAATCCCACCTAACATTAAAGTTATTAAATACTTTTATATTGCAATAATATTTGTTAATGACATTTTTTTAATGACATGGTGAGTTTCACTGATACCAATACTGATGTCTCTAATAAAAAAAATTATCTAATTATCCATGCACTATATTTGAGAGTTATCAATTTGAACATTTATTAGACTTAAATACTTCTAATTAAAGTGAACTTAAAACAATCTTCACATAAACCCATAATAATAAATTATATACATATTTAGCTACCTGTGGCCTTCAAGTAGGAAATATACAGAAATTGAATAAAGTTGAGCTCTAAATTAAATATAGATGAATCCTTAAAGCTACAAATGTTATTGATTTCCTCTTTTTTTTTTTTTTTTGTTCTTTTGTTCTTTGATTAACACATCACAGCAGCTGGTTATTAGGTTATTTTGGCTGCTTTAAGAGCTGCCGACGCGGATCTGACACGCATCATATTTTCTCATAACTCTTTACCTTTTCTGACCCACTACTAATGAGCCGACGAGTTGAATCGGGTGTGTTAGATGAGGGAGAATGTGCTGGGCTGCTCCAGGACAGATCTGCATTTCAGAGACATGTTCTTAAATGTAACTCATAAAGAATAAATACATGCACTTAAAGGGATAGTTCGCCCAAAAATGAAAATTCTGTCATCATTCACTCACCCTCAAGTAGTTTCAAACCCGTGTGAATGTCTTTGTTCTGCCGAACAGAAAGGAAGATATTCTGAAGAATGTGGGAAACAGAGCAGTTCTGGGGCACCATTGACTTCCATAGTATTTTTTTCTCCTACTATGGAAGTCACTCGTGCCACAAAACAGCCTGGTTACAAACTTTCTTCAAAATATCTCCCTTTCTGTTCGGCAGAACAAAGACATTCATACAGGTTTGGAACTACTTGAGGGTGAGTGAATGATGACAGAATTTTCATTTTTGGGTGAACTATCCCTTTAACTGACAACATAAGTACGACTTTCGCGCTTTAATATGAAACTATACAGGCTACAGCGCACGCCGCCGCATTTGTGTGTGTATTTGAAGAGCACACGGTATAACAGCTGACAGGACAGGAAAATTCTTTTTACTGACTTAAGCCCCGTTCACACCAAGCACGATAACTATAAAGATAACGATATAGTTCTAAAAATCGTTCTCAATATTAAAGAATAGCATAGTTCACACCACAACTATAACGATAACGATACAGAGGAACGATATCGTTGTGATCACTTCCAAACGATTTTTTTCCAGCTGATGAACGATAAAACACTGACAGCCAATCAGAATCCATCCTGCTGTAACGAGCTCAAGAATTTAAAGCGGCAGACCCGCTTGCGCTTAGAATAAACAGACGATATCTTTCGCTGGTGTGGACGCTAATATCGTTATCTTTATAGTTATCGTTCTTGGTGTGAACGGGGCTTTATGGCCTGACAACATCTCATCTGTTCACGGTTATTCTACTGATGCTCTCTCGTCACCTGTACATTTTCCGCTCTCATTTGACCAGCACCAGGCACTGAGGTGAAGTTGGAACGCGTGTCTGAAAAGTCTTCCATCTGATGTGGTCGTAAAGACATTCTGTGTCTAAATAAAACCAAATTCTTGTCAAGAAAAAAGAGACAGAAGCAGCAGTTGTGAGTGGGGTGGCCAACCCTAGCTCCGCCCCTGCGTTAAATTAATTAAATATTTTTAACACATTAAACTGAAAAATGTAATCTCCTGCGTTAATTTTGACAGCACTAATATATATATATTTCTTAAATACATGTATGTGTGTGTATATATATAGTGGTGTGAAAAAGTGTTGGCCCCCTTCCTGTTTTTTTTTTTTATTTTTTGCATATTTGTCACTTAAAAGATTCAAACGATGATCTGAAACATTAAAGTGTGACAAACATGCAAAAAAATAAGAAATCAGGAAGGGGGCCAGCACTTTTTCACACCACTGTATACATATAAAGTACACACACACATTATGTAAACAAACTTTCATTTTAGATGCGGTTAATCGATTTGACAGCATTAATATATATGCCTGTGTTTATTTTTATATATATATAATTTTTTTCTTTTTACAAACAGGTACGATTCTAAATTCTTTTCTGATAGCATTGATCTTTAAATGTTTTACCCTGAAATATTGCTTAAAGGGATAGTTCACCCAAAAATGAAAATTCTGTCATTAATTACTCACCCTCATGTCGTTTCAAACCCGTAAGACCTTCGTTCATCTTCAGAACAAATTAAGATATTTTTGATGGAATCTGAGATCTGTCTGACCCTGCATAGACAGCAACGCAACTGAAATGTTCCCAAGTCCAGAGACGTAGCAAGGAGATCTGTAAAATAATCCATGTGACATCAGTGGCTCATCCGCAATTTATACGAAGCTACGAGAATACTTTTTGTGCGCAAAAAAATAAAATAAAAGACTTTATTCAACAATTCGTCTCCTCCGCAGATTTTGGAGAGTATCAGCTGGACGTAAACAGCGTATGCTGTTCTGTGTCAGCTGCGTCACACGGATACGCTGTTTCCGTTCAGATCAAATCACAACAACGTAGGAAACCGATCCGGCGTGACGCAGCTGACACAGAACAGCATACGCTGTTTACGAAAATGGCACTACAGGGTGATGCAGAGGAGACGAATTGTTGAATAAAGTCGTTTTTTTTTTTCTTTTGTGCACAAAAGTATTCTCGTAGCTTCGTATAATTGCGGATGAGCCACTGATGTCACATGGATTATTTTACAGATCTTCTTGCTACGTCTCTGGACTTGGGAACATTTCAGTTGCATTGCGGTCTATGCGGGGTCAGACAGATCTCAGATTCCATCAGAAATATCTTAATTTGTGTTCCGAAGATGAACGAAGGTCTTACGGGTTTGAAACGACATGAGGGTGAGTAATTAATGACAGAATTTTCGTTTTTGGGTGAACTAAACCTTTAAACATGCCATTTAACACACAGACAGTATCTCATGTTTCTGGACAGTATTAAAGTTAGTTGAAGTGATCCCTTGTGTCTTTCTAATAGCTGTCTTGAGAATATAATGCTGCTAAAGGGAGCCTAAAAAGTTAAATGTACACTTCCTCGGCCTGTATCACACGTCAAATACCACCGTGGCTTTGACGTCAACCAAACTCATGCTTCATGTGTTCTTCAGCTCTTCGAACTGCCGTCTTATACATTTGCAGATTACAATGAATCTTTTTT
>NW_015505260.1:1544091-1563643 GCF_001515645.1 Sinocyclocheilus grahami | reverse complement strand
TTTTTTATATATATATATATATATATATATATATATATATATATATATATATATATATATATATATATAAATATGCTGTTAAATTACCTTTTTTTTTTCCACACTAATGAACTTGTACTGACTAATTCAGGCACATGCTGTAAGTAACTCCTGTGTTTAACTGTCTGATCCAGCACGCTGTAGCGCTCGGTTGTAAGGACGCAACCAAAGTATAGTGGAGATCTGCTCTTGAAACCTGATGTTATCCTGAGGGTATCTTGCAAGTGTTTTCCATCATACGAGTGAGTTCATCAACAAGAAGTGACTTGAATAGCAGGTGAAAAGAACGTTTCTGGAAAAACAACATCTCTAGTGGTTTACAGGTCCTGTGAGGACTGAATCATCTGATGTGGATGAAAGCAACTGTAATTATTAACAAATCTGAATTTTGTGCTTCAAGTCACATTGAAATTTATAACTTGCATGGGTAGGAATGTAAACTTTTGCCTACTTTTTTTTGTTTGTTTGTTTTTTGCTAATACATAAACACTTGCATAGAATACTCCCTTATCATTCCTTGATTGTTGCAATTATTTTCTAGTTTCCTTTTTTATGTAAAAGTTGGCTTCACCATATTACACCTTTTGATGGTATAATGTATTTTTATTTGTTATGAATACATAAACTTCAGAACATGTCTCGGAATGTTTTTAAAAAATCGCATTTTGCATTAAATTATTATAAATATAAATATCAGTAGAGAGGGGTTTGGGGGGGATTTAGGGGTCCGTATAGATATGAATACTTAGCCGTTAAATGTGATTCAAGGGAAGTGGCCCAGCTAATCTAATAAGGTTTTCCCTTTGGCAAGTTGTAGTGCAGATATTGCTGGATTTTACTTATTAAATATACTCTCATTGATCTTCATTTGAAGGTACTGTCCAACTCCTTCATATGTATTTTCCGACTCTATGATGTAATATAATGTTTTAAGATGAATAAATGAGCTGCAAGAATGACCAATAATGTGCAAGCAACATTTTTGAGAGGTCCACGCGAAACAGTTTGAGAAGGATGCTATAGTTTTATGTGTGCACCAATAAATTCATGTCTACATGTAGACCAAATGTTTACCTCTTTGATCGACTACAGATGTTTCCTTTTTGTAATCATATGTGTGAACATTAGGCAGTGAACAAAGTTAAAAATACTTGGCATATTTGTTATTTATAAATCATTTTGAACATGCATAATGCGAAAATTAAATTAGTTTTCTGTTTTGTCTATCTGGTTGTTTACTTTAATATTTAAACCTTATTAGGATCAATTTTAATTATAT
Organism: Sinocyclocheilus grahami; assembly: GCF_001515645.1. Lineage (NCBI taxonomy): Eukaryota > Metazoa > Chordata > Actinopteri > Cypriniformes > Cyprinidae > Sinocyclocheilus > Sinocyclocheilus grahami. The sequence continues at coordinate 1,562,325 of NW_015505260.1, read as the reverse complement.
ATTTCATTTATCTATGAAATATCTTGTTCTTGCAGGGTAAGTCATAGATGGATAGATAGATAGAACGACAGACAGATAGATAGAGACAGATGATAGAACGACAGACAGATAGATAGACAGATGATCGATAGAACGACAGATAGATAGATAGAACGACAGACAGATAGCTAGGGACAGATGATAGAACGACAGATAGATAGAATGACAGACAGATAGATAGATAGATAGACGGAAGATAGATAGAGACAGATTATAGATAGATAGAGACATGATAGATAGATAGATAGAGACAGATGATAGGTAGATAGACGGAAGATAAACGGATGATAGATAGAGACAGATGATAGATGGATAGACGGAAGATAAACATGATAGATAGATAGATAGATAGATAGATAGATAGATAGATAGATAGATAGATAGACGGAAAATAAACAGATGATAGAGAGATAGATAGAGACAGATGATAGATAGAGAGATAGATAGAGACAGATGATAGATAGATAGAACGATAGACATGATAGATATATAGATAGAGACATGATATATAGATAGATAGAACGACAGACAGACAGATGATAGATAGACGGAAGATAGATAGATAGATAGATAGATAGATAGATAGATAGAACGACAGAGATCAGATAGATGATTGATAGATAGAATGACAGAGAACAGATAGCTAGATAGAAGGAAGATAGATAGATCGAGACATAATAGATAGACGGAAGATAGATAGATAGAATGACAGAGATCAGATAGATAGACAGACGATAGATAGATTGAACGATAGATAGATAGATAGATAGATAGATAGAAGGATAGATAGATAGACAGACAGACAGACAGACAGACAGACGATAGATAGATAGATAGTCAAGTCAAGTCACCTTTATTTATATAGCGCTTTTAACAATACAGATTGTGTCAAAGCAACTGAACAGCATTAATTAGGAAAATAGTGTCAATAATGAAAAAGGGCAATAGTAAACACTCATTTTTCAGTTAAAGACAGTTCATCATTGAATTCAGTGATGTCATCATCCAGCTCAGTTCAGTTTAAATAATATCTTTGCAATCATTTGCAGTCAAGTCAACGATAACGCTGGAAATGAAGTGTCCCCAACTAAGCAAGCCAGAGGCGACAGCGGCAAGGAACCAAAACTCCATCGGTGACAGAATGGAGAAAAAACCTTAGGAGAGACCAGGCTCAGTCGGGGGGCCAGTTCTCTGACCAGACAAAACCAACAGTTCAATTCCAGGCTGCAGCAATGAGATAGACAGATAGACAGATAGATAGATAGATAGATAGACAGATAGACGATAGATAGATAGACGATAGACAGACAGATAGATAGATAGATAGATAGATAGATAGACGATAGATAGATAGATAGATAGATAGATAGATAGACGATAGATAGATAGATAGATAGATAGATAGATAGACGATAGATAGATAGATAGATAGATAGATAGATAGACGATAGATAGATAGATAGATAGATAGATAGATAGACGATAGATAGATAGATAGATAGATAGATAGATAGACGATAGATAGATAGATAGATAGATAGATAGATAGACGATAGATAGATAGATAGATAGATAGATAGATAGACGATAGATAGATAGATAGATAGATAGATAGATAGACGATAGATAGATAGATAGATAGATAGATAGATAGACGATAGATAGATAGATAGATAGATAGATAGAGACATGATAGATAGATAGATAGACAAATAGACGGAAGATAGATAGATAGATAGATAGATAGATAGATAGATAGACGGAAGATAGATAGATAGATAGACACGATAGACAGATAGATAGATAGATAGATAGACGATAGATAGATAGATAGATAGATAGATAGAGACATGATAGATAGATAGATAGATAGATAGATAGATAGACAAATAGACGGAAGATAGATAGATAGATAGACAGACAGATAGATAGATAGACGGAAGATAGATAGACAGATAGACAGATAGATAGACGGAAAATAGACAGACAGATAGATAGATGATAGATAGATAGATAGATAGATAGATAGACAGATAGACAGACAGACAGACAGATAGATTTGCTGTTTCAGAAAATGTTTTTGGTAATTGTTTCAGTATTTTTCTAAAAGGTTATCTAATGGCAAGTTGCTTTTTGACAACTTACCCAGTGTTGAAATAAAAAGTCAACGTAGCAGTATACACTGTCTTTAAGCGCTGTTGCAATATTTCCTTGTGTTGTGTTTCAGTCGTGAGGTTAAGCTGCAGGAGGCGTATCTTCAGCCGCGCGCTGGCACAGGGGGAGGGGGCGAGACTCCGAGACTCCGAGACTCCGAAAAACAAGCTGCGCTGCGCGTTTATTTACTAGCGGAACGCTTGATTAATCTAACACGTTTAATATCGACGGCAGGTGCTTAACGTGGGACTTCAAATGCCCGACGCGAACAGCAAATCGAGCTGAGCGTAAACAGTCATCGAGTGACTTATCTCGGGTTTGTTGGCGCGCCGTGGGCGACTTGAGCGTGTGTGGCTACTGAACAAACCGCGGCGTTTGCAAAACGAGCGAACTAAAGTTGTTTGCTGGGTAATTTTGGATGCCAGATCGTTTGTTTTCGGAATATGGCTCAGCGTGGACACCATCATGTTGCGAGTTCCCAAAAAGCTTTAATGTTGGAGCTGAAAAGTCTTCAGGACGAGCCGGTTGAAGGCTTCAAAATAACTTTAGTCGACGAGTCGGATTTGTACAACTGGGAAGTCGCGATATTCGGACCCCCGAATACGCACTATGAGGGGGGTTATTTTAAGGTGAGTGACGGCTGACGGTATCTTCTCTTTTAATGTCATTTGACGAGTTTTTATACACAAACTAATTCTGCGTATCAACGTCAAATTGAACACTCGATAACGAGAGTGACTGTTTTATTACAACTGTTTATGACCTCTGTAAACGTTGACAATGTTCAAGTGTCATTCGCTTTTAAAGGAATGAAAGTTCTATTGTTCCAAACCTGTTTTGACTGTCTGTCTTCTGTGGGACACAAAATGAAATCTACGAAGAAAAGATGTGACCTTGGCTGCTACAAAAAGAGGCCTAATATTTCCTTTTGTGTTCCACGGAAGAAATAACGTCTAAAGTTTTGGGCTAAAAACGGCACGAGCGGAATTTATTTTCGCTGTAACTTACTGTCTTATTAAAGGAAACGTTCGGCGTTCTAATTTTTAAACGCTAACGTTCCATTTGTCCATAATTTGGTCTGTGCTCAATGAAAGAGTTACTCCATTGTTCCTCATTGTTCTCTAGAATTACTATCAGTTGCTTTTTACACACGGTTCACTGGAACAGCGACTGAATGTTGTAAAGTTAGCTATTTAAAGTTCAAAGTATGAGTTTATTTCGAATATAATAAACCACAAGAACGTTTTCTCAGGATGGACAATGAAATCCCTAACCTATATTATAAAATCTATGGCTTCATTTTTGGAGCTTTATCACTTGTTCTACATGTTGAACAGTGTCTGTCAACAGGACAACATCAGTTGCTCCATCTGTCAATAGCTTGGTCATGACACATGAGTCTAAATTTAATTAAAATGGCAAAGATTTTTGTTTTGAAACCCTTATGATCTTCAAGCTGCACTTACAAACATGTAACATTATATTTTACTTGAACCAATTGTTGCTAAATATCTGCTGTGTCCAAGCAAAGTCACTCTGTCAGACCACAACAATGGCAGTTATATTTAGCCGGCTTCATAGCTGTGCCTGTGTGTCATTGGCTTGCTTGCTGGCCAACCAACCTCCACACATCATGCCGTTAGCAAGTGGCCACCGACCTGCTGGGAACAGCGGCTACTGAGTCACAGCCTGGTGGAACCAAAAGCAAATTTGATGGGCCAGTAGAATCTCTCTTTCCTGTTGTCTGAAATGTAAAGACTATGCATGGCTGTGAAAATTCAGTTCTCTCCTGTTGTTTTCCTGCATTGATGTGGAAAACCGTGTCTGTTTGTTAGTGGGGAGGAAGGAAGCAGGTCAGCCCTGCGACGTTCTCAACGTCTCTTCCAACAGGAAGAGATGAGTAACCATGACTTCCTGCACACTACTCTAATTCATCAAAACAGACAGGTTTCCCTTCTGCATTCTTTTCCCTGTTTTTTTTTTTTGATGTTATGTTTGTTCACAACAAATTAGTTTAATATTATTTAATTTTTTTTATTTTGTTCTTATTGATTGGTATCATCAGTATTGGATATGTAATGTTACTGCTGCCAATTTCCCTATTTAATTTAATGTATTTTACATTTGCTGTTATCTAGAGTTAACCTTTAAAAACACTAATATACAGTGGGTACAGAAAGTATTCAGACCCCCTTATATATATATATATATATATATATATTTTTTTTTTTTTCTGCAACAGACACATGCCATATGTGCCATAAACAGGTACTAGGTATTTTTCCATCAAGTAGTTCATTATTTTAACAAATTTTTACTTATTAACATAGAATGTATAGTGTGCATTTTATAGTCATTTTATATAGATTTTAAACACTGCTCATCCAATCAGAATTGGATGAGCTATATAAAGACTAAACTTTTTTTTTTTTTTTTTTTTTGAATTTCTGACAAAAATATAAAGTTAATTGAATGATAAATTGTTCCTGTAACTACTCATCTCGTGATAGTCAGATTTTGGTCATGCCAGCCGCCCCTATAGCATCACTCTGTAGCTAGCTTCAATTTTCCAGCTAAGAGAGATTTGGCGCAGTTATTAAGTTCTCATTAGTAGGATCTCTCTAAGCAGGCTTCAAGTTCTTACACGTGGTGCTGAGCTGACAGGTATCAGGGTTTGCTCCTGATCAGCTCGTCGCTCCAGTGAAGCATGCACACACCCAGGGCCTGTGGCAGGTGAGCTGGGCTTGGCCGTGCTTGACTCAGCCTGGCAGCTCGAGTCATGTTACCCCCTTCCCTCGCCAGACTGATGGAGTGTCACAGAAACCAGAGACTGACACACTAACTGGGCCTGTTCTAGCTTCTTTTAGTGCCTGGAAGTTGTTTGGAGTGAGTCAACCCATAATAACAACTCAATTTAACACTTTCAAAATGTCTGGTATGACTAAGAACCAATAATGAACAATCTTTTGTGAGAAGGATTTCATGTTTAACATCCTCTGTGCAGTTCAGGCACATGCCCTAAAACCTCAAGTGTATTAAAAAGGAAATGTAGTTGTGGTTGGTCTTATTCATATTTAGAAGCAATTTTAATGTTCCATATATCATGTCGTCATGCACAATACCTGGGAAAAACTAGAGGAAATGTGCAATGTGAAGCTAGAAATAATTTTAGTTTGAAATGGCAAAATATTTTGTGGCCCCGAATGTGACTCTCAGGTGATTTTAAAAAATTCGATAAACAAAAATAAACTTATGAAAATTGTTAAATCAAACCATCTATTATAAATGGTAAATCAACTTGAATATCAGAAGGTGAAATGTATCTATTCACCAACACCAATATTTATAATGGATTTCTTGGTTTATCGTTTTTCATATTCAACTTTTAAATATCACACTGTGAATTTATCTATGAAATCAATTATTGACATTGGCAAACAGATTAATTTACGTATTCGTATATTATATGTATTATAAACATTGGAAAAAGGATCAATTCACAATCTGATAATCAAAAGTTGACTGAAAATCAATAAATGAAGCAATCCATTATAAACGTTGGTAAATGGATATAATCACAATTTGGTAGCTAAAAACTGACTGCGAAAATTGTTAAATCAAACAGTCAGTTATAGATGTTATTAAATTGAGTATTAAATTAACACAATTTCATAATAAGAAAAAAACGGTTATCAAAATGCATGGTTATTATAATTTACGATTATGAAGTGATTGATAAGTGCATGTTTAATTTGTCTACTTTTTTCTGTGATCTATTGGCTTATTATTGATTTTCCCACTGAACCGGGAGACAGCAGCCAATCTGTTGTCAATCATTGCTCCAATGTTACAGCAGCTGTCATTGTTATCAGCAAGGTAACAGATGTAGATACACCGAAATATAAGACTGCACAGTCTGAACAAATGAATCTGATGGATCAGTCGACATGTGCTCAAGTTCTTCACAGAGAACTTTATGGCCCACTAATTACCTGCTTCTAGTGGATCCCAATTCATTCTTACTAACTTTTGGTGTCAAATGAAGCAATGGTGGGAATTAAAAAGAACAACTTCCTACCTCTGGCTCTCAGGGACTGCCTCTCCCTCATGTAGTTTACCCTGAAGGACAGCATTTCCCTGTCCTCTTTAATGTTTTATTTGGGATGGAGGGAGCGAGATCAGGCACCGGAAGATGAGAATGAAGGAGGTGTAGGAGAAAGGGACAGATTGTTCAAGGAGAGCAGCAGTGGCCTGGTTTATTTCCCTTCCAACCCAATGTCCATGGGATTCTCCTCCTCTTGCTTCCTTTCAAATGGGATTGTAGGAGAGGGATTTATTTTTAGTTTGGACTCCAAGACGGGGATTTTCGAGCAAAAATTAATTCGTTTATTCCAAGAGGCCCACATTGTCATTAGCATTTCACTTCAACCAAATAAATTACATAACTCGGATATGAGTGTGTTCCAGAATGAGTTGCTCATGTAAAGCAAATGCTGTGCTTGGCTCGTTCATGAAGTTTAACATCTGCTGAATCAGCTGGTCCAGAAACATTGAGCGGTAGCGCATTGTACGGCACTCATCTTGCCAGTGGGTACAAACTAGTGCTGGGCGGTATAATGGTTCATACTGAATACCAATGTTTATTTTTGTTAGGATATATTCATTTTTAAAATACCGCAATACCGGTGCATGTCGCTTAAACAACATTCGGAACGTGACACTGTTTGAAAGGGGTCCCTTTTCACTGTTGCACTGTGGTGAGGGAACAGCTTTATGTGTTACTAAGCATGAAAGTTCCAAAACTGAAGTTGTAGAACTAATAGAACGTGATGACACCGAAGAACTCATCCACATTGACTGCCACAAATATCCACCGCCACCTGCCATCAGCTCCCACGTCTCTCACACACACGAGCGCGACTTTAGCACTAGATTTAGCAACTTTCAGACCCTTTTAGCAGATTTTTGTGTCACCTCTCTCGGCGTCTGTTCTGTGCAGAGAAGCAGCGCTTTCAGTTGGCCGCACCGCAGCCGACTCGTCAATAAATGAGTACAAAACAGCGATTCCTAGCACCTGTCGCTTACTGATTGTTTGGAATTATAAATATGAGCGTAGTTCGTCTGTTAATATCACAGGTAAGGTTTTTTTTCTCTTTTTTTTTCCGTTTGTTACTCGGACGCAGACAGTGTGCTGCATGAGACAAAAAAGTAATATAGCCAAAACAACCGCATAGCCGCTCTTTAGTGTAGATGCATGTTGATTTTATCAGACGATGCCGCGATTATAAATGAAATAAACTCCTGGTTAAAATTTACTAAAAGGGGTCATGTTTAGTCACTATTTAGTGAGGTATTTTTTTACAATATTCACTCATCATGACAGTAAAATGGGGCATTCTAAGTCAATATACTGCAGTATTTCCTTTCTCAATCAGTGGAAAATATGGTTAACACCCGGTCAGGCATGAAAAAAAAAATACCGTCATGTACAGTGAAACTGGTATAATTTTGAAAAATACCGTGATATAAATTTTTGGTCATACCCCCCAGCACTAGTACAAACCATAAAGGAATCATATAATGTAAATGTCTACTTCCTTTTCACTGAATGTAAAGTTTTTATTTAGAAGATTTATTTAGAGACGCAACTTCTCAGATGTGTAGCCACATTGGGTTTTTGTTGTCGTGGTTGGGAGAATTTGCTTTGAAATCATTGTTGCTTTTATGGTTGTGGTGTTGAGAAGAATTGCGAGTAGTTTGTGAGAATTTAAGGTAGAAAACAATTTTGTTGTTGTGCTTCGGGCATCCCACGTTCGAGTCCCGGCTCGAAGTTTTGTCCGCGTTTGAAATTTTGCTTCGCAGTTGTGTTCGGTGAGCAATGAGGTCGACTGGTACCAAAGTCTTTGCTATGTCGTATATCATACAGTCTGATAGACTGTTGATGTTGCGCAAGCCATTGATTGTAAAAATGCATCAGTAAAAATCATAAATTGCCACATCTGCTTTTAACAGGTTGGTTGGTGTCAAAGTCTTAGTTATCATATATATTGTACTGTTTTATATGCTGTTGATGCTGCACAAGCAGTAATTATAAAAATACGACTAAAAAAACATACACAGCCATAAGAGCTTTCAACCAGTCCGTTAGTACCAAAGTCTTAGCTATGGTGTGTTACACAATCTGATAGACTGTTAATGTTGCACCTGCAAAGGATGTAAAAATGCAACCGTTAAAATCATAAACGGCCCTAAACCAGCCAAATTGTACGTACCAACTACTAAGCAAAAATCTGTAGTTTTGTAGTCTTTTAAATTGAGTCCTCTCATCTAGTTATTAGGTAACGTAGCTAAAGCAAGACACTCGGCACACAGGATGTCACAAGAGCTTGTGTGTGTCGGGTCATGTGCAACGGCGGAGGACTCCTGTAAGCTGCCTATGGCGAAACGTAATACCGTTACCTTCTCACATGGATCCCTACTTGAGGTTTAATAGGCTTGCTTGCTTGAAAGTTGCCCTACACTACTTGGGTTTCAAGAATCGAGTAGCACCTGATATGTACAGGTGCCACTGTGTGTGTGTGTGTGTGTACGTGTGTTTGTTTGGTTGCCGGTTGTCCCAACCCCAGAGTACCCCCTCCGAGAGCTGGGCCTTTGAAGCACACACCAGCTGACCATGCAAAATCAGCAAATGTGTGCTGTGGGGGTTGTGGAGTGGTCTGTATGCATGTGTGCCCACCACCCTCTGTACTGAAAGGCACCAGGCTCAGCTTGCTACAGATTGTGAAGGATTTGAGTGGATGTATAACAGGTTTGTTTATGCTTGGATATGCATGTCACAGATTCAGTGTGTAATCGTTTGGGTTTTGAAGCCAGTAAAACAAGTTCAGACCTTGGCAGAACCTTGAATGTGGTGCCGCCAACTCTAATGTTTGAATGATGGTCCATGATATTGAGGGTTATTGAGATTCCGCTTCCACAAGACTCTAAAGCAGGTGAGAGACAGGGCCTACGACAGATCTAAAGTATCCAGATAGAAATTTGTTGCCCATTCTCAATGGGAAAGTGCCCAAGCAACATTGCTCAAAGTTGCCCCGTGTATCATCACCTTAAGGTTTCCTCTAGGTATTTGTTTATAATAATTGGCACTTATTAAGATAATACTATTATCTTATAGATAAACACTGTTAAGATTATCAATAAGAATAATAAATAATAGAATCTTAAGTATTATTATTACTATTATTATTATTCTTAATACTAATAACAAGTAATTCGAGATGCACCGACTGACCGGCCAGCCGATCCTTTTATTGCCTGCGGCGCTGGTGTTGTGCCCAATTCTGACACCCCGCCATAATATTACCCCCCTAGTATTGGTAGGTTTAGGAGTAGGGGTGGGGGAGGGATTAGGCAATCAGGTAGCGACTTGAATGAGGGGGGGTAATAATTCAGCAGGGGGTCGTAAGTGGGCACAACACCGGCAATGACATCACAGCAACGCGCATACTCAGTCACGTGTAAACATGTCGATTCTAATTTTAATTGCTTTCAGTGTAAACGGAGACTGATAATGTATTTATGTCGTGCCAGATGAGGCTTGCACAGCCTGAGTGAGTGTGTAAGAGAGACAACACACAAAGTAACTCACAGAAATGTATAGATTCATACTGCGGTAGAAAAAAAAATATATTTATAAAATATGATTTAGATAAGCAACATTGTTTCCCCGGATATCAATATCAACACTATTGTGACTCTGATTTTATACAATAGTATTTCAATAAACAAGAAGTTAAAATTAAGTGACTTTAGATTTTAGACAAAATATTGACAGTTCAAAAATAGTTCTGATCAAAGCCTCAGCCAGAACTGTTGTGTGTCCCCGAGCAACACCGCAGTGTTTTGTTACTGAATGAATCCACATTTTTGAGCGAATCGAGTGAGTCAATGATTCAGTGGCCCATTCATAAGGACAGTCACTTGCCTCGTTTCTGAATGAATCAGCGTTTGAATGAATCAGTTGAATGAATGAATAAATGACTCCCTCATTAAATCAAACATTTGCTGCCACCTACTGGTGGTTTAGTCATTTAAAAGTTTTGTATGTTTAAAATATGTAAAACATTAATCTTATAAAATTATTTATGCATTTGAAATAGGGCTGCACGATAAATCGCATGCGATTATTTAACGCGCATCTTGTCAGAAAACCGGTTCTGTAATCAGCGGTAAATCTCCCTCACCTGCAGGATTTCACATGGAGCAGCATTAACTACACAGAGCCGTTGTTCACAGACGAGCTGCGCAAAAAATCGCGCGAATATGAACGTGGTTTTGCGCAGCTCGTTTTGTGCTCTTTCCATTTAAAATGGGAGGCAACCACTGCATTTTAATCATGATCCAAACAAAGATGCAGCATACATTCAGCATGAGTTGTTTTTAATCTAAATTAGACTATAATTTTGAAATTTGAAGCAAAAACAGAATGGTCTGACTTTTAGTTTTGTGAAACTATACTACATATAACATCTGAACGAAACCGCAGACGAGCTGAATGAGACGCAGATTCACTCTCTGACAGCAGATGGCGCTTATGAACAGCAGTGATAGTGTTTCCTGGGTTGCCGCTGTAAACAAAGCAGAGCTGCGCTTATGAATGCTGCTTTAATATGCATTGTTCAGAGGCAAGATGAAAAGAAAATACCACCTAAAATTTTCTAAAGATAGTCAGTTCCCCTCAGAGATACATTCATATAAACACCTACTCCAATTGTATTGCGATTTGTTTGGCATCTCAACCGATATGAATAGTCACGTATTTGAATCCATTTTCAACCGGCTCGCAGTTAAGTTACATCCCTACTTGATATACTTTAATATTATTAAATGTAAAGATTATTATTATTAACAAGAATAATGTAATAATAATGTGTAATACACTATTACTATCGTTATTGTTGTGTTTATCAACAGAAATTACATTTAATAAGTGTTATTAAGAATAATACACCTTTTTATATTGTTATTTCAAAATAAATCCAAATGTAACCTTGGACTTTTTTTTTGACTGATTTTTATTTACAAAAATTATTAATGGCACTTGTTAATCCATGTCTAGCCATATCTATGGACTAAAATATCATAGAAACTTAAAGAGTGGCTCGTTTTACCTCAACCACCAAAAACCTGGATACTTGTGTTGGCAGTTCTGTCCGCTAACACCCATGTGAAGCCTACAGTAGAGCTCACAATTTCAACTAGTATTTATACATGTTGAGGATGTGTGTTTTTCTACATGCTTGGAGTCTTCGGTCCAAATAAAGGACGGATTAGCAGCCCGTGCCACAAATCAGTTTATATGTTGTTTGGCTGCGTTGCAGATGGTAGCTTAACTGTAACAGGCTTTCAGTTAAATCAGATATTCTCAAATGAAAAACATACTAAGGGTACCACTTGATTTTTCATCTTATTTGTTGGTGCATGAGGTATTCTTGCAGTAAACCCATATTTTTTACCACTTAACCAATGAATACATCATCTAAATGTGTCATGGAGGTGTATTTAGTAGTTGAATGACAAAGCTATACAGCACCGGTTGAGATCTTGGGTATTGGTGTTGCATTGCTCCATTGAGTGGCTCTGTGTTTCATCACGTATCATTGGAAAACAATGTGCCATTACATCCATTCCCTAATGCATGTGTTATTTCTTCCAGGCACGTATCAAATTCCCTGTCGACTACCCGTACTCTCCTCCTGCCTTCAGATTCCTTACCAAGATGTGGCATCCCAACATCTATGAGGTTAGCCTACACAAACCCAATCACACTGCAGCGTGATCAGCATTTGTTTGGATAAAATAACATTTAAATTTAATTTAGTTACACTATAATAACTTAAAAATATATTAATAATAATATTCATTATGAATGTTACCTTTTTTATTGTAAATTAATGTAGGAAATTAATTCACCAAATTTGACAATCATAATTGCTTTGACACTAGCAAATATGTTACCTTAAAAGAGAAACTGAATGTAGTAAATTGAATGCACTATATTTTAAATATGGATATAGTAATATACAGATTTCGACGGGTGTCAAGTTTCGTTTATATAGTGCTTTTTTTATAATAAAAATTGCTTCAAAGCTTTTCAATAAAAAGCAGTTCAATAATAATAGTATTAATGTAAAAACATTTGAAATTTACTCCGTTTTAATGCTCATAATCTAACTTTTTTTTTTTATATATAAGTGAGGAAAAAATTTACTATTGGTCTTTAGACTTTTAAACACGAATGTTAATGTTATTATAATAACAAATATTGAACTTATATGTAATTTAAAAGCCAATTTCAGTTATTTAAGCTGAATCATGTTAACTGGCGGGGGGGGTCAATAGATTATTCACAATTAGGAATGGGTACCGAAACCCAGTATTAAGTGGGCCCTGGAGCTAAATTATGAAAGACCGAAGTATCAATAAGCTCTGACGTTAGCGGTGCTGCTGTCGGTACTGGAGAGATTAAGAAAACACACAGCCTACATTTGTTATTGGTATATAGACATTATCTTGCAATGTCTGTCTCACCAGAGTCATCAGCTGTTTTTATATGCAATAATATTCAGACATTTATCTGTGATGCATTTTTGCTATTCGCAATTCAGAAGCGAGATCGCACTCGCGTGGAGGAGCTACAGCATGTGCAACATGAAAGCCCCGTTTAATTATGATCGAGGAGAGAACTAAACATTCAAACATTTGCTTACACTTTAAGCCTGTGGCTGTGATATTAAGATTTTTATTGCGATTTTGGCTTTAATGATTATAAAAAAAGAAGACTATTAAAAACGTGCTGCGTTTCGTCTAGCGCAACTTCCTTCCCTTAACAGCGGTGCGCATTTGTTCCTCCAAAAAAAAAAAAACTTAACGTCAGAATTAGCACAGTCGTGATTGTTGTAAAATGCCGTCTTTACTGTGGCTAAATTGTGGGACATGTTTGATGAAACGTTGAAAGCACAATAATCCGTGCAAGAGACTCTGTTCACAAGACTGAAATGTGTGCGCGCACTGCGCACGCTCCAATACGGACTGCAACTAGACAAGCAAAATACACTTTGGGCTTCGGGTGCACATCCAAGCGACCAAATACACACAAAATATGTCAAAATGGCCAGCTTGGAGAGTATCCACTTAAACACCGTTTGTGTCTTAAATGGACGTGAACTGTTGGGATAAAATCTGATGTGCGTCAATATTGTCTTAGTGGCAGCAGTGACTGGCGCTTTGGCCATCAGTGTTAATCAAACAACAAAATGCAAAAAGAAAATCACTCACAGCTCTCAATCTGAATAACGTTAGCTTTAATAAGCATTAATCTATCAATTCATACAGTGGAAACTATGCAGTGTTCATTTACATTTGATTACTTCATTCGATTTTTTTTGTTGACCATATTACTTACCTGAACAGTAGGGGTGTGAACCTATACTGGTCTCACGGTTCGGGTCGGTTACGATTATCATGTCATCGATTCTGTTCAATTTGATATCACGATGCATCACAATGCATTGACAATGCACTGCATCCTCAATTTTAAATTTGACTTCACATTTATTGTCAATAGATACAAGCAGTCAGATATATGAACTGTACCTGACCTGGTTTCTTAAGTTAGTGGTATTACCCCCTGCTAGTGATGTGACATTTGAACCGAGGCATCGGAGCTTGTGTCGAGAATAAATGGGCGTGCTAGATGAAGCCTCGATTTGAAGCTTGTGTTGTTAATTGTCAGAGAAATCACGTGACAAATGACGCTTCACTTTCTATCTAGTCACGTGCGCGATTCACTTTGCGTGTCAATGTTCGATCCCCCAGATCTTACTTTACGAATAAGTTTTCATTTGGACTTATTCAGTTACATTTTAGATACCCAGTCATATAAGTAATATGAAGAATACAAATTATTTCACGAAGCTTTGAATCTTTTCCTGAAACAGTCAGAGGAAAGCCTCATTCGATTTGAAGCAGCGCTGTGCAGGATGAGAGTATAACATCAACCGCGAAAGCATAAGGATCCGTCTACTCTCTTATCGCTCTCGCGGTACTTGGACATACACTGATCATTCTGCACAGCGGTGCTTCAAGCCAAACATGCCTAATGTATGCAAAGCACGTATGCGACAAATTATGTCAGAAAAGCAGGTTTCTTAAGTTAGTGGTATTACCCCCTGCTAGTGATGTGACATTTGAACCGAGGCATCGGAGCTTGTCGAGAATAAATGGGCGTGCTAGATGAAGCCTCGATTTGAAGCTTGTGTTGTGTTGTTAATTGTCAGAGAAATCACGTGACAAATGACGCTTCACTTTCTATCTAGTCACGTGCGCGATTCACTTTGCGTGTCAATGTTCGATCCCCCAGATCTTACTTTACGAATAAGTTTTAATTTGGACTTATTCAGTTACATTTTAGATACCCAGTCATATAAGTAATATGAAGAATACAAATTATTTCACGAAGCTTTGAATCTTTTCCTGAAACAGTCAGAGGAAAGCCTCAGTGCTTCATTTGCCCATCCCTACCCCCTACATATTTCATTGTGCGTGACATGATTTACACACAGCGTGTGTCTTTTTCAGGTCGTGCTCAGGTTGTTCATAAAAGCCGAAATGTGGCCAGATGTCGGCTTTTAAAGTAGTTGGAGCATTTTTAAATACTCGCGTCTCGCTTCTATCTGCCATTAGGTGGGTTCGATTTGAAGCAGCGCTGTGCAGGATGAGAGTATAACATCAACCGCGAAAGCATAAGGATCCGTCTACTCTCTTATCACTCTCGCGGTACTTGGACATACACTGATCATTCTGCACAGCGGTGCTTCAAGCCAAACATGCCTAATGTATGCAAAGCACGTATGCGACAAATTATGTCAGAAAAGCGGCTGTAAGGTCTTGTATAGACAGGTGTGTGGCTTTCCTAATCAAGTTCAATCAGTATAATCAAACACAGCTGGACTCGAATGAAGGTGTAGAACCATCTCAAGGCTGATCAGAAGAAATGGACAGCCCCTGAGTTAAATATATGAGTGTCACAGCAAAGGGTCTGAATACTTAGGACCATGTGATATTTCAGTTTTTCTTTTTTAATAAATCTGCAAAAATGTCAACAATTCTGTGTTTTTCTGTCAATATGGGGTGCTGTGTGTACATTAATGAGGAAAAAAATTAACTTAAATGATTTTAGCAAATGGCTGCAATATAACAAATAGTGAAAAATTTAAGGGGGTCTGAATACTTTCCGTACCCACTGTATATAAAACACTAAAAATATCTGCACACTGGTGCATTTACAAATTAATGTTTTATTTCATTAAATATTTATTTTACATTTCAGAATATAAAGCAATGTTAATTCAGCTCTTAATTTGTGTCTATATATATATTAGGGGTATGACGAGACACTTATCCCACGAGACGAGACACTAGACTGGGTTCACGAGAACGAGACGAGATTTTGATTTTTTTTTTTTTAAGAAATCCTCAATGATGAAATATATAGGGGAAAATAGTCTTTTATTCAACTGAAAAATGTAGGTGCATTTTGAAATCAACTTGTACTTTATGAAATTAAACATCTATTTTAATACATTTTATGCAGTAATAAACATGTAAACACTGCTAAATATTTTGTCACAAACTCAACTGACAGGCAAGTAATTTCACAAACATTAAAAATAGTATAAATAATAAACAACACAAATATCCCTTTAAAGTGGAATTGAAGCAGTCAGTCAAGTTTACATTATTTAGTAAACTGATTTCCACTTTAATAAAAAAATATATTAAAAACACGATTAAAGTATCCATTTAAAAGAATAAAGCAGTGGTTCCCAAACTGGGGGGCGCAGCAAGGCTGAGGGATAGTTAAGGCCCTATGAAATCCGTTTCATTTTTTCCTAAATTCAGTTTTATTTTTTTCCAAGTTCTGTTTGTTTTTTGTTGAATTTTTCTGGATTCCGTTTTTTTCAGTTTGAATTTTTCTCGACTCCTTTTTAATAGTTAAATTAAATGTTATTAAAATAAAACGCATGTCTAATTAATTAAAATCATGAAACTTATAAATTTTCACATCAATTTATTAAAAGTTTAACAAATTACATGTTTAGGGCTCTATGAAATGTTTTATTTCTCACCATATTATTTATATTTTTTATTGTTACCAAATTCTGTGTTTTAGCATGTCTAGTTATTTGAATGCAATAAAAAATTTTTTTTACTTAAAGTAGCATTATACATTTTTTTCCCCCTCAGAAATTCTGTGTATTTACATTTTTCTGGTTATCAAATGAAGGCATAAAACATTAATTTAATTTCTTTTAATTATTGAAAATTTAAGCAAATATTTTTTTTTTTTTTTTTACTTTTTACTATTAAAATTAAAACATGGAAGAAATGTTGTGTGATTATTCCTTAAAATATAATGTTCGTTTCATTTTAGTAGTAGGAGTAGTACTAGTAGGTTATGTACATTCTACTGAAAAATAGTTATAGGCACAATGTCTTCAAATTCATTTTATTTTGACAGGTTGTCGTGAATACCTTTACAGTTCTGTGTATGAGATATGACTGTAGTTTTACTCAAATCAAACGCTAAAATGCTCATGAAGTGACTCTCGGAGCAGTTCTGGAGATGTTCATGTGTTTACGTCCTCATTTAGTGAGATGGCAGACGCTAAAATCAACAAGCGTCAGGCGCGCTTCAGTATGTGTGTAGTAAATGAAACCGTGCGTCTGCGCCATTCATTAACAGAGACAGGCAGAACGTGCAGGATTCATATTTAAATTGACTTTTGCGGCTTAATATTTACAGATATACTAGTCCATATTGTGATTTGATTGAAGTGTAATGACCTACTTTTGATTAATTCATTCAAAATTTGACATTGCTTGTTAAACTGTGAATTCTGTTTTTATGTCTGGATAAAGGCTACACTGCGTAATTTTCCCGCTTATGTGGCCACTTGCCTGATGTGAAATAAAATATCTTGCATACCACCACTGGTGAACGAGCCAGTGTAATGCAAATATATCTGAAAGGTCTGCGCGAGGATATCTTCACCACCTCTCTCTTGTCACACCCCTAAAATATATATATATATATATATAAGAATACCGTTCAAGTACCGGATCGATAAGCAGTATCGGTAAGAGTAGTAATACCGTTAAAACCTTAACGATACTCATACCTATTCACAATCTATTATTTACATCTTTTTTTTTTTTATCGTATTTTATGAAACTAAGCGTAATTTTTAATGTTATCAAAAGTAAGCATAGCAGATATTTAACAAGATATAAACCATATTTAACAACATTATTTCAGAATGGCGATGTATGTATTTCCATACTTCACCCGCCAGTGGACGATCCCCAGAGTGGAGAACTGCCGTCAGAGAGGTGGAACCCTACACAGAATGTCAGGTACATACAAATTATCTCATAAAATTAAACGACAATATTCTACATATTCTTAATCCAATGTCAAATAGCAGTATATTGTGCAGTTTGCTTTGTGATTCTTTGCACAATGCCTTTTCTTGTCGGTTACGCCTCAACAGTTTGAGATCATTAAGCCAAACAGTTGTGATTAGTTTAATTTAATCAGCTGATATCTGCATCCCTTTCAGAACGATCTTATTGAGTGTTATCTCCCTGCTGAATGAGCCCAACACCTTCTCGCCTGCCAACGTGGACGCCTCCGTCATGTACCGCAAATGGAGGGACAGCAAGGGGAAAGACCGCGAGTATGCAGAGATCATCAGGTTCGAGAAACCCTTTTTATCCATTTACGCTCACATCTTTTACTAGGGTTGGGCCAATAGACGATGCCATCATCCATCGCCGATGGCTGACAGACATTATGATGTTGAGCCGACTGTGCAAAAAACACCAATTGAATAATAGGCTAGATGTTTTACACAAGCTAAACGAAGCATACAAAAACGGCAACAAAATTCGAAATAATTTGAATAATAAATATACTTC
>NW_015505260.1:1541158-1543335 GCF_001515645.1 Sinocyclocheilus grahami | reverse complement strand
ACTGGTGAACGAGCCAGTGTAATGCAAATATATCTGAAAGGTCTGCGCGAGGATATCTTCACCACCTCTCTCTTGTCACACCCCTAAAATATATATATATATATATATAAGAATACCGTTCAAGTACCGGATCGATAAGCAGTATCGGTAAGAGTAGTAATACCGTTAAAACCTTAACGATACTCATACCTATTCACAATTTATTATTTACATCTTTTTTTTTTTATCGTATTTTATGAAACTAAGCATAATTTTTAATGTTATCAAAAGTAAGCATAGCAGATATTTAACAAGATATAAACATATTTAACAACATTATTTCAGAATGGCGATGTATGTATTTCCATACTTCACCCGCCAGTGGACGATCCCCAGAGTGGAGAACTGCCGTCAGAGAGGTGGAACCCTACACAGAATGTCAGGTACATACAAATGATCTCATAAAATTAAACGACAATATTCTACATATTCTTAATCCAATGCCAAATAGCAGTATATTGTGCAGTTTGCTTTGTGATTCTTTGCACAATGCCTTTTCTTGTCGGTTACGCCTCAACAGTTTGAGATCATTAAGCCAAACAGTTGTGATTAGTTTAATTTAATCAGCTGATATCTGCATCCCTTTCAGAACGATCTTATTGAGTGTTATCTCCCTGCTGAATGAGCCCAACACCTTCTCGCCTGCCAATGTGGACGCCTCCGTCATGTACCGCAAATGGAGGGACAGCAAGGGGAAAGACCGCGAGTATGCAGAGATCATCAGGTTCGAGAAACCCTTTTTATCCATTTACGCTCACATCTTTTACTAGGGTTGGGCCAATAGACGATGCCATCATCCATCGCCGATGGCTGACAGACATTATGATGTTGAGCCGACTGTGCAAAAAACACCAATTGAATAATAGGCTAGATGTTTTACACAAGCTAAACGAAGCATACAAAAACGGCAACAAAATTCGAAATAATTTGAATAATAAATATACTTCACTTTCCACGTCCCACATCTCGCGCACAGCTGCGTCTGCACAGATTTTAAAGTATACTCCTTGGCGGACGAGCTCGACACATGCGCAGTATCACCTCTTTGACTTGCTTTGTCTCAACATTCACCTCGCGCATGCACTTCTGTTGATGAAAATTTTTCACAAATGAAGAATGAGGATTTTTCAAATCATATATATGTATCAGCTTTAATGCACTTATCAAAAAGTATTCCAAATCTATCATTTAACTTACAAGCTGTGAAGGAGTGGAAAAATTTTCAAATACTCCATTTAAAGTGAAAGAACTTTACATAAACAAGTTTATAAATACACAAAAGCTGTGTCCCAAATGTCAATATACTTCACTTTCCACGTCCCACATCTCGCGCACAGCTGCGTCCGCACAGATTTTAAAGTATACTCCTTGGCGGACGAGCTCGACACATGTGCAGTATCACCTCTTTGACTTGCTTTGTCTCAACATTCACCTCGCGCATGCACTTCTGTTGATGAAAATTTTTCGCAAATTAAGAATGAGGATTTTTCAAATCATATATATTTATCAGCTTTAATGCACTTATCAAAAAGTATTCCAAATCTATCATTTAACTTACAAGCTGTGAAGGAGTGGAAAAATGTTCAAATACTCCATTTAAAGTGAAAGAACTTTACATAAACAAGTTTATAAATACACAAAAGCTGTGTCCCAAATGTCGCACTATGCACTATGTACTTAAGCATGTAGTGTATGAATTATATAAGGTTATTTTGTCATTCATAATCTGAGTCTAATAGCTCCTCCCCCTTCACTACGTAATTAAAGCTGCGACAGTTGAGTGCATGAAGTGTCCAACATTCCACACTTCGTTTTTTCGGTTATTTAAGTGCAGCATCCGGGTATTTAAAGTGCACTTTTTATTTTTGTTATTTTCAGTGTGTGCACTACTCGCACTATTTATACTACAAAACGTCATAGAATAGTGCATAAGTACGTGATTTGGGACGCACATAAATTCTGTAATTTTCTGTCAAATACTGTCGCTAGCCGGGTTTCCATCCAAAGTTGCAAATTTAACTTGTGTGTAAAATTGGTCACAAAATATTGCATAAAACATTTGCGAATAAGCACCGTTTCTATCCAACGAGTCAAAGGGAGCAAAATCGTCACTTCCTGATAAACTGGCACTAAATATC
>NW_015505260.1:1480529-1539946 GCF_001515645.1 Sinocyclocheilus grahami | reverse complement strand
TATTATTTACATCTTTTTTTTTTTATCGTATTTTTTGAAACTAAGCATAATTTTTAATGTTATCAAAAGTAAGCATAGCAGATATTTAACAAGATATAAACCATATTTAACAACATTATTTCAGAATGGCGATGTATGTATTTCCATACTTCACCCGCCAGTGGACGATCCCCAGAGTGGAGAACTGCCGTCAGAGAGGTGGAACCCTACACAGAATGTCAGGTACATACAAATTATCTCATAAAATTAAACGACAATATTCTACATATTCTTAATCCAATGTCAAATAGCAGTATATTGTGCAGTTTGCTTTGTGATTCTTTGCACAATGCCTTTTCTTGTCGGTTACGCCTCAACAGTTTGAGATCATTAAGCCAAACAGTTGTGATTAGTTTAATTTAATCAGCTGATATCTGCATCCCTTTCAGAACGATCTTATTGAGTGTTATCTCCCTGCTGAATGAGCCCAACACCTTCTCGCCTGCCAATGTGGACGCCTCCGTCATGTACCGCAAATGGAGGGACAGCAAGGGGAAAGACCGCGAGTATGCAGAGATCATCAGGTTCGAGAAACCCTTTTTATCCATTTACGCTCACATCTTTTACTAGGGTTGGGCCAATAGACGATGCCATCATCCATCGCCGATGGCTGACAGACATTATGATGTTGAGCCGACTGTGCAAAAAACACCAATTGAATAATAGGCTAGATGTTTTACACAAGCTAAACGAAGCATACAAAAACGGCAACAAAATTCGAAATAATTTGAATAATAAATATACTTCACTTTCCACGTCCCACATCTCGCGCACAGCTGCGTCCGCACAGATTTTAAAGTATACTCCTTGGCGGACGAGCTCGACACATGTGCAGTATCACCTCTTTGACTTGCTTTGTCTCAACATTCACCTCGCGCATGCACTTCTGTTGATGAAAATTTTTCACAAATGAAGAATGAGGATTTTTCAAATCATATATATGTATCAGCTTTAATGCACTTATCAAAAAGTATTCCAAATCTATCATTTAACTTACAAGCTGTGAAGGAGTGGAAAAATTTTCAAATACTCCATTTAAAGTGAAAGAACTTTACATAAACAAGTTTATAAATACACAAAAGCTGTGTCCCAAATGTCGCACTATGTACTTAAGCATGTAGTGTATGAATTATATAAGGTTATTTTGTCATTCATAATCTGACTCTAATAGCTCCTCCCCCTTCACTACGTAATTAAAGCTGCGACAGTTGAGTGCATGAAGTGTCCAACATTCCACACTTCGTTTTTTCGGTTATTTAAGTGCAGCATCCGGGTATTTAAAGTGCACTTTTTATTTTTGTTATTTTCAGTGTATGCACTACTCGCACTATTTATACTACAAAACGTCATAGAATAGTGCATAAGTACGCGATTTGGGACGCACATAAATTCTGTAATTTTCTGTCAAATACTGTCGCTAGCCGGGTTTCCATCCAAAGTTGCAAATTTAACTTGCAAAATTGGTCACAAAATATTGCATAAAACATTTGCGAATAAGCACCGTTTCTATCCAACGAGTCAAAGGGAGCAAAATCGTCACTTCCTGATAAACTGGCACTAAATATCGCTAAGAAAAGTAGGAGAAACCACTGAATATAATTTTTATATTTAATTACTTAAATATGAGACGAAAGCAGACGAAACATCGCTTTGTCATTGCTTTCGGAGGTGAATGTTGCTGTTTGGGAACGCAGTCATGTAAGGCTGGCTGCACAATAGATGATTTTCAAATCTTAAAATGATTTTAAAACCATGGGAGACCACAGACATGAAGACTGTTTCAACCGATTTTTAGCCTTATAATCCTCTGAAAGTACACACTAGACGATTCGAGCAGACCCCGAGACCACACACGCATGATGATTGTAGGAACGATTTCACAGTGACATGAAGACATAAGAGTCGTAAATGTCAAACAAGTTTAATCGTAATGCCATCCAAAGTTGCAAATTTAACTTGTGTGTAAAATTGGTCACAAAATATTGCATAAAACATTTGCGAATAAGCACCGTTTCTATCCAACGAGTCAAAGGGAGCAAAATCGTCACTTCCTGATAAACTGGCACTAAATATCACTAAGAAAAGTAGGAGAAACCACTGAATATAATTTTTATATTTAATTACTTAAATATGAGACGAAAGCAGACGAAACCCAATAAATGCGGTCATTGCTTTCGGAGGTGAATGCTGCTGTTTGGGAACGCAGTCATGTAAGGCTGGCTGCACAATAGATGATTTTCAAATCTTAAAATGATTTTAAAACCATGGGAGACCACAGACATGAAGACTGTTTCAACCGATTTTTAGCCTTATAATCCTCTGAAAGTACACACTAGACGATTCGAGCAGACCCCGAGACCACACACGCATGATGATTGTAGGAACGATTTCACAGTGACATGAAGACATAAGAGTCGTAAATGTCAAACAAGTTTAATCGTAATGACACCATACAACAGGATTTTTTGGACAAAAAATCGCTTGCGACAAGCCTCAAATCGGGCCACACTCCCTGATCGTTCAGGAATGCAAATCGGGCTTAAAATCGGCCTTAAAATCTTCTAGTGTGCCGCCGGCTTAAGACTGTTCTGGGAGACAATAATACAGAAATACTTTGGCGACAGACTTTGCCCGGGCATTTAGGAATGACCATAACATTTCAGATGCTGTTCAATGAGATCGGTCCGCTGTTTAGTCAGGTTATGCCATCCCATAACGCAGTCACGTGACTTTTTTTTTATGCACATGGAAGAATTAATTTGGCAAATGCGTTTCTGTCTCCCGTTATTCGCATTAACCCTTTTTCCCACAAGTCAAAAATCTCAAGCAAGTGTAAACCTTTTTTTTTTGTGTGAATTAAGAGATTTTTTTTTCTTCTCAATTTTGTGTTTCCATCACTTTCTGATGCGATACGTCAACATGCGTATAAAAACAGGGTGACGGAAACGGCTACTGTTTGGTTGTAGTAACAGCCACTGATTCATACATGTGAAAATTGTCTATGAATTGAGCTAATAGTTGTAATCCGGCTCGGAGGAAGACAGAAATCATGTCTTTGTGGCAGTTCTCTGATAATTAAGTAATAATGCAAGACCACTTCACCTTACAAATGGTTATTTAAAGCAGAAATGTTACAAAATGCACATTTTATGAATAAGTGTGTTGTAGAGAAAAACGGGCACTATTTTTGGAATTGGCACCCCAAAATTTGAATGAAACAAGTATTGGATTTAATTCGGTGAATACGATATACGAGTTATGCATGTGAATATACAAATACATCTAAACCTATGCATGCATAGTATTTGTGTTGCATTTTGTGCGTTTGTACTCAATTGCATGGTTTGGTCCTGTTCACAGGAAGCAGGTTCTAGCCACCAAAGCCGACGCAGAGCGGGATGGGGTCAAGGTGCCCACCACGCTGGCCGAATACTGCGTCCGTACCCGCGCCCCACCTGCCGACGAGGGCTCCACCTTATTCTATGACGACTACTATGATGATGAGGAGTTAGACGATGAAGAGGAGGGTGAGGACTGTTGCTATGATGAAGATGACTCTGGGACAGAGGACTCTTGACGAGCAGCGCCCAAGCTTTCCGAACTCTCCGCTTCGGTTTTCCGTTTGGTTTTGTAGCTTTTAAATCAAGTCGAAAAGGATTTTTTTCTGTTTGAAGATCTGAGATCCCCGACATCATGAAGGGCAAGAGATGAACTCTTTACGTCTGTTCAAGCAGCAACCAGAAGTAGCAGTCAACTCCAAACCGAGACTCATTTAGGGTTTTTTTTTTCTTGTAGTTTTGTCTGGTTTTGGGGGCAGGTTGGGTTCAACCAATCAGTGTGAAACAGTCCAGCTCATGTTTATTTGATTCTCGGTAAACAACTTGCCTTTCAAAGGCAACTGATCTCAGGTTTTCAGTGTCTGTGATTCAACAGTATTGGCGACTTGGGTGGGGAAAAAAAGTAGCTAATACACATTCTCAGGGCTACTTCTCTTTCTTACACCACAATGCATCATATTCTGCCTCTGTAGCCAAGGACTGAACAAGCTGACTGATAAATGGGTGATAAATGCATTGCATACAGTTCACACCATTCTAAGCTTCGTCCTCTTTTTGGACTTTAATGTTTTATTTTATCCACCAACAGGCATGTCTTATTTGTGTTTTGTTCTTGATTTTATGGGGTTGCGAGGTATTGCGTTTGAATATTCGCTACATTTAGCTACTCTTTGACATTTATTGGTATTTTAGTTGTCATTTATCCTTTTTCATTTTAAAGCTTTGTGGTGACGCTTTATTTGGAACCTAAAATCCTCCTCAGGAAAATGGACACAAGACATTGGTGTGTTTGTGGCCGACCTCTTGACCCGAACAGACTCTTTAAACCCTTTCAGCAAATTCATATGCACACGGGGGTATTTTGGGCCACTTTCCCTTGTTTGTACTTTTTTGTTTTTCTTCTACTTTTTGTTATGCTTTGTAAATCTATTTAAAGTCTGAATAAAGATCTTTATTAGAATTTGTAATGCAATTATGTTGATAATATATATAAATAATTTTATGTAATTGTATATAAAACTGAGTTCCTGTATATTTTGGTAACAGTCAACTGTTACCAGAATACCAATTTTGCCACTAGAGTGCAGCAGTGGGCTTCTTATTGTTACGGTTTTGTTAGATTTATCATTCTCTAACCTAACCATAGCTAATAGGTTATGCTCTTATCGACATTTTTTTTTTTTTTTTTTTTTTGGAACATTTTTATGAACATTCTGGTAAATTTGCATTTTATTCGAAGTAAAGCAGCATAAAATCAAGTAATGCCATTATGTCCTTCGTTATTGTTGCATATTTAAGTGTGGCAAAATGGATCATAACATGTCTATTGTTCTAAGTCCAAAATCACTACCATCACAACATGCTTATGGCATAATTCCCTTCTATATCTGAAGTTAAAACGCTTCATAGTCCAGTGCAAGTGAAGAAAAAGCATATGCTAGACAGCCATTCTGTGAGGAAAAAAATGGATGTGAAGGGTTAATTTGCATTTGAAAGAATGAATGGAGTTTGCTACAGCACTCATATGCCAAGATCTGTCCTTTGACAGGATGTCACTGCAGTCTGGAGGTCTGCGGCTCAACTATGTCGACAGACCTGGCTTTGAAGGTCAGCTAAACTGAAATGTCTTTGATTGGAGGCACCACAGCATAAAGCACTGATGATCTTCAGTATCCGATCTCTCCGTCCCAGAGCCGTTGTTCAAATTCACTGAGCCAGGAAAAAATCTGATACACTTGTCAATTGACATTGTTTTTAGTAAATCAGGGATGACATTTTAAAAACCGTTCCATTAAAAAAAAAAAAAAATTATAATTAAAAGAAATCATGAACATTTATTAGTTTAAATAAAATGTATGGGCATGAAATAAAAACTGAATTATAGAAATGATTACAATTTTAAATCCAGTAATCATAAATCGCTTAAAAACTCATAAATGCATTGGTCAAACAGTGTCGGAACCCTGTAAAAGGTTTTAGCTTATCTTGCAGGGCAAAAAACTCAACATATAACCACATTCTGTGTTGTGCCGAGACTTTGTGCTTCTTTACAGGTAGAACTACTGCATATGATTCATCCTTATCCCATTATAACAAGGTCTTGATTTCCAGACAGGAGTGTTGTTCTCACCCACTCTACGACTGTAGCGGATTGGCGGGTAGAGCGATTCAGACAAGAGGGTGATGGGAGAAACTTGAAGTCTCCCAGGAGAGTATGAGTGTGTCTCTGTCTCCAAGGAAACCAATGACGGGGAATGGAGTGTAACAAAAAACCCTACTGTGAAATGAGTGAGTGGTGTTTATTCCCTTCCACACCTTGCATTTGTCAAAGAACATAAATGAATCCATGTGAGCCCTACATAACTTGTTGAACACGGAGTACTCTGGGCCTTTTGCCTGTCCACTTTTGACCTTTATTTTATTTTTTTTATAGATATTCCAGATTTTTATATCTGTCCAACAGAGCCATCTAACTAAACCCTTTAAATACAGCGACATGATTTATTCACAAGTCTGAAATCGTTACTTTTCTCAACTTGCCAAAGAGAGCTATGTGCTGATATCAATATTTTCATTAAATTTAAACGTACTTTTTGTTTAGATTCTCACATAATTATTGTATGGCATTACATGAGACATATGGACTTAAATATATTTGTAGTTTTTCTGCATAATTTTTGAAGCAGTATTTTTTTTGTTTAATTGTGCTCCTGAACAAAGAAGGTCATACCGGTTTGGAATGATGTGAGTAAATAATGACATAATTCAATTTTTGTGTGAAAGTACATGTCCATAACTCAATGTCTAATTCTATTCCTGGAGATCCAGCATCACCCCAGGGTTTCTTTCTCCTCGGGACACTATTTGGAACCTGTTCCATTTCTGCTCCTGTAAAGATCTGTTTGTTGCCATAGATATGGCAAGGTCTCCAGGGAAACCAATGGTCAGATCTTGGCAGAAGATAGGCAAGTGATTTAAATTAAATTAAGTCAAGTGCTTTTGAGCTCCACTTTTTCGGAACAGTCCATTTTAGCAATGACTGAGCAACTAACAAGCGATGATGGAGTAGCCTACCTATTTTGTGCATACTCTTCTGTGAGTACTACAGATCAACTTCAGACTTTCCTGTCTGACTGAAGGCTACTTAATTGTGCTCCTGAACAAAGAAGGTCATACCGGTTTGGAATGATGTGAGTAAATAATGACATAATTCAATTTTTGTGTGAAAGTACATGTCCATAACTCAATGTCTAATTCTATTCCTGGAGATCCAGCATCACCCCAGGGTTTCTTTCTCCTCGGGACACTATTTGGAACCTGTTCCATTTCTGCTCCTGTAAAGATCTGTTTGTTGCCATAGATATGGCAAGGTCTCCAGGGAAACCAATAGTCAGATCTTGGCAGAAGATAGGCAAGTGATTTAAATTAAATTAAATTAAGTCAAGTGCTTTTGAGCTCCACTTTTTCGGAACAGTCCATTTTAGCAATGACTGAGCAACTAACAAGCGATGATGGAGTAGCCTACCTATTTTGTGCATACTCTTCTGTGAGTACTACAGATCAACTTCAGACTTTCCTGTCTGACTGAAGGCTACTTAAACCTGTTGCTATGGATAAAGCTAATTATATAAGCCAATTACAACAATGGCCAATAATTAATTAATCATTAGGAAATTGAATGATTCTGTTTCCGTTTTCTCGGTAAATGAATATAATCTAAATATTAATATAATATAATGATAACATGAATTATTATTTTAAATATTAATGATTACAACTCAAAATGTGTGTCTTTAAGTACATCCAGAAACACTGAGAAGAATCATTGCGAGTCGGTTATGACCAAAGTGACACCTTGCGGTTCAGTGAGTCCGAATTCTGGAAACGCTCCAACTCGTGTGTTTTCGAATCATTAAAAGGAACCGACTCATACGAGTCATTTGTTCTGGAATCAGAATCGGTTATAGTGTTTTTGATTCACTATAAAGAATCAAATTTGAACCGGGTCACACTTGTAGAGCCTTAAATTCAGGAGTTGTGTGACAGAAGACAGAATATTAACTTAAAACACTTTGGAAACTTGTCAGTGTTGTGCACATTAAACCAATACGGGAACCGACACGCATATAAAATAATTCCGTTCCTCTGTGGAAGGTTGTGAATAAGAGCTGGTTCTCGTTGCCGTCTTTTGTAAACCCAACTTGACGTTATTTTTAGGTATTGCAACATACATAGCCTATCCTCTTAACAATATGTGTGCCTTTTTTTAAAAACAGGTACCTAGAATGTTGCACATATGCAAATTAAGGCGGTAAGACTTAAAGGGTTACTCCACCCCAAAATGAAAATTTGTCATTAATCACTTACCCCCATGTCGTTCCAAACCCGTAAAAGCTTTGTTTGTCTTCGGAACACAATTTAAGATATTTTGGATGAAAACTGGGAGGCTTGTGACTGTCCCATTGAGTGCCAAGTAAATAACACTGTCAAGGTCCAGAAAAGTATGAAAGACATCGTCAGGATAGTCCATCTGCCATCAGTGGTTCAACCGTAACGTTATGAAGCGATGAGAATACTTTTCGTATGCGAAGAAAACAAAAATAACGACTTTATTCAACAATTTGTCGTCTCTGTTTCTCTCCGCATCACCGTAGCGCCATTACCGTTCCATTCCACCTGTCCACTTTTGACCTTTATCTTCTGTGTCAGCCGCGCTGCACGGATGCGCTGTTTTCGTTCAAATCAAAGTGTAAATACACGTCGAAAACGTATCCTTGTGTCGCGGCTGACACAGACGCTGCTTGCGTTCAGCGGATATTCTCCAAAATGGCGCTACGGTGATGCAGAGAGACACAGAGGAGACAAATTGTTGAATAAAGTCATTATTTTTGTTTTCTTTGCACACAAAACGTATTCTCGACGCTTCATAACATTTCGGTTGAACCACTGATGGCAGATGGACTATCCTGACGATGTCTTTCATACTTTTCTGGACCTTGACAGTGTTATTTACTTGGCAGTCAATGGGACAGTCACAAGCCTCCCGGTTTTCATCCTAAATATCTTAAATTGTGTTCCAACGACAAACAAAGCTTTTACGGGTTTGGAACGACATGGGGGGTAAGTGATTAATGACATTTTCATTTTGGGGTGGAGTATCCCTTTAAACCTCCACCCACCTCACAAAAAAAAGGTGGAGGAATCTTAATCGGTTTTCACCTAATGGTAAATAGATGATTGGAAACAGAATGCTCGTATTTGCCTGAAGAGATCAACATAGCAACAGTGCGCTGCTTAAGCACTTTTCATAATAGGATCATTATTAGATGGAAAGAATGTTGACAAAACATTCGATTACTCATTTACTTACTAAAATATCACTAAAAGGTTAGTGTTTGTGTTTGTTAAATGTTTAAATACAGTTTGGTCATGTAAGAATGACCTTGAAAGATGTCACCCTACAACTTTAGATATGTGGGACAATTGTTCATGATATAATGGTGCATTGTTGTTGTAAGGGTCAATTGTAAGTTATTAATAGCTGTGCATACTTGGAGCTCATTTTTTGAATGTTCTGTTGCTTGTGGTTACAGACATCAACCAGTGGGTTCAGCCCAGAGGGATCATGTGGGTTCTGGAGAAGATCCGGGACTCGGTCGAAACAAATGTGCTCCGCCAAGGAGAGGCGGGTGACAAAGGGAAGGCACCTGTCTATAGCAACGTCCTCACACCTGATAAGATTCCAGATTTCTTCATCCCCCCAAAGCTGGTAAGCTGCCCACCAGAGACCGAAGCTACTGATGTCAACTCCAAAGAAAGTCTGAGACCCTCAACATCAGAGCAAACCATCAGCAACAAGAAGATCAGCAGTCCTCGTAGCCCGCGATTAGTCAGCAAGTTGGCAGGAGACACCAAGAACCTCCTTAGGGCGGCTAACCGCCACATCATTCAGATCGAGAGCGCGGATGATGTCGCAGCAGGCGACACCAACGCCGACCCTCAATCCCAGACTGCCATGTCACTTCCTTACATTCCAAAGACTCAGACTTCTTATGGTTTTGCCACATTGATGGAGAGTCCCCACACCCGGCGAAAAGAGTCCCTGTTCCACTGTGACCACACCAGTCCAGTTACGTCACCCAATACCCAACGCAAGTTCCAAGGCAAGAGCAGCAACGAGGGGAATCACCTCAACCCTCCGGACTTCAGCACCTCTCGCATAAACCCCTACCGATACTTCAGCGGTGGCGAGAGCGACACTTGCTCTTCGGCAGAGTCGTCCCCGTTCAGTTCGCCACTGCTCTCTCGTTCTGCCTCTTTACTGAAGATCTTTACCCATGAGACACAGGCCAAGGTCGCCAAAGGCAAGCTGACATTTGCCAGGCATAGTTCCTTATCTACAGACGAATGCAGCTCGGCGGAACCCAGTCCTAATGTTCCTAGACGGAGCCACTGCTCCTCCTTGCAAGGTGGTGGAGCTCTGGACCATCTTCATGGTTCGGACCGTCAACACAAGGAGCACACCATCAACATGCACAAAGGAGGCACCATCCGACTTTGCGCAGACTATGATGCGGGTACAGCCCGTCTTCGAATCCGCATTATGGCGGCCGAGGACCTGTATGATCCTATATTTGACATTAAGAGCATCAACTGTTGTGTGTCACTCTACCTCAATCCAGGCAAGTTGCAGAAGCAGAGGAGCACGATAATCAAGAACAGCCGCAATCCCATCTTCAACGAGGACTTCTTTTTTGATTCGGTGACTTCGGCTCAGGTTAAGAACCTAGCTCTGAAGATCAAGGTTGTGAATAAAGGCACTAGCCTGAAAAGAGACATGCTGTTAGGTGAACGGGAGGTCCCTTTGTGCAAGCTCTTGTCTGGATTTTAGGCCTTCAGAATGGGACACTGTCTTTAAAGGTGGAATAAGGTCTTCTATACTAGATAGTTGCTTTGTTGTTTTTCATGTAGCTTGATGCAGTGGTTAATTTAGTATTTACAGATTCAGAAACGACAACCACCACCTGCTCAAGATCAAGGTATTAGCATTGCTCTGAATTTGTTGCCTGTAAATATAGAAGAGTCTATGACCAAGTCTTTTTGTATGTTTCCTTCCGTATTTTGGTTGTTCTACGCATTTAGCCTAATTAAGACCAAGCGTTTACCTTTTTGATTGTAAAGACTCCACAGACCTGCAGTCCTTTGAAGCTGCTCAATGGCCCTCTGTGCTCATAGGGCCTTTCGCACCGCAGGAACCTTTTCATAGTTCCAGAACTAATTGTGGAACTACCCACACAGTTAGTACCGGACTGCCTTTTTCGAGAACCAAATTAGCTCCTACTCCGGAGCAGGGTCTAACCAGCACAACTGGTACTAATCGTGACGTAAGTAGACATTGATTGGCCAAACGCTTACGGAAACGCCCTCACCCGCCATGATTTAAAACTCTGTGTAAACATACTGTAAGCATGTCAACTTATTTCGCAAGTATGGAGGACAGCGATAGATGGACGGACGCTGAAGTGCAGGCACTTGTAGCAAATGTAGCACTGCCAGTTGTTGTTGGAGATTCTTAATCCTCCTTTCCGTTCTTTCAATCGCTTTACGTATACGTCGACATTCCATGTCCATTATTGTGAAACCCGTGAGACACAACAAAAACACAGCTCTGATCACAGCATCCTCCATCCTCCTGTTGTTAATGTAGTTCTTTGTTTCTGTTGTTGAACACCGCGCAGAAATGACGTCGCTGTCGACCGGCTTACGTCACTTCTTAGTACACACTCTCGGTGCGAATGCAACCCTTTAAATGGTACTGGGAAATAGTTCGCGCAAAATCGTCCCAGTACTTTAGTACCGTACATTTAGTTCTGGAACTAAAGCGGTGCGAAAGGGCCTCATGTTAGCTTTGATCCTAGATACATCTGCTGACTAGTTTGGAGGACAAATAACTAGTGTACAATGTTGCGTCACACTGCATGTGTCGGCGTCAGACTTTGGCGTAAACTTGTAAATGCGATGTATTCTTGCAAATGTGCAGAATGTCATTTGGTGAAACCCAAAAGCCTTACTAAAGAGCGATTTTTGCATGTTTAGATTTGCTCAGACTGAGCATCGTTATCTGTATCTATTTGTTGGATATCATATAAAATGAGTATTCTGGCTTGAAAAAAAGCCTTTTATGAAATGGGGTCATATGAAATACTTTCTTTGAAAGTCTTTCCATGCACACTACTTGCCCAGAGGAAAGTACCTAGTAAAATATCAACTAACATTAATGTTATAGGAAGATCTGAATTCCAATCCTGTAGCCAAAAATGTAATGGTCAAATTTATATGGTAAAATTCAGTAAAATCATATGGAAAGAAAACTGAAGTGTATATGCTGCATGTGCCATTATGCAAATGAATGATCTGATGTGCATTTTGCTTTTTCAACAGATTGAAATCATTTGAATAGAAAAGTGGTTGAAATTAGACACGAGTATGATCATGAATGGATGGATGTATGGATCTTTCCTTTCTGGCTAGAGATATTATTTATTTTTCTGATAAAACAAGACTATTAAATTATTGGAAAGAATATCTAGCCTCCTTTGATGATTCATATTAAATTATATAAATTTAGTAAGCGTTTATTTCCTTTCTGGCTCCACTTTGTAGATGAATAGCAGCAAAGGCATTTTTGAGGTAATGAGGCAGCTAGTACTCATTAAAATGCTAACAAAAAAAATGGCCCTATTGAAACTAACTAATAGCTGGTTGGTTACAAAGGTGATGCAGGGAACAGACAAGAACATATATTTATGATCTCTGGATTGTGCAGTAATTATTTGAGTGCAAAAAGCATATGAAGCTTTTATATTTATATTCAAGTGTTTCATTAAGTCTTTAATGTCCTAAACCACTCGAATGCTGGAGTCTTCCTGTTTTAACAGTTGTTTTTTACTAAATGAAAAAAGTGCCAATCCTATGTACTTGATGTAGAAGTGATCTGTTCACATGGTGTTTAGTGTGATTTATTCGTAGTGGATCCCGTCAACTCTGGTGTTTGTAATTTGTGTGCATGGATAATATTTTCACTGTGGTAATCAACCTATAATATTTTTTGAAGTGTGAGCTGTTTGATGGAGATCTCAGTGTAATTTTTTCTGCACCTCTGCATGGATGTTCAACTGGTGTATTTGTATCATAAATGGACAGCTGGATGGTTTTGCAACTAATAATAAAAATAACACATTTGTGGCCATTTTGCTTTTTTTATTTAATAGTTTGATCAATGTACTTCAATTTTAACACTGCTGATACTCTGGTGGTGCATTTTGTATTTCCAGTAAGAATGGTGACGTTGAAGTCTCTTTAGTTATTATTATTAACTACACATGATTTGTGGTAATGTTTCATATGTGGATAATGAATTTATAATAAGGAAGGAAAATAGACTTTTCAGAACGTTCCAAATGCAGATGTTAGTATATCCATATAACTGATATTAAAATATTAATATCAAATCACGGTGGTGTAGCATTTGGACCAATCAGACACACATTTGTTCATTAGATTTAAGAAATCAATTATTCATTAGATTAACAAATAATCACAGACCTCTCACCCAATAAACATACTGGGTGCCAGCATATCTTGGAATGACCCCAGGCCCCTGGTTACCATGGCAACCAGGACACCTCAGCCAGACCAGATAAACTTTACGGCCTAATGGCATGTTGAGAGTTCTCCCTCTCACCATCTTTCAACCATAGGAAAAACATAATGCCCATAAAAATGGACTCTTCTCTAATTCATAGGCAAACCTTTCTTTGAATGAACACTCATATCCTTCAGGTCATTGTGTATGTTGTTACTGTTCTTGTATATTGTCTTTTGTATTGTATACTGTTTTATGCATGCTTATGATAGAACCACTCATCGTTCACTACACGTTCATGTAATCTTACCTATGCCATGTTTAGTATCTATGAATTCATCTTCTGATGATCTAAACGAGAGTGTATATTATATGTTGGTACATAGGCAATATATTAGTGTTCTAAGAATCTTTAGTAGTTTTTGCATCAACACCCAGTCGAATTACATATGCAAAATACCATGCTCTGAGACAAAGAGTCCTAAACTTTCCCTCCAAAAGTTCAAGACACCATTGGCTCTTTAATCCCCCAGAGGTGTGACCTTGATAGAGGATAAAGGCAAACACATCAGCGACCCACCCCCAGTCGGGAGTTCTGTTATGGTGCTTTTCCACTGCGTGATACGACTCGGCTCGGCACGGCACTGCACGGCTCGATTCGGTTTGCGTTTCCACTACAGTTTAGTACCGCTTTAGAGTGGGCGAGATTATTCACATGTCGTTATAGTTGCGCCGCCTCTATTGCCGCGACTCCTGAAAAACGTTTTCATTCCGCTTTGCCCCATCAAGCTCTCGCTGGATCTGCTCCTCTGCTTTCAACGAGAGGAATGTCTGTAGGCCTACTTCCTCAACAGACCACGAAACAGCCCATTTTTGGTTGTTAAAAGGTGCGCTCGTTCAAAACGGTTGCTTTCGATTCTTTGCTGGCTGTGCTGATTTCAAGTTCAGTGACGCAGGTGAAGATTCTCTCCGGCCAGTCAGTGATTAGCAGAGTTTACACGTCATGTTTTGATAACGGTACGGTTGGAACACTTGGAACCTCAACCGAGGTGGTACTAAAAAAAAGTACAAGGTACCAGGTACTGTACCCAGTGGAAACCCCCCCCAAAAGTGAACCATACTGAACTGTACCATGCAGTGGAAAAGCGCCATTAGATTCTGAGAAGATGGGGATGCTGAGCTAGTCTTCTAAGGACACCCTAAGTTCGTGCCAGGCCTCGGCCTTGACTTTCCATTCACCAAAGATCCTAGGATCTCAGCTGATGTCTCTCTAGACCACGAAACAGCCCATTTTTGGTTGTTAAAAGGTGCGCTCGTTCAAAACGGTTGCTTTCGATTCTTTGCTGGCTGTGCTGATTTCAAGTTCAGTGACGCAGGTGAAGATTCTCTCCGGCCAGTCAGTGATTAGCAGAGTTTACACGTCATGTTTTGATAACGGTACGGTTGGAACACTTGGAACCTCAACCGAGGTGGTACTAAAAAAAAGTACAAGGTACCAGGTACTGTACCCAGTGGAAACCCCCCCCAAAAGTGAACCATACTGAACTGTACCATGCAGTGGAAAAGCGCCATTAGATTCTGAGAAGATGGGGATGCTGAGCTAGTCTTCTAAGGACACCCTAAGTTCGTGCCAGGCCTCGGCCTTGACTTTCCATTCACCAAAGATCCTAGGATCTCAGCTGATGTCTCTCTTAGCTCTTTTTCACTTTCCACTAGGAAGAAACTCCCAATCACCATCGACTCAGAACATCTTTGGAATGAATCACTCTTCAAACCCGGAAGAACGTGATCGCAAGTCCAAAACCTTGAAACCATCAAGACTTTCATCCGAGACTGCATCCGGATCATCCTGCATCATACATTTAACTAAACGAAACAGAGGTTTAGTATAATATAGACCCCATTATAAGCGGGGCTGATGGTTTTACTCAGGTGGTTAACTGACTCTTTTCATAGTTTCATTCTCTGGTTTTCCTGATGGTTTCATCCATCAAGTCTCATTTGCCCTTTCCCCATGTATGAGTGATTGTATGTTTGTTTGTTTAGATTAGTTATGTGTGTTAGCGTTTAGTTAATAAAACTTTTGTGCACAAATTACATGAGTTTCTGATCCTGCTTGTGAATAATGTCCCTTTATGAGTTTGATCCTTGCTACATGCTCTAATGAATTATTAGGCTACTGTAAGAAGGTTGTTATCTGTGGCCAGGAAATATATCCTTTCTTAGAGTTGATATGAAATTACACTAAATGTTCGCTGGACGAACAGATTAGTTGATGGCAATTTAATTCTGCTTCAGTTACTACTGGCAGCTCATATAAATAATTGTAATTAATCGTAATTAATTGTAATTATTTATATACGTTTCCCTTTAGAGCTAATTTGCTACAGTGGTTATGACTTATAAATTAAAGAGTTAGAAGTATTGAATTTTACAGAGGCCAATATAACTAACCGTAATAAAATAAGAAGATTTTAAGAAACTTATGATTATTAAATATTAAATAATTTTAGAGGAAATATCACTGCAAAATGGGGTTGAACCGAAAATGAGGGACGAATAGACAAAAACAAATTTAGCATTTTCTTCTAAACCATTATTTTATTTCTCATAAATAAGCATTTTAGGAGACAAAACGGAAATCTTTCATAAGAAAAATAACCCGTTTGATTGTCATGGTGATGAATGGTGACATGCAAATTGGCTTATATTCTGAAACGTAAATACAATTTATGATCAAAAGATTGTTCAAAAGAAAATTTTGTTAAGTCTTTTATGCAAGGAGAATCACCTGGTGACATGAGACAAAAATGAATGAAATGAAATCATTCTTCAGTTATAATTGTTATCCTGTGATGAACAACAACACTCACGTAAGTCATTAGCCATTGTTATGAAATATGTGTATCTGAGACCTCTGTCCACTAAAAAAAGTTTCTGGGGCTTCTAGAAAGGTTTCTCAGCAAACAGAAATGTTCAAAAGGGGCTGAAAAGACCAGGCATCTCTTTCTGGTAAACAGATAACAGCAGAGGGTCATCTGTCTTCGCTGTCCGCCTGGCCTCCACCTCATTAGGCCAGAGGAAAAAAGGAGCGAGAGAGCCGAACAGAATCAGAGCAGAAAGACAGAGAGGTAGTGCACACCTGTTTTTCCAAATGAGCCATCCATAGTTTCCCCCCTCTCTCCGAGCTTGTCTCTATGACAGCCGTACTAAACAACCCATTTCTGCCTCTTTTCTTCAATTTCTTCAACTTTCCTGATTGGATTCAACGTCCTTTTCAGTAAGGCCCTGTCCACACTGTCCCAGAGTGGATAATCTGAAAACGCCGTCCTTGCGTTTTCGTGTGTACAGCGAATCCGAATATTTTCTGTGATGATGATGTCCTCAGCCCACGTCTCGCCCCTAGTCAGACACCGCTACGTCCCGTAACAGCAACAAAAACATGAACAAACACTGAACCATTGTCTTTTCATTAACTAACATTAACACAGATTAATAAATGTATTGTTCCATGTTTGTTTGTATACCGGGCGCAAGGTTTATGCGCATAGTAAACTGAACCTCCTACTGCTCCCCAGGCGCCGCAGCAAAAAATGGCTGCCCACTGCTCCGGGTGTGTGTTCACGGTGTGTGTGTGTTCACTGCTGTGTGTGAGCACTTTGGATGGGATAAATGCAGAGCACTAATTCAGAGTATGGGTCACCATACTTGGTCACATGTCACTTCACTAGTCCAAGTCTTCTTCTCCATTTTTAGTGTATCTCTGTGGCAGAATTACAGCGCCACATACTGGTCTGGCATGTGTACAACATCGTTTTGTGTCGGTTTTGTGGTTTTCGTGCAGATATTTCTTGAGACGAGGGGGGAAAAAAGATTGGATAGGGAAAGCTCTGGCTTCGTGTGGACGTAGCCTAAGTAATGCCCATAGTAGCATCTTCAATAAACATTTCATACATACAAATAACACTAAACACTAAAGATCTACTACACAGCAAAATCCCCAGAGTTAAATCAACTCTGCTCAGAGTACATATTGTCCCAATCTACAGAGTGTTAAAGTAACACTGAAGCAGGGTTACTACTGTTGAGTATTATGTGATATGTTTTCATGTCTAAAAGCCTGAGCTGTAGTTGTTCATCTTCAACATTGTTAACAGCGGGTTTTCTTTACTAATACTCACTCATCAATTAATTCATTGCTTAATTATCCCATTAACTTTAACTCAGCTTCAGTGTTACTTGAACACTCTGTAGATTGGGACAACTCTGAGCAGAGTTGATTTAACTCTGGGGATTTTGCTGTGTACAAGCGTCACTATTAGAAATGCATAATTCAGCTACGAGTAGAACATCATCGCTTGAACGCAGCTTTTATTACGCTGCTTTCTGTAATAATTGATTCTGATTGGTTGATCATGCAATCTAAGATACTTCCAAGTGTTAGCTGTCGCCCACTGCAACTGAAACCGCGGGTCTACTTTCATGCACATCACATGTATGTCTCCAAGATGTCTGTTAAAGATCGCTTCACCTGGAAAGTATCTGCTGTGTACAAACATCTGATAAACGTCTCTAAGATGTCAGTTTTACATACTTTCTAAATCATAAACATCTTAAAGACATTTTCTAAACGTGTATTTGACATCTGATAGGTAACGTCCTATAGATGTATTGCAGATGAGCAAACACTCTAAAAAGTACATCTTGCAGATGTAAATGCAGACGTCACATTGTCGTCTCTGTGATATACGTGTGCTGTCAGGGTATTTATTTATTTGGTAAGTAGCTGCGTACCCGAATAATGTACAATTAGTCTTTAATGTTCAGTAAACCCAAAATGTATTTTTTTTAAAAAAATTTTAAGATAACCAATAGATATGTGTGCCAGAAAATACATTTTGTATTTTTTTTTTCTAACTGATACTTATGTTCATTTGCGTCTACACTAGTAATCTTGATAAAATGTCTCAGAAGGCACGGTTTCATTTATCACAAGAAATGGCACATTATTCAGGGGCATACAACAACTACTTCCTCACGACTTGTGATTAAAAACTCTTCAGTCTTTATCAACATGGTGATTTGTTCAAGACTTTTTTGTGACATTAAAGCCACCTTTGTGTAGGATTACACTTGCTACAGCCTTTCTCCACCTCTTGACATGATGCTCTTTGAAAATGCCCTCTCACACAGTTCAGAAATGGATTTTTCGTGTATTATATTGGAACTTGGGGTAGTATGGGTTGTAGCATGATCTCTTTGACTTCTGCTGGAATTAGTTTTTCACAAGGTTTTTCATAATAGAATGATAGAAAGGAATTGGAAATCAGTGCTTTTCTGAATACGTTGTTATTCTGTTTACTTGCTGGTGAGGATGTTTTTGGCTTTTGGAAAGCATCCACGAGAAATCTGCAATTTTATGTCAGATCATCAAACCTCTGCCATATGTTTTTTCTCTATTATCATCAGGGGCAGATGTTCCTGGGGTTTCCATGGGAACGCATGTCACTCTGATTTAGATTGGCCGGTTGTTGCCTGTAGGTGCAATAAAGTTGAACTGAGAGGAGGCCTGTGATCGCTGGAGTGAGCTTCATTACTCACGCTGGATGGAAAGACAAGAGAACACCATCTAAGACAGTACAGGTCATCTTAAAAGGTCAAGATTGTCGAGAGACAAGTGGAAATATCACAGTTGTCTATGTAAGTGATGCATCTGTGAGAGTATTCTGGATAAATATTGAGCTCTGCAATATTCCAACGTAGACACTGAAAGTGTAATTAAATGTATTAAATTTAAATATATAAAGTGCATATTTTAATATTACATGTAATAAATGTTGTATTTTATTGTAATTATATAATATTATATTTTATATAATTAAAAAAAATACCTTTAGTATTTTTTTAAGGAACACATCTAACTATGATTCTGTACATTTATCACATTCATAAACCATGTATGTATATGATACCTTCATGGTAAAAATAAATAATATAATATAATATAATAGTAAGTAAATAAATAAATACCCCTTAATAATGCCATGGTACTTTAGAGTATTTATTTATTTATTATTTATTAATTTAATTATTTTGGCAATTTAATCTGTAGACTACACATGAATATTTGAACAGAGGTATACAGCAGTGGTAAGACAGTAACATTTTGGATGCTAGACCCACATTCATTGTTCATTTTTCCAAGATGGAACAAACTGTTCCAGTAGCAGTTCATCCTGCATGATATGTCAGACCATCTTGAATGGCCGTCTCTCCCCATTTCATTCCAGCACATGCAAAACAGACAGGCAGCAGCCCCTTCACTTGCTCCCCAACTCTGTTGTTGCCATAGCAATCCCCCAGCCAATAAGAGCCTTTACCTTTTGCTCCCTGAAACCAAAGGGAAGCACATGAATATGTGGTCTCACAGCAGTGGCGATGATGCTGGGTCTTTCTTCTCCACAGTGGGCTTTTGAATGCAAACATGTTGAGCTGTTTAAAAAACGTTTTTACATTCAAAAAATTTTGCCTGTACAAAACTTGCGTACTGAGCCCACCCCTAAAGCCGTGATTGCAATTTCATCGACATTTTGCGGGCAAAAAACTTGTCCGATGTCTATTGTCCAAAAAATGTGGAATGTCTGAAGCACAGCTCGCACAGAAGTCACTTTCAAACCAAGCAGCTTTCTCTTGGTCAGAGTGTTGCCAAATCTGCATTGGGAAATCTTTCAAAATTCATGATCGCGTTAATTTCTATTGAAATCACTGGATTTCGCCAAACAACGTTTAATGTGACCACACCTTAAGTCTCTATAATAGAGACTGTCTGAAATGTCATGAAATGATGTATGACCATCCACTCATTACCAATCAAAATGCATTTAATTCATTTAAATGCAAATGTGGACTTTTTTTTACACGGTCCCTTATTCACAAGTTTACATAATTTATGCATTCGGCAGATGCTTTAAAAACCAATCTACAGTGCCTTCAAGGTAAAAGTCCCGTGGGATCAAACCCATGATCCTTGTGCTGCTATAATGCAATATTCTACCAATTAAGCTACACAAATACCAAATTATAATGCAGAAAAAAGGGCATAATGCATTAATACAAA
This sequence comes from Sinocyclocheilus grahami, assembly GCF_001515645.1. Classification (NCBI taxonomy): domain Eukaryota; kingdom Metazoa; phylum Chordata; class Actinopteri; order Cypriniformes; family Cyprinidae; genus Sinocyclocheilus; species Sinocyclocheilus grahami. Next base: position 1,519,587 of record NW_015505260.1, on the reverse strand, counting down.
AGTTCTGTGGCATGTCCTGCTGTCAGTAGGGGAGCTAATTTAGTAAACGCTCTTATGGGATCGTATTTCATGGAAGTGACAAACAACCGATTCGGTTGGAGGACATGTTGCTATAATATTATGGTCTTTAGCTACGACTTGGGTTTCTGCCACGGAATTAAGAAAAAAATTTAAATAAAAAAACAAGTAGTTGCGACTTTATCTCACATGCAGTTTTGTGGGGGAAAAAATGAAAATTGTGAGATATAAGCTCAGAATTCTTACTTTTTTCTTGCATTTCCAAGTTTACATCTCACAATTCTGAGTTTATATCACAATTCTGACATTTTTCTCAGAACTCTGAGTTGACATCTTATAGAAAGCTCAGAATTGTGAGATATAAACTGAAAAAGTCAGAATTGTAAGATAAAAAGTCACAATTACCTTTTACATTTTTTATTCCATGGCGAAAACCATAGATATGTTATAGATGACCTATTAGCGTCTATTTCTATGGATAGCTATACGTAAGCTGTCCGCCATATTGGAATGGTCAAAGCAGGTCCGTGAACACTTGAGAGCAAGTGGACTGTGCATCTGCAAACCTACACTCTTAAAAATAAAGGTGCTTCAAAAGGTTTTTCAAGCGATGCCATAGAAGAACCCTTTTTGGTTCCACAAAGAACCATTTAGTCAAAGGTTCTTTAAAGAACCTTTGACTAAATGGTTCTTTGTGGAACCAAAAAGGGTTCTTCTATGGCATCGTGAAGCACCTTTATTTTTAAGAGTGTATTTAAACGCATATATGAATATCTATATCTGCAGTAGACTTTACAGTAGATGATTTTGCTAAACTAACACAGTACAAGAAGACGAAGCCGTTAGCTAACACGACATTTAAAAGGGACTATAGTTTAAAAACCAGTAAAAGTATCGATTTGGCACCGGTATCGCAAAAAAACCAAATGATACCCAACCCTAACTCTAGCCCTATGTACAGCCTGCGGGGAAAACAAAGCACATTTGTTTGATTGCGCCATATGCACAGCTAAAGAGAATGATGCTGAATAACAGAAATTAGTGAATATTTATTTATGCGGTTGCTAGGGTCTAGACTAGACAAAAGAGCCCACTCTCAAGTGTCAATGCTTAGATATGGCTAGGATTTTCTTTTGCCAGTTTGAAATCTTTTGCCAGGAGAAATCATAGTCTGATCACTTAAAGTTTAAAAGCTGCTGATTAAAGTTTTTTGTGAATCTTGACTTTTAGGCGACAAATTTGACTTTTTTGGGGCCTCCAAATTTTTGAAGATGTCAATCTGAGGGCATCATTAAGGCAGTTACTTTTTTTTTTGAGATGCTAACAGTGGAAGAACAATGCTAATAAAGAGTTTAAGATTCTAAATATCACTTAAACTTTTTAGCATGCTAATATTTGACATTTAATGGTAAACAGGAAAGGCTGTATAAATGCTATTATAGCTATTAATATTATGAATAAGAAGATTTAATGTTAACTATTAATCAATCAATCAATAATTTAATTAAATAATTAATTAATTAGTAATTTTGTTATGTGTTTTTACAATTTTAATTTCATTATTTTAAATATTATTATTTAGGTTTCATTTATTTTAATTTAATTTTTAGTGTTAGTTCAGTTTTAGTTTTTTATTGATTTCCAGTTAGTAATTTTAGTGATTTGCAGAACTGGAAATAACTGGAAACTGGAAATAAATAAAAAGTTTAGTTTAGGTTTAGCTGTTCATCTAATATTTATATTCTATTTTATTTTAGCTTTATTTCCGCTAACAAATTTTGTTTTTAACGTTTTAGTTTTAGTAAAAAATAAAAAGATTTATTTATTTGTTTGTTTGTTTGTAATTTTGTAAATTTATTTTTGTTTTAGTTTTAACTCAGTTTTGGATTTATTTATTTCCAGTTAGTAATTTTAGTGCTTCTACCTAAAATTATGTCAGTTTAGTTTTAGTTTTTCCATTTAATATTTCCATTTAATTTTATTTCAGTTTTATTTCAGTAAACAAAAATGTGTTAATCTTTTTAGTTTTAGTTAACGACAATAACCTTACTTCACACACAATGCTTGATAGTTTGCCCAAAAATGATTATTCATTATTATTTCAAACTAATATGACTTTATTACTTCTGTGGAACACAAAAGTAGATGTTTTTAAGAAGTTTTAACTGTTAAACAGCGCTGGACCCCATTGACTTTCACTGTCTGGACACCATTTTTTCAAAATATCTGCAGAGGAAAGAAACTCATACAGGTTTGGAGCAACATGAGGGTGAGTAAATTATGGAGATGGTCCTCACTGCAGAACGCAAGATCCAGGGGGCGTGATCCAACTCCTCCCACCTTACATATACCTAAACCCACCCATCTCCACCCCTAAACCTACCAATCTCCACCCCCTAGATGTGGATCCAACCACGCCACCTGGATCTTGCGTTCTGCAGTGAGGGGCTACTGAAATTATGACTGAATTTTCATTTTTGGGTGAACTATCCCTTTAAGTAAGAGTAATTTGGACTTTTCACTTGATCTAACAGGGTTCAGTGGGGTGCGTTGCATATCTGAATCAGGTTTGGCTGAAATATTACGCTTCACCAGGCCATTCCATTTGGAATGTCACGTCACATTTGAAACATTTGGAACGAGAACGCAAATCAGCTTCCAAATCAAAATTCAGCCCAATACTGTATTCAAGCCCTCCACTGTTTCCACGTGAAAGCGCTTAAATTGCAATCAACTCTTTCCCATTTTTTCCGGTAATAAACGGGGCGAGGTGAGCGCGCAGTCATTGTTTGAGGTTGGGATTAATCAGCATCTATAAAATGTGGAGGGATTAATGGGACACCTCGCCGCTGCCATGGAGTCCATGTGGACACCTGTGAAATAATAACCGCCTGGGCGAGCAACAGGCAAAGCTTTAATTAGAGTATGGGGAGGGGGAACATGATGTACGGCGAAATGTATTTTGGCATCCCTTTTAACGCACTGCTTCCATAAAATCAAAGAGAATTATCTAACAATTGAACAGGTGTCCAAGGCCTCAAAGTGCCAAGGCTATATCCTCTCAATCTTTTATGTTATTAAAAACTTGCACAATAATTCCAGGTGTCTGCTTGCAGTCGAACCCCTGATTTATTAAGAGCAAATTGAGACATAGTTCAGTTAGATATCTCTGATTTCTTATCTTGTTTCTTCTTTGGCTCTATTCTGTGTGAAGTTAGTGGCTGTGTTCCAAAATCTAGTGAGCTACCTAAGTAGGAAGCATTTTGAGACATGCTAAAGAAATTTTAAAGGGATAGATAATCTAAAATCACTGAACACGTCACACTTCACTTTTAAATGACAATTCTGTCATCATTCATTCACCCTCATGTTGTGTCCTTCGTGAATAAAACAATCCCAGAATGCACTGCGGTAATCAAAAAATTGATTCCAACATGGTAAAAGAGTTTGCTGATTATAAAAATACTTAATCACAAAAAATGAATAAAATACTTCAATCTAATTAAAACGGACTGCTTATGCCAATATTTATGCTTAGTAGAGTATCAAGTCATTATCATTAGCTTAGCAGCATGCTAAGAAACATTCTAAATGATGAGCTCAGTACAATAATCCAAGATGGTGGGCGAAGTAATTCAATGTGGAGAAGTTTTATAGACCACGTTAAATCTCATTTTAAAAATAATTATTTTACTCAACATTTGTGTGGGCTATGTATGTTTATGATTATTAGAGTGCCACATCGTTAGCTTAGCAACATGCTAACACCAAACTGAAATATTGTATGTTCAGTCATTATTTGTATTGTGCTGCCAATTAGTCGTGGCCTAATGGTTAGAGAGTCGGACTCATAACCAAAAGGTTGCGGGTTCGAGTCTCGTACCGGCAGGGATTGTAGGTGGGGGGAGTGAATGTACAGTGCTCTCTCCCACCTTCAATACCACAACTGAGGTGCCCTTGAGCAAGGCACCGAACCCCCAACTGCTCCCCGGGCGCTGCAGCATAAATGGCTGCCCACTGCTCTGGGCGTGTGTTCACAGTGTGTGTGTGTGCGCACTTTGGATGGGTTAAATGCAGAGCCCTAATTCCAAGTATGGGTCACCATACTTGGCCACATGTCACTTCACTTCACTTCAAAGTAGTGTTTGAAATCGGTCATTTTTTGTGATTTCATTCCAGTGCTGTGTAGAGGTTAGGGCATATTAGCCATGACTGGGTGAAATCCAGTCATTACAAGAGGAATCCACACAATTGGTAATTTAGTGTGAGGGTGAACGATATTCCCACACAGATTTCACATCGGTTTCAAAGTTGGTTAAGCGAAATCACTTGGTTTGAAAGTCACTACACCATTGACAATAAGCAATTAACCTTTTTGGTCCCCCAAATTTAGCTAATGTGACCACACCTTTAGAACATAGCTGCCTAGGTGGGTTGAATGCAGCAAGACTGTTGCTGATGTCACATACATAAAAAGCACTGAATTACGATGAGTTCCCATGATAATGCTCTAAATTGGCGCAATACTGTGGACATGTGAATCAGTCCATAATGCATCTGGGATTCTGAGGTTTTGTTGAAGAGAAGCCAGTGAATGGGATTTATTTGTTGCTAGGCCACTATTGTGGCAGGCTGCTTTGACGTCATGCGCGATATAGATGGAAACTTCCACCATATCAGTCAGGAAGAGCAACAGGTGTTATTCTGACCTCTTATCAAGAGTAAGCTATTCTATGAGGAGGACAGCTGAGTTGGAACGATGCATTTTACTTTCTTTCATCTCATACATGAAATCTTGAGGTGCCTTTTTCTGCACTATCATTTGATTTGTCTTGCCTGCTGCTCTGGACAAGCCAGATAACTTGAGAGAACATAGGAGAAATAGTTTTGCCCTTTATGAATGCAGCTAAAACTTAATCCTTTATTTGAGATCTTTTTTTCAAGTCAGCACTTTTGGGGCTTATACATAAAAATAGAAGTTTCTGGCACATAAAGGAAAAAAAAAAAGCTAGAAAAAGACAGTCATTGAAAAGAGGTGCTTAATCTTCAGAAAACGTTACTGTGAATAGGAGACCGAACTAAGTATTAAAAAATTTAATGAGATTTTATGTATTTTTATATTCTAAAAATATTAAATTAGATTTGATATTTTCTGTTCATCTTATTTGAGGGATTTGGAACATGATTTGTAATCTTCTAGCATTAAACATCATATCATATATATATAAATAATTGTTATCAATATTTATTTAAATTTGCACACACACACACACACACACACACACACACACACACACACAAATATATATATATAAAAAACTAAATATTGTTAACAATTATTTATTATGTAGCAATCTTATATTCTAAAAATATTAAATTAGATTTGATATTTTCTGTTCATCTTATTTGAGGGATTTGGAACATGATTTGTAATCTTCTAGCATTAAACATCATATCATATATATATAAATAATTGTTATCAATATTTATTTAAATTTGCACACACACACACACACACACACACACACACACACACACACACACAAATATATATATATAAAAAACTAAATATTGTTAACAATTATTTATTACTATAAAATGTAGCAATCATTAAATTAATTATTAAATAACTGAAAAAATATTAATAAATGTCGGTTGTATTTCATTTTAGCATTACCTTATGGTAATTGTTATGGAAGACCAAATTACACAAAAGTAAATTATTGAATACAATTTTAAATATTTAAATAAAGCATTAAAATACATTTAAATAAATTGCTAAAAAAAATCAATAAATTAAACTTATTGTATCCATAAATTAATAACAAATTTAAATAGTAATAAAATATAGTGATAATTTCTTTTAATGCTGATAACAAAAAAGTACAAATTTGATTATTTATCTACCATGCTATAGAAAGTGTTGCGTAATTAATTAATAGTTTTTACAATCAATTGAATATCACTTTATCACTATAGATGTAAAAATAAAGACCTTTTTTAATACTTTTCACAGTTGGACAGTCATTTTGGTGGGTTCACTTTATGTCAGATGAACAGTAACATGGAAATTGTTGTTTCTATTACTTTCTACAAATTAATGGGACAACAAACTGCGCCATACTTGTGCAAAGTGACTTCTTATTCATTACACAACACTGCGAAACTCACCAGGAGGAGGCAATACAATGAATCAGCATGAAGCTATGATTATTACTGCTATGATCATCAGCAGCATGAAGGCCTGACGTTTCCTCTTCTGGAAAACACTGAAGCAGCTCGTAGCTCACAGCTGTGCACAGTGAGCACCAGAGGTGAAACACAACCTCCTCTGGTGAGCACAACTACTGTTGTGTTCCAGGAAAATTGGTTTTATTGGAGTCACTGCAGCTGTAACGTTCAATAGTGTGAAAACAATAACATATGCTATATAGCATCAGCGATGACCCAACCACCAACATGCTGTCGATACCCATTCAATAATAACCCACATCCAAAGATGGAAAGAAAACAAGCTCTCAACAAGTTCATATTAGCTACTGGCAAAAACGGCTAATAGTGATGTATAAATGCAAATGGGGCTGAGGATTTGATGTCAGCTGCTAATACTAGCAGTCATTTAGCAGAGAGAGAGAGAGAAAAAATTAATTTCCCCAAAATTGCTGCTGTATCTGAATAAAAATAGTCCATTCAAATGTTCATTATTTGCTGAAAGGATGGGAGATGTTTGCTTCCGCATGTCATTATTCTGCTGTTGTACAGAGGCTAATTTTTGCGCTGCCTGTCTGTGATATTAGAATGTGTGTGTGTGTGTTGTTCTAAAGAGTGTGGTCGTTCTCAATGCCGAGAGAGTGATTAACACAACAAAGACGGCGTTAGCGAGAGATGTTCTCAGATGAGCAATCATAGCAGTTGTTCAGACCCATGGTGACTTACCATGGATACTTCACCTAAAAATGAAAACTTGGTCATAATTTACTCACCCTCAAGTTGTTCCAGACCTGTATGAGTTTATTTCTTCTGTTGAACATGAAGAAATATATTCTGAAGAACATGTGTAATTAAAAGTTTGCTGTTAGCCATTGACTTCCATAGTATTTTCTTCCCATAAAGTTTTAAATATGGATATTTTTCTTACAAAAATCTCAGATGAGCAATCATAGCAGTTGTTCAGACCCATGGTGACTTACCATGGATACTTCACCTAAAAATGAAAACTTGGTCATAATTTACTCACCCTCAAGTTGTTCCAGACCTGTATGAGTTTCTTTCTTCTGTTGAACATGAAGAAATATATTCTGAAGAACATGTGTAATTAAAAGTTTGCTGTTAGCCATTGACTTCCATATTATTTTCTTCCCATAAAGTTTTAAATATGGATATTTTTCTTACAAAAATGCATTGATTTGCTTCAGGAGGCCTTTTTTAACCCCCCGGAGCCGTGTGGGACACTTTTTAAGATGGATGCATCGCACTTTATTTTGCTTCAAAATCTGGACACCCATTCACTGCCATTATAAAGCTTGAAAGAGCCAGGACATTTTTTTTTGTATTCGTCTGAAAGAAGAAAGTCATACACACCTAGGATGGCTTGAGGGTGAGTAAATCATGGGGTGATTAGAATTTTTGGGTGAACTAACCCTTTAAAGCAAACTTTTCATTTGTTCTCTTTCCGATTAGTTTTGCATAATATCCTTTAAATATCCAAAACCAGTTCCCTAATGACATCATCACCCAGGAAGAACATTGTTTTGGAGGGAAAACAACAACAACACAAAGACAGTAAGTACTAGTAATGTTTTTTTAAATACATTTTTGTGGTGCTTTGTGTTTTTTCTCACTTTAAAACACTCCACTCTGTTACACATTTTGTTACAAAAATTGTCATGATATTATCTAATTTAAAAATGTTACATTTACATTTAGTCATTTAGCAGACACTTTTAAAATTAAAAAGTAAGTTTAAAATTACGGTTTACGAAATTACGAAAGTTACGGTTTTAAAGTAAGTTATGCTAACATGCAAGCTAAATTTAGCTCTTTGAATTATAAATGATAAATAAATAAAATGTGTGTGTGTGTGTGTGTGTTTGTGTGTGTATCATAGAAACAATTAATCAAAGTACAAACACATTCATTTTTAAAGGGGTCATATGATGCTGCTAAAAAGAACATTATTTGGTGTAATGAAATGTTTATGCGGTTTAAGGTTAAAAAAACACATTATTTTCCACATACTGTACATTATTGTTTCTCCTCTATGCCCCGCCTTTCTGAAACACGTCGATTTTTACAAAGCTCATTGGTCTGAAAAGCGAGGTGTGCTGTGATTGGCCAGCTATCCAGTGCGTTGTGATTGGCCGAATACCTCAAGCGTGAGACGGAAATGTTATGCCCCTTACCATATTGTGATGATGCCCTGTCCGGCCGGTATTTCCTCAGCAACCAGCACGGATCAGCTCTAGGCATGATGAAGCAGATATCGTCCTCTTTTGGAAGGCCAAACAAAGTAGTTTCGCTTTCACAACGAAACACACAGTGCATTCACAACATGGCGGCAGCAACAATACTACAGCCAGAATAAAAGTTTTGCCTTCTTTCTTTGCGTGAACATTTGGCTTTATGCAAATCTACCCACACAGTGACGTAGGTATGTGGGGGCGTGTTAGAATGAGCCGTTTTAGGTAGGCGTGGCTGACTCTTAACTTTTATAAAGAATATCTCTTTGGATTTGAGACTTTAGTCTTTGCAACTTTACAGATCTTCTTTATGCACAAAGAGCTTGTAACACTCCAAAGAGAAAGGAAAAATAGAAATCGCATCATATGACCCCTTTAAAGGATTCAACATGACAGGAATAGCACCTCTATGTAATGTATTCCAGTAACTGACTTTCTCTTTAGCAGAAGTTTGGCCAGTGAATAAACCTGAGAGTTTGATGTACTGATGTTCTCCTGGAAGGTCAGCTTGGTCCCTTAATCAGGTTTTTCCCAAGATCACCAGTGAAAAAGAGTTTCACCGCTAAATGGAGATCAGTAATGCTTGAAGCCACAGGTGCATTTTTCATCTCACTAACAAAAGGAATCTGCACTCGGCTCATATAGCACATAATAACTTCAAAACACACAGTGCACAAGGGCTTCACCTCAAGCTCTCTGTTGAGATCCTCTCATCAACCTCTGATTTCCTGTCTGTTTCCTTTCTCTCTAAATCCCTGCAGTCTGACTATTTGCTCAATCGATTTCCCACTGTCACTCAAGTCGGCGTCCCAGATGGTTCTGCAAGCAACAGGCCCGGATCAGTCTGAAGCACTGTGCCTGCCATATACAGTATGAGGTGAGTGTTCCTCTTGTGCTGTTTTCTACTGCATTGTTGTTGTTGCTTTTTGTTACAGGTAAAAAAACATGCTGATTGACTGACTATTGTTAATATAAAGAAGTGAAGAAGTGAAGTGAAGTGAAGTGACATGTGGCCAAGTATGGTGACCCATACTCAGAATTAGTGCTCTGCATTTACCCATCCAAAGTGCACACACACAGCAGTGAACACACACAAACCGTGAACACACACCCGGAGCAGTGGGCAGCCATTTATGCTGCGGCGCCCGGGGAGCAGTTGGGGGTTCGGTGCCTTGCTCAAGGGCACCTCAGTCATGGTATTGAAGGTGGGAGAGAGTGCTGTACATTCACTCCCCCCACCTACAATCCCTGCCGGTACGAGACTCGAACCCACAACCTTTGGACAATGGACTCTCTAACCATTAGGCCACGACTCCCCCCCAAAAGTGCATATACATACAGTACATATATATAAACAGATATTTATAATAATTGCTATAATAAATACATGTATAATAGACACATATAAATTATTTAAATGTCAGTGTATCATGGTTTCCAAAGCAGCATGACATAATAATAATCATAATAATGAATGTTTCTTGAGCATCAAAATCAGAACATTATTTCTGAAGGATCATGTAACACTGAAGACTGGAGTGATGATGCTGACATTTCAGCTTTGCATTACTGGAATAATATACAATTGAAAATAAATTAAAAGAGAAATAAGCTATTTTGAAATTCATATTTCACAATATTACTATGTTTACTGTATTTTTTATTTTTAAAAAATGCATTTGTTAAGCATATATCTCCCTTTTATCATAGCTTCCCTCTTGTGTCGACCATAATCTCACTTTGAAATCTCACATCCCCTTTTAGCAACTTTAGGATGGCTGTGAGAGGATTAGCTTTATTTCAGATTCCCTCTGTTGGCAGCATGAAATCTCCTCTGGCAGCTGTATTGATTTCCATTCCATTAAGGAAACTCTCTGTGATTTCCTGCCAATGACCAATTACAGCTCGGCTTTTCATTGCACATGACACAAAGAAAATATCTGTTTGCTTTGCTCCTTGTAGTGATTCCTCGAGGGGTCAAATCTGATGGCGTGTGCTTGAGCTCTCACAAGCTGGGCTTTTAAGGGCAGTGCTGAGATGTTGTTTCCTCTTTGCTCACCTGCCCTCGTCGCTTCTCTGACATTCTTTTACTCTACTTTACTATAGACAGTGTTCGAACTATACCGTGGACTTTGGGGAGCCCACTCTTGTTTTTTTTATAGGGGGGGACTAGGGGGTGCGCGTGCCTCGTAAGAGGGCTTACAATGAATTACAAAGATACATAACAGCTACAAGTGTATGCACTACTTGCTTTATGCAAGCACTATAATTAATACCATAATTTCTACGTTCAATTAGGCCTACGACATCGAGAGTCACGCAGACCTATAATAACCCAGCCACAACACATAATTGCGAATAACATGCCGTACCTTAACACAGAATCGACAAGAGTCCAACGTTTATATTTTTTCTACGAATCTTTGAGTTAACATGTACTAAACATGAGTGGAATTTGCACCGCAGCGCCCCCACACCTTGATGCTCATGACAAGAATAGCATGTATAGTTATCTTTATTGAAGGGAATTAGGTTTAAATCGCCGTCATGCATGAATGAATGATATTTTTGCAATTTTACACAAAATAATCCACGATGATCACATTACACAAAACTGAAATTGCACGTCAAAATAACACATTGTCAATATTTTTGAGACCCCCCAAAATTTCACAAATCACGTTTTCAGGGGAGCCCATGTCTTATTAAGGGGAGCCGAGCTCCCCCTAGCTCCCCCGTAGTTCGCACCCTGACTATAGAATACCCAAGATGTGTCACTCGTATAGTTTTAAATGGGGTAAAATGCAACACTCAATATGGCCGCTCTATCGAAGGAAGCCCCGCCTTCTGAGTAAAAGAGCCATTTGCTAATTGGTAAAGTCAGCATCACTGCAGCTGCCGTTAGAAGACCCGGTCGCAATAAAAACTAGTGATGGGAAGTACGGTTCTTTTCCGCGAACCGTTTTTTTCGGACAGTTCGTTTCAATGAACTGGTTCAAAAAAACAGTTAATCGGTTCTTTTACGCCTTAACGCAATGACGTAATTCGTGATGACGTAATGATATCAAGACTATCGTCCCGGGCCGGGATAAAAATACACATTCAAATATATAAAGTCAGTAATCATAACTTCAGTCAGTTAAAACATCATAATCATGATCTGAAAATTTTACAATTAAGTTTTGCAACTAAGCACCCAAATACAGTAACAGGCAGTGATCTGCATATGAGGATTTAAGTCTTAAAGATATAAAGTGAATAAATTAGTTGTCAGCGCAGAAATCATAATCCACTTACTATACATAATCCATTGCGATTTATTTGTTATTAAATAAACGTACGTTTCGCCAGATTGTCCTTCATTCAAGTCCTCGATTTATGACCGATTCAGTCCGATTTGGTGAACTGGTTCAACCGGTTCACTAAGAAGAACTGGTTAAATCGAACGATTCGTTCGTGAACCGGACATCACTAATAGAAACAGTCAGCGCTCTGAGACGTGCTCTCAGGACTGCACATGCACACTTGCTGGTCTAGCCTGAAAAAAAAGCTTTTTTAATGCTATTTGAGCAAAAGAAACATTTATGAGACAGTTATTGTCAGATTTCATTGGTGATTTCAAATATGAAATTTAATCGTAAGCTTGGTGAACAGTTTGGTGAGATATAGGAGCTGCACTTGCATGCCTGTGAGGCGTTTCAAAGATGGCCGCCGAGTGAAATGACTTGCCTTAAAGGGATTTTGGTTGTACGCTGTCTGCCATTTTAGCTGTAGTGACAACAATGTCTCATAAGCAACGCAGGTTTTTTGTGGCTGGGTGTAAAAGTGAACATAAGAGTTTTAATTTTCTCCCGACATCAGAGCCACTGAGGACGCAGTGGATTAGTTTAGTTTTTGATGGTAGCGTGCCACTGAATCCAATACTATATTCCTGTAATACCGGAGGCCCTATTTTTTGTGACAACGCCACCTAGCCAATTCTATTCCAACTGAGGAGACCTGATTCAAACATCAAACAAACAGATGCAAAGACTAGATCCATGGCAACTATTTAAAAAAAAAATCTTTCCATCTTATTACTTTTAACGTAAGAGCTGGCGTGAACTTGAATGTGCGAGGCAATGTCAGCAATCTCAATTTATTAGCCTGTTTTGCTGTGCAAAAACAGTTCACTGTGCTGCTGGATGTTGTATTTGTTTTCAAATTATTTTAAATGTATTAACATACTATTAATAATATTATAATATAATAATATTAAATAAATTAAAATGTATTACATGATATGCTGATTATTAAGATTGATCTCAATTAATTACACACACACACACACACACACACACACACACACACACACACATATATATATATATATATATATATATATATATAGACTGTATATTAACATATTGCAGTTTGTCACACTCTCCAGAATACATTTAGGGGCCATTTTTGAATTATGTTGATTTTTTATAGTTGGTTTTTACAAGTTTTTATTCCACCTTATTCTAACAGAAATGGTATATCTATAAAAATCTGTGTCTTTGGCCCTGATAAGCAGCGGATTGCTCTGTCCTTCTTCAATTCCCTGTGGTCCTCTCTCCATCCCTCTCTCTCCCAGTCATTTCAACTCATTCTCCTGCGGGTCCAACTTTAATTTTATTCCTGATTTGCTTCACCCACCTCATGATCCAGCTTTGCTCGAAAGCGAAGAGAGCAAATCTCAATGAGGTATCTTTCAAACACATTCTGTCGTTCTCTTTTCTCCCCATCCAATCTATTTCTCATCCATCCATCGCTCCCCAACCCAGCAGACCCCATTGCTTTCAACAGCTCTAATGAGCAGCAGTGAAGGCAGAATGTGTGAAGAAAAGAGAGACTAGCTCAGGTCAAAGGAGGACACAGTGTTGTATTGTTGGTTGTTATAGTGTTGTCATAATATATTTTAGGTCATATATGCAGTTTCTATACAATATCATGTATATTTATATAAATCTATTTTGAATATATTTGTGACTCCCTATTGAACATTGTATACATTTTAAAATCTTGTTAATTACTTTTAAATGCCTGAATGGTTTAGCTCCACAGTACTGGAGAGAGCTCATATCGCATTATTGTCCTTCACGCCCCCGCTGCAATCTCAAAACTCTCGCAATTTGATAATACCTACCTAGAATATCAAAATCAATTGCGGGAGGCAGATCCTTTTCCTATTTAGCACCCAAACTCTGAAATAATCTACCTAGTGTTGTTCGGGAGGCAGACACACTCTGTCAGATTAAATCTAGATTAAAGACCCTCTCTTTAACTTGGCATACACATAATACAATATCACATAGATGGTCACCGACCGTAGCCACCAAGATCCAGTCCATATCCAGACAAGATGGTGGATCAGCACCTAGAGACGACCTCTACAGCCCTGAATGTCAGCAGAGACCATGCCAACTAGATGAGACCCAGAGATAGATCCCCTGCGAAGACCTCGTCACCCCGACGCCCATCTGCACAAGACCATGGGAACCATACAAGTCCTCTGCACAATCTGACCTGTGTTGCAGCCTGGTATTAAACAACACCATGCTGGTTTCTTCTGGCCAGAGGAGAACTGGCCCCCTGACTGAGCCTGGTTTCTCCCCAGGTTTTTTTTCTCCATTTCTGTCAACGATGGCGTTTTGGTTCCTTTCCACTGTCACCTTTGGCTTGCTTAGTAGGGGATGCCTTATTTCTGGCAATATTGTCAGCCTGATTGTACAGACACTAATGGAAGAGAACTGAACTGGATGATGACATCACTGAATCATCAATGAACTGACTTTAACTGAAAAATTGACTGTTTGTTGTTGTCCTCTTGCATTATGGACAAACTATTTTCCTGTTTGACACTGTAAAGCTGCTTTGACAATCTGTATTGTATAAAGCACTATACAAATAAAGGTGACTTGACTTGACTTTATGGTGCACTCTAAAAAAATGCAGGGTGAAATACAACCCAGCACTGGGTGAAATATCCAGTTTAACCCAACCTGCTGGGTAATTTTATTTAACTCAACTATTGCTTAAAAATGACTATATTTCTTGCTTAAAATGAACCCAAAATAGGTTGGACATTAACATTTACTAATATGTTCAACAAATGATACATTAAATATTCATTTAATTAAATAAACATTTATTAAATTGCTTATTAATAAATGTTCATCTTTTGATTATTGCTGATGTCTCAGTAATTATGTCTGATTTTTCATTTACAACCTATTTTGGGATCTTTTTAAGCCAGCCATATAGTAATTTTAAAACAATAGTTGAGTTAAATAAAACTACCCAGAAGGTTGGGTTAAACATGTAACCCAGTCTATGGGTTTGTCCATATTTCTCCCAGTGCTGGGTTGTATTTTACCCAGCATTTTTTAGAGTGTGGTTTGTCTTTAGATTTTATTATCTATATGTGTGAGAACCTGGATTTATAAAAAAAAAAAAAATGTTTTAATATGGCAAAATTTTGGGTTGTATTTTTGTTTGTGCCCATCATCACACTATGTTCTTGTCTCATCTCCGTGTGTTCACCAGTAAAGGACATCAGAAATACAAATGGTTCTGTATTTTTCAGTGACAGTGTCCATACAGGCTGAGAAGATCAGAGAGAGATGGATGGACATAGAAGCCAAGCTGGCACGTAACTATTTATCTCTGCAGCAGCCCGCAGTCTGAGCCTTTGTTGATGCTCTTTTTGTATGTTATTCCTTTTTTTCCTTCTGCGTTTTCTCTTTAGATGGCCTTGTTTACACCGTTTTGGATTTGAAAACACAAATGTTCATCTTTCAGGTGTGATGTGCCATAATTGCTTGCATTTTTCCATGCTAACCCCGAGTAAATCAGTGTGGGAGTGTTCTGTGCCTGCATGGGGAAGATGAAGTTGCCACAATTCTCCTCTCAAATGGTGTTTGACTAATTAGATTTTTTGAGATGAAAGTGCCTTTGTGTGTGTGTGTGTTTGGCTCATTATCTCACTGTCATATGGCAACATTCTGGAAAGGAAAAAAGGAAAATCTACGGAGTGGAAAATTATAGTTACAATATTCTCATGGAAATTGTAATTATAACACATCAATTTTGATGATTGCCCCCATAATTGATAATGATGGGGGTTTAATTAGATGCATGTGTATACTTTTAATTTGATCATCATATTCTATTTGCAATGTTAATGAATCAAGATGGAAATACCTTGATTTTCCTAGCATATATTATCAATTTAGTTACAGCACAAGGAAATTTCATTGTTTATATCACTCCATTTTGTCTTTGTTCACATAATTCAAGACATAATTCAAGAGTGGTATATGTGAATGCAATATCAATGCACTTTCGACTTCATGCATAATTTTTAGCCACTCTTTGTGGCAAACTACTATTTCAAAAGAGTAGTTTCAATGTAGTTAGCAACTTTTTGTTACCAGCTTTAGTGTAGCTAAAAACTTTTTCAAACTTGATTTCAAAGTAGCTTCCATTGGCATAAGCATCAGCTTTCTTCTTAAACAGCCTGTTTTCTCTTTCAAGTCAACTATTCCCTTGAAGAAGAAAAACAATTTAGCAGGGCACTTAATACAGAAACATTATACTTTAAAAGAATATACTTAAATGTGATGTTAATGTCATGTTTTCAGACACTTAATTGCATGTTATTTACAATTAATATATTTATTGAATATGTATGATAGTGTAATCTATCATTTACTTAATACTTAATTTTAGAGTGCTTTTTGACCCACTTAAGTACATCTGTATAGGAAAATGTATAATTACTTCTGTTGTTTTTGAAATATGGTTGAAGTCAGATGTATGGACAAGCATTTATGGTAAACTAATATATACTTTAATGTAATTTCTGTTGAAACATTAATTTCATGTATTTACAATTTTGCAATAACACATTTGTAATGATGAAGTTGCATCTTGACACTAAATATAACTTAAAATACTTTAAATGTAGTCAAATAACACTACACTTAAAATTATAATCAAGTACTTTATAAGTGCTTTCATATGTTAGTCAACACATCAACTTAAGTGCACTTCTTTAAACCATGACAAAAGATTATTAAAACAACGTTTTAAACTGTACTTAAACATTTCATTTGAATGTTAAGAAAATAGTCATGAAAGTGAACTCTTTTTAAGTATTTCGTTAATATTACATCATCTGCAAGTCCAGGTTTCAAAAAAATACACTCTACTTTTAAGTGCACTATTTAATACAATAAAACTCGCTTCTGTTTTTTTTATAAGCATTGTCATATCAGAGCAATGTAAACAAAGTTACTAGACAGTTTTATAGCTAGCTGCCTGAATAACAACATATCCATTTTAAAAGCACCGCATTAGCATTTGCATTTGCATAGAGGGGTTTTCTGGTATAACACATAAATTACAAAATAGTTGTATCTGAGAACTCCTGCGCCCTTTTTAGCACAGCAATATTGAGTCCAATATTTCCAGTAATGGCACTGACTGCAGGAAACTAGCCGTTTAGCATTAGCCTCATGCTATCCTCACTGCCCCAAGGCTGACAAAGATCTCCTTTTCCTGTCTATAAACTATCCTGCTTTTGCGGCCCATCACTGTAAGTGCTGGCTAATGTCTCGTTGGAAAGGTCAACTAGGCTTTTAAGTCTTCCCGTAGACCTGCTGACAGAAACAGCCTTGAAATTACAGAATACATTATAGCAGATCGACCTCACCTCCAAAGTCCATCAAGGAGAAAATTACTTGCGATGTACACAGTGGTGCCAACTAGTTTTCAGGGAAAGTTGCTAAATGAAGGACAGTTTGTTGCTAAAAGTTGCTAAATGATGATGTGACATCATGTAATCATAACGCAAAACTGCAAAGAATACACAATCAGATCACTCAAATCTCAACAAAAAATATGATTATGAATATGATTTGAAATGTTAATTTAGATTTATTAGTGAAAATAAAAAGTAAATATATTAATATTAAGATATAAATAATATTATTATATTTATTTTAAAATACAACATTGAATTATTGAACATTTACACATTTTTAACAATTATATTTTTAAGCAGTTTATTGTTAGTTAGTATGCTACACTTTAAGTAAAGTCTGTAAAATATGGCGCAATGTACTTTATTAATTTGAAGGAATTTTCTGTATTGATTTTTCACAGGTTTTTTACCTGAATTTAAAATTACACATTGTAATTTATGTTTTCAGGTTACAATTTAAAGGATAATGTTCTGGCAGAAAATTATCAGTACCTTTTCTATTTTCTACATATTTCTTTTAACTGATCAACAAACTAATAACAAGGTGTTATCATAAATGAACAATTATTATTGAACAATTGCAACTAGCAACTTAATTCACGTGATATGTGTACTGCTAGTCACCTTTGATTTCTTCTTTTCTTTTTGAGGGAAAATGTGTGCCTAGAGTCACAGTTGCTAAAAGTTGCCAAATACATTTTAAAAATAGATAAATTTGTTGCTAGGTGCTTTTTAAAGAAAAAGTTGCTAGGGCAGTCTGAAAAGTTGCTCAAATCTAGCAACAAAATTGCTAAATTGGCAACACTGATGTACAGATTAGAAAACACTCTCTCCTGTTCAGTGTCTGCCTTGAAGTCTGTGTGGGTTCATATTTCTGTGTATAAATAAATATTTATGTGTTGTTTTGACTGTTCAATAAATTTCTGTTGCAATAAACAAAGTGGTCTACACTGCAAACGAGTGTGATGATTATGACAGGAGCTTACAAATTTTGTGCCATTGCATTGTTAGCTTGCAGTACCATAATGGAAAAAAACTGGGTTGAACCAGTTTAAGGTGGCCAGGTTGTTTTTTGGAACATGGTAGATGGTTTGACTTGGTAAACCAAGGTGATCAGTCCTAATCTTGATTAAGATGGTCTACCAGGCTGACCTCAGCCCTACTAGCTGCCCAGTCAAACCTGATCTCATGAGAGAACGTAACTGTTTTTGCAAGGTGAAGATGTCATATGAATTTGTACGATGGGAATCATATGGAAACGTGTTCAAGTTCTGCTAAATCACAAGCCAAGTCAGAATCTTACTCGCAAAGTTTAATTATTAAACCAAACAAAATCAAAACTTTCAAAAACACCCAGCAATGTGATTCTTTTATTGAGTTGTAGGCAGTGGATTTAATCAGTGACATTATTAATAGATTTACTATCTGGCGTCTTCTCACCATCTCCGCATTCCGCAACCTGCTTCCCTTGGTGTGTTTACATGTAGAAAAGGTTGTCCAGTTTTCTCTCAGAACATATATTTACTATATATAATACTGCCCCAAATTCAGTAGGGGAATGGCAGTGCAATCATCCCAGTATGGCGGATAAACAAAGCAGTTTCCCAAAACTCAACACGGCATGACGTCAGCTTCTCATTCTCTATTGCAGCATGCAGCTCGTTTGCAGAGCAAACTCAACATGGGTATTATGGATGTGAGGCCATTTGTGCATTTTGATAAATGTTTGCGGGAATTTCCCACTTTATCATTGCGAAACCTGTGGGAATGTGTAGAATTACACACAATGCCCGCAATCCCACAGTGAAACACGGTAACTAAACTCTAACAATTCACAGCGTTTTATTATAATAGTGTTCTCATTATATTTTTATTTATATGACAGTCTCAGTCATAGTTATTAATATTTTGCATTGTTGTTTGCGTTGCTTGTGCTACGCGCTGAAGAGATAATCACTGTAGTAGGCCTACAATGAAGTGCTTTACTGCAGCTTAACTCAACCAAATGCATCTTATATGAGATAAATAATATATACAATATATACTGTATATACTATATATATATATATATATATATATATATATATATATATATATATATATATATAAACAAAATATTGCAACTTACAGTTCCACAAAAGGCTGTGAGTGGCAGGACAAGCAAACTTGACTGTGCTAGTCATGAAGATATAACTGTGTGGATGAATTCTTTCCATAACTACGCATTGAAACATGGCATATTCTTTTACAGTCGTGTTCTTTTTATGTAACCTATATGACAGACTTGTTCTGCACATGTTGCCCTTAATGGTACCTTCCTTTTCAAAGTGATTCAAGCAATTCAAAACCATCGTGGCCATACATGTTTGAAGTGTCTCAGCATAGGTCAAGAGAGTATCACAGTACACCATGAGAGTACTAAGCTGGTCTTAGCTGGTTTAAAATGGCCTCCTGTCCAAACTGGTTTTCCTGGGTGAAAACTATATACAGTACATGCAGTTTATCTTTATTTTGAAACTTGCATGGCAGAAATCCATTGCAAGTTTTTGTTTGTGTGTCTCTGTTGGGAGTCTCTCCATTACAATTAGTTAGTGTGTGTGCGGGATTCATCACTGGTATAGTGTGGCAGGAACGGTCAGTCTCGTTCACCTCTTCAAATCAAACACTCATTAATATTCAATATGGAAATACAAGAGCTTGCTCTTTTCAACCAAAGACATAACTGTCTCGGCTTTGTCCACCCACCAGGGCTGATTTCCAGAGTGGGATTTATGTCACTGAACCGTTTGTTCAGACACTGTAGTAAATATAGTCCAGTATAGTCCACTTCCTGTCTTAAAGTGTGAAAATCTCATAGTTTAATCCATATGAATATTATTACATTTACAAAAAAAAAAAAGATACCGTGCCTTAAGGCAAGAAATAAATCTCTCCCGCCTCTCTGGTGCCAGAGCGAGTGTTTGGATGTCTCAGTGGCACCATTTTGTTCTTGTGCATGTTTGCTTTTCCAACACTTGTGTCAACAGTCATAACAGTTTCTCCACAACCCTTTCACAACTAGCAATAGATTGGTAGTTTATTCGTGCACCTTTCAGGATGTGCCACAAGGAGTCAAACAGGATGTTTAACAATATAGGCTGCTCTGAAAAGATCAAGGAAATTAAAGCCTGTGTTTTGACTGGGTTCCTTCTTGTAATGATAATAAAACATTTGAAGTTTCTTTTGTATTTTAAAAGAGTTTCAGGTGCCCTTTCATCTTTTATCCTTTCAAGTTTGAGATAAATAGTGTTTAAACTCTTTGATATTTTACTTTATTATCGATCAGAGGTGTTTATTTATGCTGTTTATCTCTCTGTCAAGTCTTTTTATATGCAGCTCATTTAAAAAACATGAGTGTTTTATTTAAGCTGTTATGAATGCGCCGTCCCTTGGCTCATCACCTATTGTGACAGAAGAAGGACTGAGAGAGAAATAAATAGAAAACAAGACTGAGAAAGACAGATCGCAGTGGGTGGTTTGTGCGCAGTCTGTCAGGACGGGGTGAGGGCTGCGTATTTAATGGTTTGTCTGCATGGTGATAATTTAGATGCAGAGGCTCAATGGGGGACGTACCCTGCCATTCATCTTCATTTTAATTAGGAACATTTTGTGTTTGGAGTTTCTCAGCATTAATAAACCAAAAGCCCCTAGCTGTTTTGGTTCAATTTAATTAATGGCCTCAAAACAGGTGTGTATGCGTGTCTGCATGTGTTCCAGCAAGAGCAAAACAGACAGAATGGGTCCTAAATGAAGACAAATTCATAAAAGCAAGGGTGGAAACTAGATTTTTACCATTTCAAGAGAAAATTTTGCTTGTGTGAAACTCGCTGGCACAATGGCAGGGCGTTGCTATGCAGTTGCCAGGGTGTTCAGAGTGGTTGCTATGTGGCTATGTGAAAAAGAGCCAACTTTAACTATGATTTGGGTCCCTTCCTCAGTCTCTATGAGATTTTTTCTTCACTTGCTTTATGGCCCACCAGAAGGAACTATCGATTTGAGATTTTATTCAAATGTTTATGTTTAACACTTGAATATGTAGGGTGCTTTGAAATATGTTTTGTTGTTTCCCAAATTCTGTTTGATGTTCTCCCAAATTCTGTGTTTTCCATATATATATATATTTTTTTTTCTGTATTCCCCTTTTAATGGTTTAATTAAATTTTTGTAATTAAAAGGATGTCTAATAAAGTGAATTCATAAAACTTTAACAATTTAATACTTTTATCAAATAAAAAAATTATAATAACAGTCCTATTTCTTATCAGTATGGGTGGCAATCAAATGAATGCATAAAATTAGAAAAATAATTAATCTCTGAACAATTCCTTTACATTTTTTTTCAAGTTTAAATTAAAACAGAAAAGTCACATGAATGTTATAACAAATCATGTTTTAATAACCTCTTTTATTATTGTTGTTATTATTACTTGATTACTGTTGATATTATTACTATTATTTCTGTCATAATTTCTTCAAGTTAAACCAAACTTCGATTTTTGGCAGGTTTCTGTGTGTATTTGATGATAGTTTTATCAAATGAAATGAATTATGAATTGATTCATGAAATACAGCTCTGGAGATGAAGTTTATGTGTTCATGTCTTCATAAAGTGAGACAGCAGACACTGAAAACCACGAGCATCAAACGCGTTGGAGCACGTGTTGCAGACAAGACTGCACCACTAATTCACGATACGCAGATCACGCAAACTTCATATTTAGCCTTTTTTCAGTTTAATATTCACAGACTCAAGTCCAAATCGTGATCTGATTAAGTGTACAGCCCTACGTTCAATTTATTCATAAAATGTTTTTTTTAATTCTGTAGCATTCAAGGTTATTTTGAATTCCACTAGATTCAGCTTTTCTGCCCATGCTTTCTGCATCATGGAAATCATCATGTCCTAAGTATGAGCAATAGTAACGGTGATACTTACATTTATGTTATATTTATATTTATTTGTCTTGCAGGTGGTTTGTAGTTCACTTTGCATAACAACAGTGCCTGTGCAAGTTGGCTTAGCAGTGCTATTCATGAAAGAAAAAATGGAGAGAAACGATGCATCATGGGAATAAAGGACGGTTAAGGTTTCATGAGGACAGCCGTCAGGTATTTACACAGAACATTTACTTTGACAATGACCTCTCAAGACCCCTCGCCTCCCTGGGCAGTGTTACCAGTCGAATTATTGATGTTTTACATACAGCAGGTGCTTAGAACATACCTAGCTGAAGTGGAAAGACACTTTCCAAACATCAATGCAGGAGCTGCTTGATAAATACACAGAGGAACTTAAAAACCAGCTCTAGCCAATGTATTTCTTTTCCTAAATTGCTTGTTTCTTCCTGTAGGTGTGTCTGTGAGGCAGAACGGATTTGGCAGCTTCTTATCAGCAAATGCAGTCCGCGCCACAGTGACATCATGGTCACCCATGCAGCTAATGCGACCAGCATCTC
Source organism: Sinocyclocheilus grahami (assembly GCF_001515645.1). Taxonomy (NCBI): domain Eukaryota; kingdom Metazoa; phylum Chordata; class Actinopteri; order Cypriniformes; family Cyprinidae; genus Sinocyclocheilus; species Sinocyclocheilus grahami. The sequence goes on along the minus strand of NW_015505260.1, from coordinate 1,496,824 downwards.
TCCAAAGTCTGACTCTAAAGCTACCTGAATTCCAGCTGCTCGGCCACTGTATGCTACATATTTTATTAACCTGGGAGTGGACATCAATTTTTGGTGAGCTGTCACACTGAGTTTCTAATCTTATATTCGGCTCAATATATTAAGCTTTACTTAAACCAGTTTTTGATGAGATCGGATATCTTCAGTCTAACCCACGTTCACACAAATCTGCCATAATAATCAAGCTTACACAGAAGATGAATAAATATTTCTAAATGTCACATAATAACTGTCTGACATTATTAAATAGGCTCAGAAGTAACCTTGAAATTAATAAAACCTGATACAAGCGCAATCTCAAAATGACTTGGCATGGGGGGGGTTAATTTTTGGCACAGATATTTAAAATGCAACAGAGAGAAACAAAGCTGAGCATCTGAGGTTGAATTTTTTCATTATTTAATTGAAAAAGAAAATAATAAAAATAAAATGTATCAAGTGCTTAAAGGGATAATTCACCCAAAATTTTTAATTCTGTTATTATTTACTCATTCTCATGCCAGTCTGAACTTGTCACTTTCTTTATTCCTTAAAACAAAGATGTTTTGCAGAATGTCCAAGCTGCTCTTTACATACAATGACGGTACATGGTAATTTATGTTTACAAGTTCCACAAAAGCACTATAGAATACAATAAAATATACATCCCAAGTCAATCCCAATAAGAAAGCAACATAAGAAAAAATCAATGCTTTGAAAAATCATAATTGTGACAGAAATCAGGTTCGATATTGAGATACTAAGTCATAGTAATGAGATAAAAAGTCTAAATTTTGAGATATTAAGTCATTATGAGATGAAAAGTCAAAATGATGACAGTAAAGAATATGACAAGTCAAAATGATAAGATACTAAGTCTTAATTATGAGATAGAAAGTTGAAAGCGGCATATCAATTCAAAATTTGTCAAAAATATTACATGAAAGTTCAAATTGTGATAAAAAGTCATGATCATGACAAAAAGTCATAATTATGAGATACAAGTCATAAATATAAGTAATAATTATGACAGAAATTTGAATGTTTGGTCATAATTATGGCTTTTTATATTGACTTTTTATATTGAAATATTGACTTTTTGTCTTAATTTAAACTTATGTTAAAATTATGATTTACCAAAGCAAAATATGTTTTTCTTGTGTGGTGGAAATGGGCTTCCACGGGCTTCCCACTCTTTTTCAGAGATCATTTTCCAGGACTTAACAGACTTTTCTAGGAGATTTTTAATTTAAATTATACTACATAAATCTCTCTGCCAGTAGGTGGCGGTATAGCATTTCCTTGGTTACTGCTGTAAACAAAGCAGCGCTGCGCTTATTAACACTACTTTAATATGTTTTATCAAAGACTATCCACCTTTTTCTTCGTCAACTTTAACATGTATTATTAGAACTAACACATAATCCTTTAAAATATCATCTACAGGCATAAATGATGTTTACTGTGATAAAACATATTTTTGTGAAGTACACTGTATTAAGTATCAATGTTACTTGACTTGTGTGACGTCAAACCTGATTTTAGGAGTGCTTTACAAATGCTTCAGATTAAATTTGACTTCTTCATAAATAAATAAGGAAGTATTTCCAGGCTGGTCTGACAGCACAGTAAATGGCAGAGCAAATCTTTCATGAAACTGAACAATGGCAGATGCCCCTATGAATCACTGGGTCAAGGCCTGAGCTGTAATATGATCATTATGTTTGCTCAATCTTTAGATAATTCTTACAAATAGACCAAGAAACAAACATAAATGACATTTCCAGTGTATAGACTCTTTTGTGCATGTATACTTTCTTTTGTGTTCCAAAGACGAAAGAAAATATTTTTAAGAATTTCGGTAACCGTTTTATGGAAGTCAATGGGAACAGAAACTGTTTGGTTACCAACATTCTTCAAAATATCCTTCTTGGTATTCCACAGTCGAAATTCTTATAGCTTTGGAACAAAGCTTTGGTTATAGTAAAGTATATACATACAAATAAAAAAAAGCAAACTTACCGAATATTGGACTATTATAAATAAATAATAGAAGTATTATATTGTAACTAAAAAATATATAATATAAATATATAAACATAAGGTGCTGAGATTTTTATTATTTAAATAAAATATTTGTGATTCTTTTCAGTGCAAACACACTTTGTTTTAACAAAAATTAGGCTTATTATACAACAAAAGATTTATATTTGTTTCTTGCACTTTACCTTGTCTATATACTGCTAGAAAAATCAACATACTCAGCAAGGTCTTAAACTGTCTTTTAAACTTGTGGCCTTTATCAAACTAAAGCAGCCAGGACATTTGTGTCCACTGAACTGCCCATCTGAGTTCACAGTATGAACATCATCCTTGTTTCTTTCACCTTCGGTCATCTCTCCCTCACCTAATTTCCTCTTTAATTGGGTCTATAGGGATTTAAGAAAGATCTTGTTTCTAGATGTGAGTCTGAAGAGCTTGCCCAGGGTGATTGTCAGCAGGCCATGGGCTTTCGGACGGATGAGCTAATTAGTGTACAGGTTGGTTCATTACGAAAATGACACTCTGAGAGATTCAAATCTGTAGCTTTTTCTTTTGAGGCCTCAAAGGGATCATAACCCACAGGGAGATGAAACTGAGTAGACCAAACCAATTACACATTTAAACTGACCTGAGGTTCAAGATTTGCATTTCACATTTGTAATAAGCCAATTAAGCAAAACTTCTTGCAGGAATTTGGAATCACTTAATATTATTTTTATTTTATTTAAAGGGGTTGTATGATGCGATTTAAATTTTTCCTTTCTCTTTGGAGTGTTACAAGCTCTTGGTGCATAAAGAAGATCTGTAAAGTTGCAAAGACTAAAGTCTCAAATCCAAAGAGATATTCTTTATAAAAGTTAAGAGTCAACCACGCCTTCCTAAAATGGCTCGTTCTAACACACCCCCACATATCTACGTCACGATGTGGGAAGATTTGCATAACGCCGCCCAAATGTTCACGCAAAGAAAGAAGGAGTAACTTTTATTCTCACTGTTGTATTGTTGTTGCCGCCGCCGCCGCCATGTCGTGAAGACGCTGTGTGTTTCGTTGTGAAAGCGAAACTACTTTGTTTGGCCTTCCAAAAGAGGACGATATCTGCTTCGTCATGCCTAGCTGATCCGTGCTGGTCACTTAGGAAATACATCAACTTCGCGCTGTGGATCGCCGGATCGGCTTTCACCGTGGACGAAGCGGAGTCCAGCCCGGGGTCGTCACATATGGTTGCAGCAAGTCCGCCGGACGCTCCTTCGTCGAATCTGCCAGCCGCGCCGTTCTCAAGGCTGCCCGCCTATTTTCACATAATTAGTGATAAGGTACCAGCACAATAACACACTCTGCAAAATATTGTCTGATTATCGTTATCGATAAAATCCCAGAAAATTATCGAGATATAATTTTTTGTCAATATCGCACACCCCTAATTTATGTTATTTAACTGATATAATAATTTATTGATAATAATTGTTTAAATTAATATAATAATTAATACCTTTCACGCATCTATTTTCTTAAAAATGGATTAAAGGCTGAAATGTAAAGTTTATCATTTTATAAAACTTTTTGTTTTTGTGAAAACTTGTATCTGAACTGTAAGTTATGCTTTTTATAGTAATTTTACAGTTTAATATGGTACTATAGACACTGCCCTACCCCACTCATATGGTAATAATTTTATTTGGGTCATAAAGAGCTTGTACAAGTGTGACTAGTGGTCTCTATAGCGATGAGGATAAAACCACCCTGTGCGCTCAGGTACTTTCACCCATTCATCAAATGAATGGGAGAACAGCAGAAGGAGGAGAAAAGGGTGAAATTTGGGATCGGCTTTCACCGTGGACGAAGCGGAGTCCAGCCCGGGGTCGTCACATATGGTTGCAGCAAGTCCGCCGGACGCTCCTTCGTTGAATCTGCCAGCCGCGCCGTTCTCAAGGCTGCCCGCCTATTTTCACATAATCAGTGATAAGGTACCAGCACAATAACACACTCTGCAAAATATTGTCTGATTATCGTTATCGATAAAATCCCAGAAAATTATCGAGATATAATTTTTTGTCAATATCGCACACCCCTAATTTATGTTATTTAACTGATATAATAATTTATTGATAATAATTGTTTAAATTAATATAATAATTAATACCTTTCACGCATCTATTTTCTTAAAAATGGATTAAAGGCTGAAATGTAAAGTTTATCATTTTATAAAACTTTTTGTTTTTGTGAAAACTTGTATCTGAACTGTAAGTTACGCTTTTTACAGTAATTTTACAGTTTAATATGGTACTATAGACACTGCCCTACCCCACTCATATGGTAATAATTTTATTTGTCCAGGTCTTAAAAAGGTCTTCAATTTGAGCTTAAAAATCCTACAGAAATCCTGTAGTACACTGAATCATGACGCATTTCTTATAGACTTCAAGTGAGAGTGGCTGTTTTCAAACACCTCCTTAAAGGTCTGCATGTGATTGTGCTCCGCATTATGCTAAAATTATAAGCAATTAGAGGCTCTTTTCTCACTTGGGTCATAAAGAGCTTGTACAAGTGTGACTAGTGGTCTCTATAGCGATGAGGATAAAACCACCCTGTGCGCTCAGGTACTTTCACCCATTCATCAAATGAATGGGAGAACAGCAGAAGGAGGAGAAAAGGGTGAAATTTGGCGTGATGTAATTTTTCAGTTGCAGTAAAGACCTACAACTTGCCCTGTTATTACTGTTCTCTGCCTAAAACCCATAAAATATCGCTTCCAGATTATTTAGAGAGCACCCGAAGTCCTGTAGGTTCAGCAAATAGGTTATGACGCTGGAAGTTATTGTTGTGTGAAGGAAAAAGTGAAGCAAGGGGATTAGACAAATATTCTCAAGCTTGAGTGGGTTATGATGGAGCAGATCGAAGGAGATCTTTTGGGAACCAGACAATTCAGTTATTTAAAGTATAAATTCAGGTTTTTCTTGCTGTTATGTTCATTTTAAATCATATTTATACTTCTCAGATTTGTATATTAGGCTATATTATTATAGGTATTATTGTAATATTTTATATAGGCTAGACCAGTGGTTCTCAAACCTCTCCATGAAGTACCCCCAGCATTGCACATTTTATATGTCTCCCTATATCTGATACACCCACTTCAGGTCTTGCAGTCTCCACTAATGAGATTGAATCAGGTGTGATAGATGAGGGAGACATACAAAATGTGCAGGGCTGGAGGTACTCCAAGACAGCTTTGAGAACCACTGGGCTAGACCTTTGCTTTGTCCAAATACCCACACTTGCGGTCTTTGCACTTGACCACTTGACTACTTCTATGACGTATTTCCTGTATTTGGCCCAAGTGTTCAAGTGAGCATGAAGACCGCAATTGTGGGTATTTGGACAAGGCACTTATGTGGCCACACACTAAGCACTAAGCACTAAGCTCGTTGTCTTCAATCCGTGTCTCATTTGGGCTGGAGGTACTCCAAGACAGCTTTGAGAACCACTGGGCTAGACCTTTGCTTTGTCCAAATACCCACACTTGCGGTCTTTGCACTTGACCACTTGACTACTTCTATGACGTATTTCCTGTATTTGGCCCAAGTGTTCAAGTGAGCATGAAGACCGCAATTGTGGGTATTTGGACAAGGCACTTATGTGGCCACACACTAAGCACTAAGCTCGTTGTCTTCAATCCGTGTATCATTCGATCATTTGTTTTTTTATTTAATATTGAAAGTAGAAAAATTAGAAAACGACTCCTTTTTAATTTTTTCCAAAAAACGAGAAACAAGAATTCAAGGTATATAGGTATATAGGGTGGAAAAATGAATAAATCATTCTACATGAGGGCGGGAATTAAACGCCCCTTTCTGCTGATTGGTCAGCCGAAGATCAAACCGTGCCTTCATCAGTTCTTCTGCAGCAAAATAATAGTCCTCCACTGCTGCAGTTGTATGGATTCTTAACGCATTTATTGCAACTACATTTAATCTTTTTTTCATCAAACAAACAGGCTAATGAATAGCTCGACACAACTCGTACCAGGGCATTGTCTAGACAGGGCTTTCTTCTGTGTAGATATAAATTATATTCTTTGCATCAGCTGAGCATCTTTCTGGTGCATGCCACAAACATGAACCACAGGGAATACTCGTCTTTTAAAAGGCTTCATTTAGATTATTTTACATTAAATGCATCATATAAGTCACTTTGGAATAAATCACAGTAGGCCTATGTATCATGATTAAAAAAAACGACTTTACAGTCTGGAAATACTTTAGGCTATAGCAATATTAAGGCTATATTATTTCATTTATTCATCTATTATTACCCCTATCACTTTAAAGGGGTCCTATTATGTTTTTTCACTTTTTTAATTTTAGTCAGTGTGTAGTGTGTATGTTTGGGCATAAAAAAGATCTAGAATAGCTGGGCGCCGCCGGTGTGCCTACACTCATAGAAAATAATGCATTTGAATTTTAAAGCCGTGGCTCGACGCTGCGCTTCTCGTCCGGTGTGCGACCGCCTGAAACGCTGTTTTTTTCACCTTTGTGCCCGTTTGGGCTTCCGAAAGCGGATGATGTCAGGAAACAGTGGTTGCAATTTACTTTTTAACTCTGTTCCTGAGCATTATAACCCCAATTTGCTATTGTGTGCTGCGCACTTTACTGAGGACACAACACGAGTGAGAAGTGCCGGATTCGCCAAAAGCTTTTGTTGAAAGACGGAGCAAGGGGCGTGGCAGTACTGAAACACTAAGCTGTTCGCCAATCACAACGCACTGGGACAGCTAACCAGTCACAACACATTTTGTTTTTCGGAAGGCGGACCTTCATCAAAGCCGGAACTAATCTAGCCGTTTGTTCCAGCCTGGGGAGAAAGGTATTTTAATAATGTAAATTATGTGAAAAATAATGCGTTTTTCGAACCACCAAGGATGAGAGCATGTTCTAGTACACCCCCAAAGCAAAATCAAGACTTTGTAAAAGAGCATAATAGGACCCCTTTAAGAACTGCTGGTCTACACTGAAGAAAGACCTGTCTAGATTCTGCCCCGGTACGAGTTGTGTTGAGCTATTCATTAGTCTGTTTGATGAGAAAAATATGAAATTGATAAAATGGGTTAAGAATCCGTACAACTGCAGCAGCGGAGGACTATTATTCTGCTGCGTGATACTGCAGAAGAACTGATGAAGGCACGGTTTGATCTTCGGCTGACCAGTCAGCAGAAAGGGGCGTTTAATTCCCGCCCACGTGTAGAAATCGAATATTCAAGCTGTTTATTCATTTTTCCACCCATGAACGAAAAACGTAAATTTAAGCTGAATTCTCGTTTTTCGTTTTTTGGAAAAAAAAAAAAAAAACATGAAAAAGGAGCCATTTTCTAATTTTTCTACTTTCAATATTAAATAAAAAAATTAATGATCGAATGATACACGGATTGTCTTCTGCCTTCCGGTTTGCATTTCCACAGGTGAAGGTAAGGTCTTATGAATTTTTGAAATAAAACTTCCCGGTCTATTGACGTTTGTTATGACATCCTCTTTAAACATTACAATACACAATACAACTTTCCTTAACTGTACTATATATATATATATAATACACACACACACAAAGGTTTTATTATTCATGTAACATTCTGACAATTTTTTATTTATTAAAAGAAATACATTAAAGGGGTCATATGATGTTGCTAAAAAGAACATTATTTGGTGTAATGAAATGTTTATGCGGTTTAAGGTTAAAAAAACACATAATTTTTCACATACTGTACATTATTGTTTCTCCTCTATGCCCCGCCTTTCTGAAACGTGTCGATTTTTACAAAGCTCATCGTTCTGAAAAAGCGAAACAGTCCTCCATAAAATGTGCTGCACACATCTGAATATTTGGGTTGAACTGTTCTGGAACAGTGTTGTAAATACAACTCAACCACTGATTTCTAGTCGTGTCCTCTTTTGGAAGGCCAAACAAAGTAGTTTCGCTTTCACAATGAAACACACAGCGTCACACACAGCGGGCTAGAGTGAGCAGAGGACGTAGGGCTTGAGAACGGCGGGTTCAGCGGGCTTGCGGCAACCACATGTATGTATTTTGTTTTATTTTAATTGTCTTTTACTGTTTTACCATTGTCCCAGACTTTCAATCTTAAACTATAAAAATACATCATAAAAAATATGTTTACTTGGGTAAAACTAAGCTAATCAATCAATCAATCAATTACATTTTTATTGTGTAAAAGTTATTTCTTATTCCTTTTCTCTAAATAAAAAAAAACAATGCAACATAATTTTTTTGCATCATTTTAACAATATAGATGACTTTACAGTGCTCTATATTTATTGAATCTATTGTGTGCAAATATAGAATAAACACATGAAGTACTTGATTCTCATTTAGCAGTTTTTTATCAGAGTTCATGAAATTTTTACCATGAACATGGTGACATTTTGTTTATTTCATAGAATATTTCTGTCACTTGTCATTTCTTGAGATCCATGTCATGTTGTCATACACTGTAATTATAACCAATAATGTCTCTTTATTTTGGATTATTAATATTTTCTGATAGTCTATTTCAGTAGAATATAGAAATTAATTTCAGTGTAAAGATAGTCAGAAAGTCAAATTTTTCTCTTAATGGTGCAAAAAATTTAACAAAATATTTTCAAGTGCAATGAATCAGTCAGTGAAGTTCAGATCAACTGTATTTACATTAATAGAGATATCCATTCCATCGTGTTATAACATATGTAGTGATCTTAACAATTATTTTGTCTTTCCAGGAATCAGTTAAGACTCTGTTAAGTCTGTAGTTTAGGGGATTTCAGATGAAGCCGCTCTGCATCTTAAAGCATACCATATAACTTCAGTTCATTGACGAGTATGGTTCTCTTGACATCACTGAAGACCTTGCGGATGTTATCGGTGTCGGTTGCACAGGTAAAGTGTTGGTAAATGCATTTCTGTTCTCGATTTTCGCGGTTTAAAGCTTGTTCGAGGTACAGGGCACTGATGTAGTCCATCGCTTCATTCTTGTCTTCCTTTTTGCCTGGCATCATTATAGGGTGGAGTTGGAAAACATTTAGATAAAAAAGACAAAAAAAAAAAGAAATAGAAAATTTAATCAAAAGGATAGAAAAGGGGAAAAAAAATAAATACATTTCACCACAGAAAACCAGTTTACTGATGCTAAAGTTAGAGGCACTTTCCATGTATACGGTACAATTAGTTTTTTCAAAGCATTAGAGAAAAAATACAAATGTTTGAGAACTATTAGATATGTTACTTATAAACTATTGTGTTTTTTTAGGAGCTCTTGGTACAAACTTACATACATACATATATGACACTGAGAACAGAAAGAACATTTAAATAAGTAAGACTAAGGGGATAAAAACTAAAAATAAATAATAATAATAATAATAATAATAACAGCATGCAGAGGTGAAATAATCTCATTACATTTTCTCAATTCTTATACAAATTGTATTGTTAACTGCATCCATCAAGCGCAACCTTCAACCCTGTTACCCATTCTATTGTAAAAAATCAAATAATCAAGCAAATAGTTTTCTTAGATTTATGGGAAATCTGTTTTCATTTCATGTTCATGTTATGTTTTTTAGTAAGAAAATAACAAAAGTAAATTGTATTTATATTCTACTTAGAAAGAATTTAACGGTAACAGGGTTGCAACAATTGCAAAATCACATGAATCGAATGAAATATCAAAATGAACAGAAAACAAAAAAATTCACAATCATTTCAATATTTTCTAAAGATTATCTGCCTCTTTTCATCGACCATTTGTTTAGATAACCTTGTAATTAGTATTTTTGTACATTATTCATGGAAAGTGCCTTATATCTATGTGTAGTTGATGCTGGTGATGTTTATAAATATAAAGGCCTCAAGTAAAATTTCCAGTTTTAAACATATTACAAAACAAATGTAATCTTTCCTGACCGATTCACAGTGAGCACACTAGTATTAGAAATGATGTAAAAGCGTCTCATTTTAATTACAGCAGATGGATTGGATCAGTTTAAATGCTTAACAATTTAACAGATAACCCGAGTTTTGTATGAATTGATACTAAATTGATCTATAAATATGCAGTGTGTATTAACTAATAAGAGTTTTATGGTTAAAGGTACTATTACACTTGTTATACACAACAAACAGACCATCAGAACTACCAGAAGAACTATACTTTTATATATATCAAACATATAGACATCGTACTGTATATATAAACAAATTCATACATTTGACATGAAAGTAACAGTATAATCTCCATTTTGAGCAAATATATAAGAATATGTTGCTCTAAAATAGTATGCTTTGTAATGAAAATTGTTTTAGATTACGAAAATAAGTGACATTTCTCTGTAAACATTTTTAATTTAAGAGCCAAACATTTCTGTAACCATTTGGCTTTTGTTTGTGTTACATAAAAAAACTACTCCACGTTACAGAAAGGAAATTATGAAAGCCTGATTCTGCCACAGAATAAAAAAACATTTTATCACACAATTCAGACTTTATTTCTCACTATTGTGATATAGATATATATAAATTTGCAATTCTAAGACAAAATGTATTCTGACTTTATTTCTCGAGTTTACATCCCACATTTCAGATTTATTTCTCTGAGCTCTGAGTTTACATCTCATAATTTTGTTTGTTTTTACTTTCCACCAGCAAGCAATTGCAAGTTAATATCTCGCAGTAGCAGACTTTATCTTACCGTTTCAGACCTTTCTTCTCAGAATTGCGAGTTTATATCTCACGATTAATTCAGAATTGTGAGAAAAAAAATATTGAATTGTGAGACAATAGGTTATCTTTATTTATTTTTCTTTTTATTCTGTGGCAGAAACAGTCTTCCATATAACTTTCTGCACCTATTTCAAAGGAAACTCTCCACCCTCTTGCTCTAAGTAATCAGTAAAGTCAAATATTTGGGCAAGACATTGAGCATGTGCCCCAGTACAGATCAGCCAAACGCTGCTTTGTAGTTCTCAGGTCATTCTTGCCAGCAGCTATAGAGTAAAATTTCTGCCACCCCCTCGAAACCAAAACACGCTGAAAATCTGCCTGTTGTATAGCATTCCTGTCAAAGTCTGAGGTGTGATATGACAGCTTCCTCATTGATGTCTGATGTTAAGTCGATGTCTGGCAATGTTCAAATGATTTAATTTGGAGAATGTGTCATGCCGTAAGAATCTGATGTTTTTATCCACCACAAGTAGGAAAATAGGAATAGATGGAGCAATAGACAGAGAAATGGAAGGCTGTATAGAGGTGTGCGTCCCTCCAAGGTCAGTTTATTAGGTTGGCAGAAGCAGGCCGTATCCTGAAAGAAATGGGCTGCTCAGAGCACTCCGTATTCCTGCAGAGACTTGATAAGGACAGTGTCTTTCACGTCATTGAAAACCTTCCGGATGTTATTGGTGTCTGTGGCGCAGGTGAAGTGAGGGTAGATGTTTTTGCATTCCTTTGTCTCAGCACTCACAGCTCTCTGTTTATACATATTGTGGATGAACATCATGGCGTCTTGCACATCCCGTCGTTTCCCTGAGGGTGGCACCAAACCACAGAGAAGGGGAGGAGTTAGTCCAAGCTTGGAAGGTAAGAGCGATTAAACTGGGAGCACCACATGCTAATTATAGAGGCAGGAACAATAAAGGCGAGAGAAAGAATCTAAGCAAACATTTAAAAAATCACTATTGTTAAGATCTTCTCCTTTATAATTAATATTTAACCAATTTTGGAGTCAGTAGCGTTCAAAGTGCGTAGCCGTTTCAATGTTGTGTTAAAGGGACAGATCACTCAAAAATGACTGGCATCTTATACTGACCCCGTCTTGACTTTCGTAAAACACAAATGGAGATATTTAGGAGATTGTTCACGAAACTCTTTTCCATTCAAGGCTGGGTTTATTTAATCAAAAATAGCCTGATTATTTCTGCATTTATTTGTTCAGTAAAACATTATTGCAATTTAAAATAGCAGCCATTATTCAGGTTCTTTTAAGTGTCACATGATCCTTCAGAAATCATTCTAATGCTGATTTGCTTTACATTTCTTATTATTATCAATGACGAACACAGTCGTGCTGCTTAATATTTTTGTGGAAACTGTGATACATTTTTATCAAGATTTTGTGATGAATAGAAAGTTCAAAAGAACAGCATTTATTTGAAATAGAAATCTTTTGGAACATTATAAATATCTTTGTTATCAATTAGAAACAATTTAATGCATCCTTGTTGAATAGAAGTGTTAACTACTAATTATTATATATATATATTTCATACTTTTGAATGGTAACGCTGAAAACTCAATGGTTGTTGAAAATTCAGCTTTGCCATCACCAGAATAAGCAGGTCTTTTAAATTGTAATACGATTTCAACATTTTCCTGTTTTACTGTATTATTCATCAAATTAAAAAAAATGCAGCCTTGGTGAACATAAGAGATTCTTTCAAAAACATTATTTTCCTAAAAGATTTAATAAAATGATTTCTATTTTTAATAAATGCTGTTCTTTTGAGCTTTCTATTCACCAAAGAATCCTGAAAAAATGTATTATGGTTTCCACAAAAATATTAAACTGCAAAAACTTGTTTCAACATTGATATTAATAAGAACCATTATTAATCATTGAGCACCAATAATATTGATAATGATTAAGCAGCAAATCAGCATATTAGAATGATTTCTAAAAGATCTTGTGACACTGAAGACTGGAGTAATGGAGTAATGAAACATTCAGGTCAATTATATTTTATAATATATTACAATAGACCTTTTTAGGTGTCCTGTCTCTTTAAATTTAACTATAACAGTTAGGCTTTTATAAGGCAAATTTTAAAAATTTAAAATTTTTTATAGCAGTTATCTTTAAATCTCAAAGATGGAGCTACTGTAAATGCATGGAATTAGCTATTTTTGGTTGCTGTTGGTAACGGGGGTAGAGGGCGAGAGATCTAAAGCAATCAAACTGCCACATATACTGCTTCCATATCAGCAATAAGAAACTAATATCTGTCCTACACCATCTGCTGTGAAGCAAAACCTGTTCCGACTGCATTGTCAATTCCGTTTCCTAGACAGCCTGATATTCTCATCCCATAATATTTCTTTTTAAGGGGCAGGACAGGTTGGGGTTGATTTACTGAATTGTTGGTACACAAATACTTATTTCCATACCGTCAAACCCTGCGAAGTAAGTTTTTAGGTCTGACGACTTGATCTTTTCCTCCAGGATGTCCATCTTGTTTAGGAAGAGGATGATGGAGGCACTGGCGAACCATGGCGAGTGGATGGTGGTGTAGAAGAGTGACAAGCTCTCTTTCATGCGGTTCTGGAGCCAGAGACAGCAAGCATTCACAGCAGAAGTTAATTAAATGAGAGAGACACTAGGTGCAAGAGAGATTACGCAATTTATCAGTGCAGCGTTTCAGCGAAGGTGCACACAAACGTGAACCAATAGAACGTGAATCTGTCAAGAAATGTCTGTGTCATGTTTTATCTTAATGACAAAAAATAAATGTTTTTGCATAAATAAAATGAAGCATATTTTAAGACAATTGTATTGTCTTGTATTGTGGCAATATTTTCCTGACAATTAAAACATGTCAGCAGTTTACTGTAATATGAAAAAATATATATTTTTCATTACTATAATGCAAATTCATATGTCACTGGGGTATATTTGTAGCAATAGCTAAAAATACATTGTATGGGTCAAAGTTATTAGAAACTAAAATCATTAGGATATGCAAATTCATATGTCACTGATGAAGATATTTTGTAAATTTCCTACTGTAAATATATTCAAACTTAATTTTTGATTAGTAATATGCATGGCTAAGAACTTCATTTGGACAACTTTAAAAGCGATTTTCTCAATATTTTGATTTTTTTGCCCCCTCAGATTCCAGATTTTCAAATAGTTGTATCTCGGCCAAATATTGTCCTATCATAACAAACCATACATCAATGGAAAGCTTATTTATTCAGCTTTCAAATTTCGAAAAATTTACCCTTATGACTGGTTTTGTGGTCCAGGGTCACATGTAATGCAAAAAATATTAAAATTGTGTTTGTAACATGTTGGTATTTTTTATTTAATTAGTACTCACGTAATTTGTATTAATGTAATAATTCAAATAAATAATTAATTTGTGATATGTGGTTTAAATTACATGTATCCATGCTAATATTATACAGAATTTTAATCTATGTTTATCATGTAAATATTTCCAATGTTTTTCCTTACTGAACAAGCATTATTTTAGTATTAATTACATACTACTATATTATTAAAATCTTGAATGATTTCATTGTGACTTCATTGTTTCCATTTTAATTTTTTAATTATTTTAAGTAATTTTGTTATTCTTAGTAATTTGCATTCATTTTTCATATATATATATATATATATATATATATATATATATATATATATATATGTTTATTTACATATTTATTTTATATATATATATATATATATATATATATATATATATATATATATATGTGCAGCTTTTGTTTCAGTAATTCAAATTATACTTCTAATTTCTCATTTTCATTAAAGTTTTCATGTAATGTTTATAGTTTTATTATTAGTATAGTATTTATTTTCAGTAAATAAGTTATATTTTATATTAGTATTATTTTATTTTTCATTTTAATTAATGTTTAGTTAGCAATTATTAGTTTTAGTTAACAACAACAAAAGTAATTAATTACATAATTTTCACAATATTGGGCTTTATATCTTTATGCAAATTAGAAATATGCACATTTCTTTTTGTCTTTGAGTTGCATTGAAATATGACTCAGGACTGTTATACTGATCAAAGCAATTGATTAGTACAAGAGAGATTCAGGCAGACTGGGGTGAAGGAGTCGCTTACCTCCTTGTTATTCTCCTCCAGCACCTGGTCGTACTCACTGAGGGAGGCTAAAAATATGAGCGATGTCACATTCTCAAAGCAGTGGATCCATTTCCGCCTCTCTGACTTCTGGCCACCCACATCCACAATCCTTCAGAAAAAAAGTGGTAAGACCATTTGATTAAATTCTGTTGTTTATTCTTGAAACTTTCTGTCTAAATCAAAAATATTAAACATTAACTGTCAGCCCCTATCATTTGTTCCTACTTCCTTGCTGTTATATATCAAACATGTCTGCCTCCAAATATAGTAGATTGCATCAAGTAATTGACTCGCATCATCTTGTAACTGGTTTCTTTATAAAAATTCTAATATTTGTTTTACATTTTCTGAAAAATATATGAGTGCAAGCAAGGCTAGGAAGTTTGTCCAAGTGTTGCTATATACACTCTTAAAAATAAAGGTGCTTCACGATGCCATAGAAGAACCTTTTTGTCTAAATGGTTCCATAGAGAACCTTTAACATCTAAAGAAGCTTTCTGTTTCACAAAAGGTTCTTTGTGGCGAAAGAAGGTTCTTCAGATTATAAAAAGGTAAGAAAGAGATGGTTCTTTAAAGAACCTTTGACTGAATGGTTCTTTGTGGAACCAAAAATGGTTCTTCTATGGCATCGCTTGAAGAACCTTTTGAAGCACCTTTATTTTTAAGAGTGTAGTTGCTAAGGTGTTAATAGTGATTTTTAGCACAATGCTACGCTGTTGCCAGAGGCGGACAAAGTACTCAACTCCATTACTTGAGTGAAAGTACAGATACCGCTGGTCAAATATTACTCCATTACAAGTAAAAGTTGTAAAGACAGATTTTTACTTAAGTAAAAGTACAGAAGTACTTGCTTTTAAAAGTACTTAAGTACCAAAAGTAAATTTCCTTTTTTATGTCAATGCACTGTTTTATTGTTGTTCGTAATACTTGCAATACTTCTGAAGCAACTTAGAATACATTACACCTACTGAATACACTGTCTAGCTTGTAGTACCTTTGGAATAAAGAGCTTTTAGAATGTTAAAAACCTATGGGGAAAAAAATAAACAAAACAACAAAAAAATATTTAACACCCCTACCCACCCCCACAAAAGCAGGATGGTAGTGCTCTCACACAGCTCTGACAGTGTGTGCACATCTATGTGTAGCCATTCATCCACATTTGAACAGAGTGGACAGTGAAATCCTGTAAATACAGAGTGATAAGGAAGAAAAAAAATAAAACCTGCTTTAAATCCCAGCAACACAACTGTAGCTGTACAACTTTACAACAGCAACACTGCTTTAACAAAAAA